>NC_134145.1:62718709-63022338 GCF_033958435.1 Carettochelys insculpta | reverse complement strand
CCTCTTCCTTCTCCACTGCTCCCCATTAAGGTGCACAGGAAGAAGGTGACAGGAAGCCTGCGAATTTTTGATTGAATTAGAATTCAGATTGGAATTCTGCAGCACCCAGGCCTGCAAATATAAAGGTCCGTACCTGCAGCTGATGGAGCCGGGCGTGGGTGGACAGGGCTGATAGCACAGCTGCCTGCCGCTATGCCAACGTCCGCAGCAGATATGCAGTACAGGGAATCTGGGCGGGTTTGGGGGAGGTCTGAATTCCGTTACTGGGTGCTCTGAATGCTGGGACAGTGCTTTGCATTCTGGGATTCTAACCTGAAACACCCGCAAGCAACTGGGGCTAAGGCACTGTGGGGTAGGAACCCACAAGGCACTGCTCATGCTGTCAAACATGCATAGGGCAAGGGGGATGTGGAAACATGACACGGAAAAACGATGGGTCAAATTTCAAGAAGGTTCGTGGACACAAAGTTACATTCATAAGAACAAGGTTAAAAATTGAATTTATTAAAAATCGAATTTATCTCATAGTGTCGACGTAGCCAGAGAGAGGGTTTAGGAGTCAAAGTCAGGAAGACAGTGGTAGAACAACACATAAAGTGTGAGGAAACAGAATATGTAAAAATGTGTGAACATCGTGCAGTAACCTGGTATCGCACCACAAATCACTGCATGTGCGCTGTTCTTAAAAGAGGTGTGACAAAAAGTCTGGTTTGACGTTATTTATTAAGCACCATCTTGTATTCCCCATGTGCATTGCAGCTCTTGAATTATTGTCTTTTACCGAATTGGAAAAAATGCCTCTTCTGGCTATTTTGGTTGCCAGCCCCCGATTTTAGGCATTCAGGTGCAGTAACTCTTACCATATGGACAGCGAAAAGCATTGCAAATGGGTGCTCAGTGAAACAGCAGAGAGTTCTGACATTGCTGAGGTTTGCAGGCCACACACACCTGGTTTCTGGAGGCTTTAAAAAAGTTCATGCAAATTGTATGGCGCCAATACAAAGTCTGAGAGACTTGGCTTTTGCGGCAGGTATCGACTTACGGCTTCCTCTAAAATCTGAATGACAGTCTCTATTAATACAAGGCCAGCGGAGGACAAGAAGGCCAAATCAGGGAGCCCCCTTCCATTGACATTAACAGGAGTGTTGAGAGCAAGCTACACAAACTCATTCTTCTGCTCTGCGCTGCACTGATTAGGTCTCAGTTCCACTACTGTGTCCGCTGCTGGGCACCACGTTTTAGGAAAGCAGTGGGGTAATTGGAGGGGGGTCTAGAGAAAAGCAACGAAAATGAGTCTAGAAAACCTCCCACGCTCCCCAGTGTACAGCATTTCTCTTCACTTGCCTTTGAAGCACCAGTTTCCAGCCAGGCCTGGATGCAGGATCCAGAATTAGGTGGCCCATTGGTCCAATGCTGTACAGTGGATCATTGGTTCCCTGTGACACTGCAGTGTAGAGTCACCTTATTTCTTTCTTGGTTGTTCATTTCAAAACACCGGGGACCTATTTCTCTTATGCTTTCAGGAATTTTACACTCCTGTGCCTTCACAGAGGTAATAATCCCAATTTACATCAGTGCCGATGAGAGGGAAACCCTTGGCGTCTCTTAATTCTGCTGAGAATATGCGTTAGCTAGAAACACGACTGATGAAGGCTAAATCAGTCCAAACCTGGGTGTGGGGACTCTTAATTTGGCTCAGCTCTGCTTCTCAACAGAGATTTCAACATGCTTTACAAAAGAGAGTCAGTATCATTTTACAGAGGGGGAAACTGAGGCACAGAGATGCCCTCACCTGCCAAAGATCACCCTGTAGGCAGTGGCAGAGCTGGGAATGGAACCCAAGTCAGTTCTCCTGCATGACAGTCCAGGACTCTGTCCACCACACCATCCCACACGGCCTTTTGTAATCAGATTCAAGTTTTCAGAATGGAGAGTGGTAACTAGTGGTGCCCCTCACTCTTCAACTTACTTATAAATTATCTGGAAATAAGGGTAAACTGCGAGGTGGCAAAATTTGCAGATGACACTAAACTGCTCAAGATAGTTAAGAGCAAAGCACACCATGTAGCGCTTCAAAAAGGTCTCACAAAACTAAGTCTTTGGGCAACAAAATGGCAAATGAATTTTAACATTGATAAACGTGAAGTAATGCATATTGTAAAAAATAACCTCAATGACACATACAAAATGACGGGACTAATTAAGCTATCACCACTCAAGACAGACTCATTGTGGATAGATTTCTGAAAACACCTTCTCAATGTGCTGCAGCAGTCAAAAAATGCAAACAGAATGTTAGGAATCATTGAAAGGGATAGAGAATAAGGCAGAGAATATCTTATTGCCCCTGTATAAATCCCTGGTACACCCACATTTTGAATACTGCATACAGATGTGGTCACCTTGTCTCAAAAAAGACACACGGGCATTGGCAAAGGTTCAGAAGAGGGCAACAAAAATGCTGAGGGGTTTGGAATAGGTGCCATGTAAAGGAAGACTGGGACGTTTCATCTTGGAAAAAAAGGAGACTATGGGGGTTGCGGGGGGGTGGTCTGATACAGGTACATAAACTCATGACTGGTGTGGAAAAAATGAACAAGGAAAAGTTATTTACTTGTTCCCATAACTAAGGGTCACTAAATGAAATTAATGGGTAGCAGGTTTAAAACAAAACAAAGATTTTCTTCACACAGCGCACAGTTGGGAGTGGAACTCCTTGTCAGAGGAGGTTGTGAAGACCAAGACTTTAATAGGGTTCGAAAAAGAACTAGATAAATTCATGGGCCATCAATGGATATTAGCCAGGATAGGAAGGAGTGGTGCTGCCTGGCCTCTGCTTGTCAGAGTTTGGAAATGGATGTCAGGAGGGGGACCGCTTTGGTGATTCCCTCGTCTGTTCACTGCCTCTGGGACATCAGGCACTGGCCTCTGTCGGAAGACAAGACGCTGGGCTAGATGGACCTTTGGTCTGACCCACTGTGGCTGTTCTTATGTTCATACTAAAGGGTCACAAACCAGAGCCCAAACTGCATCTAGACCAGTCCTCAGCTGCTGAACATACTGTTTTCAGAAGAGTTAGACGCTTCAATACCTTTGAAGAGCTGGACCTTTGGATCATGGTTTTCTCATTTCCCAAATGTTTCTCTGAAAGAAGCCAGCTCCTTGAGGCTCTCTTGGGGTTTCATACCTCATCTTCTGAGGCATCTGGTACTAACCACTGTCAGAAACAGGATGTTGGACTAGGCAGACAATGGGTCTGATCCATGGGTCTGCTACATTTGTGTGACTGTGAGTGCCACAAGTTCAAAGTCGTGGGGAGTGGGAGAACAAAGGAGAAGGCCTGAAGGCACGCCAGTGAATAAGCGTTCATCCTGCCAACAACCCCAAAAGCATCCTTGCCATTGACTTGGTTCTTCCTGGAGCAAGGGGACATGCCAGTGATTCACCGCACACTCATAACAGACAGAATCCAAAAAAACAAAAGATGAGTAAAAGGTGACTCAGCCCAGGCACCAAATGGAAAATTATGAGCAATCGTTAAGTGCCAGTGACTCATATCAAGGTCACCCCCAGCCAATTAACCTCGGCCATCAATTGGCATGGAGCGTGAATGTGACTCACCCCATTACGGGAAGTATCTGGACACAGATTTGTAAGTCAGTGAAGCCTGGTGATTTCCCTGGACCCCAGGCATGGGTTAGTTACAGGGACAGACATCCTGTGGGTGTTGACACACAACACCCAGCAATATCAATGAGAGTGGAGTGGCTAAATCCCTTAGGCAGCTTTGAAAAATCTCAACCACGCTCAGCACCTTGATTTCTGGGTTTCCCACTCCGTTGCTGGGAACACCCTCGCAGATGTATATCTCTTCGGATGCTTCACCGCTTCCAACATGTGCTGAGTAGCAGAGAAGGATCAAAAACAGTCTCTGAACACTGTGCTCTGGTACTTCAGATACAGGAAATGTACCATGATGTGGTTTGGTTCCTATGCTCCAAGGCCCAACCCCCTAGCACACCCATTCCTTGCCCAGCTCCCCAAATGCCCGCAACCCCCATCTCTGTACTGCATCCAGTGACAATCTCCCAGCAGGCAATGCGAGAACGCTTCAAGCTAGCCATCTGCCCAGATCTAATGGGCAGCACAGGGCCTAGCACACTTTGCTGTCCAGGTACTCAGCACAAGCTCAAAGAGGGAGGAAGATTCAGACATACCCCATAGGGTAGGGTCCCTGGTCCACCATGCTCAACCCATGTGGGCTGGGCCTGATCATTATAAGCACCTATTCCCCAGTGGAGACAATAGCAATGTCCTGTCTCACGGAGGGGCTGGGAGGTTTCAGACACCGTGGAGCTAGGGGCTGTATAAATACCGGGAGAGAAAGCCTGAGATGAGGAAATGGAGAGTGAAGAGGAGACAGAAGCGCTATGATAGGACACAATACACTAAACCCTTGAGAAGCGTGATTTTGATTTGCACTTAACTCGCATTAGCGCTGCCTGTGCAGCGTGCGCCTCCCTCGGCCGGAAGAAACCGTGCCGCAAGCAGCTGTGTGCACCCCCGCCTCCCCCGGAAGAAGCCAAGGCCACATGGCTGCCCTTTCCCCCAGCCAGGGGAATTCCGGGGATCTCCCCAACCTCCTGCCCCAATTTACGCAAATTTTGATTTCCGTGGCGGTTGCCCAGGGCGCAATCTCTGTGTAAATCGCGGGTTTACTGCACTGGTGTTGTCATGTTTGCTGTTATTTACATTGCTGGGGAAAGATTGGCCGGACTCAAATGCAAGCCTAGAGGCCTATCCTGCTACCAACATCCCCACACTACAACTGGGCAGCAGCTGCAATCTGACCACTCCCTGAGGCACAGTGCACAGAGCCTGCACACCACCAGAAGTTCCGCCTTCAGTGAGCTGACTGGCAGTTGTTTAGTGACCGCTGATTGGCTCCTGGATCCTTTAAAAGCCCATGGGGCACACCAGGAAGTGTCCCAGTCACAATGTGGATCCCCGGCTAGCTGCCATGGCAACCCTGCTTCTCTGCCTTTGAACTCCCAGGACTGATCTTAGCTCTGACTTGGATCCTGCCTCTTGATTGACCCCCTCAGTTCCAACACTGAGACACTGACACATATTATTGACCCCCTAGCCCGCTTCCTGACTCTGTCTCTGCCCCTGAGTCTTGCCCCCGACTTGCACTCTGGGTTTGACCCTCAACTTGACTCTGACACCAACTCTGGTCCCCGGCATCCACTCCTGGATCCCAAGCTCCTACCATTAGTCCTGCCTGCCAGTGTCTATATCTTTTTACAACGTCATGCACAATGGGCGTCTGTCCTCTGTGGGGTGCTTCACATGAGAAATTGAGGCAAAAGGGGAGTTACTTAGTGACTAAGTGCTGATTATGATAAACACAATAATCAAATCCACATTGAAACTTAACAGGTCGATTTGGTCCAAGAGAGAACAAGACTTTCAGCCAGAGACATTGAGTCAAAAAACGTAAGAAACGCCAGGAAAGATTTTTCACATCACTTGTGTAAGCTGGAAGCTGAATGAGTAATTCCAGCAAGAAAACAAGGGCACTGCAGTATTTCTCAGGCCTGAAAATGCTGGATTATGACCCAATATTCAGTCCGACTCACTAGAGTTGGTAGGAAAATGGGCAGGGGTTTGTTTGATGGAAAATTTTGACTTTTGGTAGAAAAAAGAAAATCTGAACGTTATCTGCTGAAAGCCAAAAAAATTCAGGACTTGGTATTTTCCAATGGAAAAGCTAACA
Source organism: Carettochelys insculpta (assembly GCF_033958435.1). NCBI lineage: Eukaryota > Metazoa > Chordata > Testudines > Carettochelyidae > Carettochelys > Carettochelys insculpta. The sequence goes on along the minus strand of NC_134145.1, from coordinate 63,016,559 downwards.
CTTTCCATGAAAACCATTTCCATGGAAATTTTCATTTACTCAAACTCCATATTTTCTAGACCTAAAAAAATAGTTTTGAAGAAAAAAAGCTTTGAACAACCTACTTGTAGGAGTTCTGGGATATTCCGTGCCAAATTCACTTTGCGTGTGGTCACAATACTTAGCTCGCTTTGCCCTAGTGACATTTTTATATTTGAAAAAAACATTAAAAAAATCCCTCCAACACTTTAGGCTTAAGTTTTACACACTACATAACAGGGATCTTAGAGGGAGAAAGGGCTCAGAATAGAAATATTGCTGGGTTTGTTTATGGAAAGAAATTAATACAGCTGTAATGAAAGCCACCCTTCCAGCACAACAGACATCTATGCAACCCCAAATTATCAACAGAAGTTACTTTTCCCATTACAAGGTGCTGATGGCAAAAACTATTAACACGGACAAATTCTGGAGACAGTGTGACAGTTTTGTGAACAGAGTGCATATGTTTCTGAACTGCTCTATGAGTCAGTAACACTGGAAAAAAAAAATCCTTGTGTGAATTTATACACAGTATGGCCAAAAGGCACTTTAAGAGAACACCTTCATACGTCCATTGGTCAGGAAATGCCAAAGCTAAACCTTCCATTTCGACCTTCAAGGGACTGTGTCAACCTCAAGATCACTTTTCCGCCTGGGAATTCCTATCTTTTATTGCTAGCAGCAACCCCTAAAATCTATTCCAATGGAAAGGGAGTAGAGTGTAAAAAAAAATCTTATTTTGTACTTTGGACAGCATTTCATCACTGCTTTGGTGAGGGTCACTTGCATTCTGTGTCTCACGCTGACATCAGTCTTTTGTTCTCCTAACACTCTGCAAGAGTCTATTTACCAGGATCAGCAGTGGTAAAATTGAAACTGGAAGGGCAGCAGACAGGTGTGAACTCGGAGGGAAGGGGGAGAAGAAGAGACCCAGCACATAAGGGTTTGCTCTCCACAGTCCACAAAAATATTTTTTCTGAACAGTCCTTTTATGTTCCAAACCACTGTTTCCTCTGGCTGCTTATTCAGCTGCTCGGGAGGGATTCAAATGCCACCCAGCTGATTAGCAGAGTGCCCACCGCTATGTTTTGTTTCTACTGATGATGCACATTCACACATTCCTCAGGGCATGTAAAAAATTATTCCACCTCTGGGTGGAAAAAATCTGCACAAGGACGGAAAAGGGTAGAGGGAACATTGTTCCAACCCCCTTCTTTTTACCCCATACAAAAATTCCCGGACAAAAAAAGACATTATCATAGAATTAACTTCACGTACTCATATCTCAAGGGTAAAAATCATTGCAGAGCGGTTGCAGTCGTGCCAAACCAAGTATTGCAAACTCAGGAAACCAAGAGTTAAAGTTGTGCGTAAAAATCAATTTGTGAAGATAAGAAATACCTAATTAAGTGACCCACACAAACTTAACTCTGCAATCACCACACGATTATAATTTAAAATCCCAATGCCACCTGACTGCACATTGGAACCCTTAGGGGATATCATTAAACATTTACAACCATACTCAGTGGGACACACAAGCTGACAGAAGTAACTCCTAAAGCAATTGTTCTGTCCTTTAAACAATTCCCCACCTTCATCAGAGGCAAGCTCCACACAGACCAAAGCACACAAAACTCAAAGCAGCACCAGATCCTGCTCAAACAACAGATGCAAAACATGCAGACATATTTCCAGTAACACACTTTTCAAGATCCTATTAGTGCTTATCAAAACATGTGGTATGTCTTATTATCCCATACACTGTCCAGTGAGATGCGAGGATCTCGCCCACCGTCGAAGGCAACCCCTGGCGCTCGTTCTCTACGCCACGTCCACAGGATGAATGCTGGAAGGATTCCAAAAGACATCCTGTATGGTGAGCTAGCCTCTGGCAAAAGACCTCCCAGACACCCCCAGTTGCGCTACAAAGATGTCTGCAAGAGAGACCTCAGAGAGGTAGACATCGAGCTGGACAACTGGGAAGAACTAGCAGACGACCGCAGCAGATGGAGGCAGGGGTTACACAAGGGCCTTCAGAAGGGCGAGATGAGGATCAGACAGCTAGCAGAGGAGAAGCGAGCGCACAGAAAGCACACTAAGGACTTGCCAGACACCCACCACATCTGCAAGAGATGCAGCAAGGACTGTCACTCTTTAGTCACAGTAGACACTGTAAATGAAGCCCTCAATTGAAACTATAAAGGGCGCGATCCATAGTCTATGCAGACTGAAGCATGCCTACTACTAACCCATACACTAAATGCCCTAACAACAAGTGTGTCGGTGAAGCAAGATAAGCTGGGCAAGTTTGTATCTTTCACTAGATCAACTATCTCAGGACAATTAACATCCCCCCTCCTCTACCCCCTTCCTTTTATCCTACTTGATTTGTCCATTTTTAATGCATTTTTTTTTCTTTTCGGTCCTCTGCACTTATATATGTCAATCTGTATGGGAAACGAAATTGATCTGAAGAAGTGGGTCTGTCCCACTAAAGCTCATCACCAAATAAATCATTTTGTTAGTCTTTAAGGTGCTACATTTCTGCTGTTTTGTTTTGTTTTGTTGGAGTACAGACTAACACGCCTACCTGTCTGGTACTATTCTGATGAGCAAGATAAGTTTCCACCAACAGAAGTTGATCCAGTAAAACGTATTAGTTTACCCACCTTCTCTCTCTAATTGAGGCAATTGAATAGTTATGATTGAAGATTAGGTTGTACTGATTTTTAAAATACCCCAGATTTTTTTTCACATTTCTCCTGCTCATGGCAAACTATCATAGTTAATTACAAAGCTTTCTTACAAATTGATTCCCCGTCCCCCACAAATATAGCCTGTGCATGAGCTTTGAATTACATTATATGACTGTTAAAGCCATTTGGGGCAAAGAAAAGACTGGATCAGATGCTAAATGTCTTAGAGGACCTGGTTTATAATTAATTTAACTTAAACTAAAAAAAAAATCAGATTTATTCATGAATTGTCCGAAAATTCACCTGTACTCTAAAGAGTGAAGGTGGTAAGTTTGGAAAGCCCGTGTTGCATTTTTCATTCAAAACAGAGATTGAATCCTGCTTGGAGTGTAAAAGAAACTTTATGCATATGTATTATTTTCTGAGAAAACAGAGCTGACCCCCACCCCCCAGGCCTACTTTTCTGTTTTTAGCATACTAGCTTGATCAGAGCGAACAGGGGTACAGCTACCTGATCTCTAGTGACGGCACAGACTCACATGAGGAAGGTTATGTTTATATTGCAATCAGTGGCGTGATTAAGACAAAAATCAAGAATTCTGGGAGGTCGTAGAACCTCCTTCATTGGAGCTATTTAAGAACAGGGTAGGTACCTGTCAAACAGGGATAATCCAGATGGTGCTTGGTCCTGCCATGAGGGCAGGGGACTGGACTTCATGATCTCTCGAGGTCCCTTCCAGTTCTAGGGTGCGATAATTCTAAGAAGCAATGTAGCAAGGGAAGATTTATGCTGGACATGAGGGAAAACTTCCTAATGATCAGGGTGGTTACACGCTGAAAGGTCTCCAGATGAAAATTGTTAAAAAAACTTATTTACTGTGGGGCAGGGGGAGGAAATAAAACACACTGTGATCATCTTTATACTTTGACATAAAGCCATTATGTATTGTGTTAGATCCTGCAGTCTAGGCTAACTGTAACTGGCTCCTTTCATCTGAGAGTAATTTGGTTGGGATTTGTTACCCACCCGCTCCCACAAATGCACACAGCGCTTTGTGTCCTGCAACCATTACTAAGGAGAAGGGTTTAGGTCTCCTTTCGTGGCAGGGTTTCCCACCAGGTCTCCAGGTCAGATGGTTCCCACAATCAAGTCAGTCCTGCATGGATCACGTCGGCTCCAAGGCATGTGTTTGGAATTCCTCATGCGTTTCACACTTTATTTTACGTTGTAATTTTTATGTGACTTATCACACAGGTCCTTGGGAAATGAATCGAAAAACAGACGTTTGTAACAGGCTTGCCAATGGCAAATTAAGAGAGGGCAGACGAAACGGTCACAGCAGCCCGCTGGCTCTATAAACTATGAATCCATGGCATGTTGACGTCGCAATCAGAGGTGTGGTTGCGTCTCCAGGGCATGGGTGGTGGGTGACCCTAAAGCTGGGGAAGACAAGCCCTCAGTCCCATCCCTTCCACCCATGACCCTGCCCCTGCCATCCGTGGCCCCCCTGGAAACCAAGCCCCCACACTGTAGGCGGAGTCCCCCCAAGCACAGGAAGCCCCCCTCCCTTCAAGCATGGGCATCCCACAGCTTTCCTGGCTGCCCTAGAGCATAGGTGGCCCTCCACCCAAGCATGGGTGGCCCACAGCCCAGACTCTCCCCTGCCACCAATGCCTGCCTCCCAAAGAACAGGCAGCCTTGGCCCTCCTTGAGCACGAGAAGGGCAGGCAGACAGACACCCCACCATCCCAGCCTCCCCAGCTCAGGAACACAGGGAGAGCTCGTCCTGAAGGACTGAAGCCCAGGCAGCCCCAGGAACTGAGGGTGCAGTGCTGAAGGAGGCGGAGCTAAGGGTGGAGTAGGGGTGGTGCCAGAGAAGGCAATGTGGGAAGGCATTGCCTTCCTGTGCCTTTTAGACCTGCCGCCCTTGCTGCAGTGGATGTGCTTGTATAGCAGGGTAAGGCCTGTCTACACTACCCCAGGCCTTTGATCTCACTTATGCAACTTTAGCTATGTGAATGATGTAGCGGAAGTCGAGGTACTTAGATCTACACGTTTTCACCGTGATAAGCTGGCACGCTCCCACTGAGTCGGCTTGCTGCAGTAGCAGAGTCGACAGGAAAGTGCTCAGCACTTGATTCATCAGGTCTGTGCTAGCCGTGATAAATCAACCCCCTCTGGATCAATCCCTGCCTGTCAATCTGGCAAGTAGTGAAGACTTGGCTGGGTAGGCTTCAGCACACGTACAAGTTCACCAGGCAGCCTGGGTGTCGGTTCGCACTGCTGAAGCTGCTGGTCCCACATCGCCAGCGCTATTCTCAGTCATGCTACCAGTGGTACAACTAGCAGGGATATTTCAAGCCAAGCTGCAATCGCACAACAGATTGCAATGTAGACATACCCTAGGCTGTGTTTGCAACTGCTCAACACTTACACACTCCAGCCCACCACTCCGTGTTGACATATCTCTTAAAGAACACACTATAAAGCTATGCACAACCATTCCAAAGCCAGCACTACTCCTACAAAGACACCAACCCCTCCCTTACACAGAGAAACATTGGAATCCATTGCTCACCTCACATTCATAAGACCCTGACCCTACCAAAACTTACACACACATTTAACAATACAGTCTACAGCACTGTTCATATAAGCCTAGGAATAAATCTTTGCTCACTTTACAGCCAGGCTTCCAATCTCTGCATTTCCAGCCATCTCTTCAGATATGTCGCTTGCTACCCCCAGAGCCCTCCACATCACTGAGGACAACTGGTCTCTAGTCTGGGCAACTCATCTCTAGCAGTGTCCAGCACCAGCTGCTTCAAAAGAAGGAGAAAATACCATGGAACAGGCAATTAGGAAATACTCCACTCGTAAGGGGAGTTTGCTAATCAGCTTACGTCATTAGTCTCCGGAAGCAGTAAGTGCCACAGGGGAATTTTACCATGCATCAAAAAGTATTTTCCATGTATCTTTTTTACAGTCACTGCCCCTTTAATTGAACACCTTTCTCCTTGCATTGAGCAAGAGTGAGGAGTGCCTGGCTGATCACTCTAATTGGACAAAACCCACAAATGCCTTGCAGCTGTGCACAGGTTTAAAGCCACCTGAGACTCTTGATAAGTCATAGGGTAAAAAGAAATCAGCAGACCAACACAGTGTTCTATGGACCTCTGGCATTCCAGGGACCAAACTGCTGTCTGTAATTTTTTTTTAAGAGCATCAGGAGAATAAAGCTCTAATAAAACCAACTTTGGAGATGTTATTTTGTATCCACTCGCCTGGCAGAGTACAGCTCTCAAAGTTTGGTGAAGAAGCCATGTTGGGTGGCAAAATCTCCCAGAACTCCTGGAGTCATCGTAAACAGGCTGGAAATAGGTGACTTCTCTCTGGCTTGGTGAATTCTCAGCAATCTCCTTCTCCAAAGCCTACTGTGTACATGACCTCTGAAGGAGGAGAACAGGGTTCCCTCTAATTTTTTTCCAACCACAGGTGGAATAACTTTTGCTATCAGAGGGGTAGCCGTGTTAGTCAGGATCTGCAAAAGCAACGAGGGGTCCTGTGGCCAGCATCTGACAAGTGGGTCTTTGCCCATGAAAGCTTATGCTCTTAACTTTCCCTATGTGCACCAAGGCATGGGTGTGTGCACCACCAATAGAATCACATGTGCTCTCTGCTAATCAGCTGGGTGGTGCCTGAATCTCTCCTGGGCAGCCCCCCAAGCACTCAGCTTAATTGTCTGGTTTTAATTTGTACCCCTGGGGAAAACCAGCCCCATCTGGCAAAAAGTCAGACCACTCTCTGACCTCTTCAATTGTCACTGACCCTGTTGAAGTTAATGGATTGCATGTGATGCATATTAAGGCAGAATTTAACTCATCATCTTTGTACAGGTCCTACAAAAAGCAGAACACGTCATCTCCATTTGCCCAGTACAACTAAATATGGTGGGGGGGGGGGGGGGGTTTACAGTTTATTATTCAAAATCCTCACCCCTCTTCCTGGCCTTGTGTATCATGTAAAGGAGCTGGGACAACGTGAAGCCCCTGTTAAAGCCCCTTTTCTGTCTTGGCCATAGACATTGCAAGAGAGCGTGGTAATGCAGCTGGCAGAGGACTCTCTTGCAAGCTCTGGTGTAGGAGCAAGATGAGGAGGGTACTGAGCAGTGTTCATATAGTGATAGAATTCCAGGGTGGGAAGGGACCTCAGGAGGTCATCTAGTCCAGCCCCCTACCTAAAGCAAGATCAAGCCCAACTAAATCATCCCAGCCAGGGCTTTGTCAAGCCGGGACTTAAAAACCTCTAGGGATGGAGATTCTACCACCTCTCTAGGCAACACATTCCAATGCTTCACCACCCTCCTGGGGAAATAGTTTTTCCTAACGTCCAATCTAGACCTCCCCCACTGAAACTTGAGACCATTGCTCCTTGTTTTGCCATCCCTCACTACAGAGAACAGCTTCTTTCAATCCTTGTTAGATCCCCCCCCAGCTGCCCAGCCCCTTTCAGGAAGTTGAAGATTGCTATCAAGTTCCCCCTCACTCTTCTCTTCTGCAAACTAAATAAGCCCAGATCTCTCAGCCTCTCCTCGGAGGTCATGTGCTCCAGCCTCCTAAACATTTTCATTGCCTTCTGCTGCACCTGCTCCAGTGCATCCACATCCTTCCTATATTGGGGGGCCCTGAACTGAACAGAATACTCTGGATGTGGTCTCACCAGTGCCAAATAAAAGGGAATAATAACTTCTCTAGATCTGCTGGAAATGCTCCTCCTAACGCACCCCAATATGCCATTAGCCTTCTTGCCTACAAGAAAGACACTTGACTCATAGCCTGTGTTCCCTCTAATTTTTTCCATCCATTGGTGGAATGAATTTTGTTATGTGCACCTAGGCATGCACAGATGTGCACCATCCAGAGAAACACATGCTGTCAGCTGTGGGAGTCTGTGGATGTTCTGCTAACTAGCTGTGTGGCACTTGAATTTGTCCTGAGTGGCTGTCCAACTGCTCCGCTTACAGGGAACGCTGGTGCTGAGAGGGATGTGTCAGAGGTGGGATCGGAACATGTAGCAACCTGAAGACTCCTGGGAACACGGCAGCCCAAAGGGCGGTCCTTTATGATACAGGGATGCTCTCAAGAGCAGGATTGAGCAGGTACAAAGGTATTTTAAATTCGGCTTCAACTGCACCCTCTGGACTGCGAGTACCATGTTGTGCCGACTCTCAACCATTGTCCTCATTATTCTTATTCATTTATACCATGGTATTGACTGGCCTCTAACAAGATCACTGCCCCATCATGCCTTCCAGCTTCTCTCTCAGACAGGCCAATCCAGGGCTGGGAACACATGTGGGTTCACTTGTTCTTACTTTGTGCACCAAAAAAACCTGCAAAAACTCCAGGCGGGTTTCAAATGGGAAGAACGGAAAACAAAAGACATTTTGAAAAGGGCAACTGAAAAATAGTTTTGCAAGGAGAATTAAAAGAAAAAAAAAACAGATTGCAAACCAATTGTTTGGCAGCTTGCGATTTCCTAACCCATGGCCTTTTCCAAACTCTGTGCCAATCACAATGCCACCTGGAACTCCCTGCGCCTGCACTGGTAATGATTTGCTCACTCCTATTTGATTCATGAATATATCTTTGCTTGTTTGAGTCCTACAGTGACCAACTCTGCTGCTGAAAAGTGTCATTGCTACACAGCATTGTCCCATCTGTCACTGGAAATTCACTTTGACGTGTTATTTTGTACGTAGGGCACATGGGCAAAGGCCCGTATGATATCAATGCCAGCTGGCCTCTCCAGTAAATAGAATTGGTATTTGCACTGGATATTTCATCTGTTTATAATTTTAACATGCAGCCCTCACATAGCCAGAGGACATCAGCTATAGATAACCGACTGTGCCAAATGATGTTTGTTCTCGTTACCGAGACAGAGTGGCTCAATGGCACTGCAATTCATGGCACTGACAAGATGTTATGGGAAAAATATAACAAGAAGCAAACGAATGGGAAGACGACCACCTTGGTCAGATCTCCAAATGTGACGTTTTCCTTTCATGACTATCCAAATGTGTTTTGACCCAGTTACAGTCTTTCCCTGAGTAACTTGTGCATCTTGGAACCATTAACAGATTTTTCATTTAGAAACCAAGATCGAAACCACTAATGCACTTTATGGGTCCCTCCTGTTCAGGCCTGGAAAAACAATGGCCTAGGAGATCCAGAAACAACAGAACTTGAGCCTGGTTATTGGCTTCTAAAGGTACAGGCCTCTTCCAAGAATGGGCCATCCAGAGAGGCACTGCATTTCATGGATGCTGAATAAAGACCTTTCTATCTAACATTGTTAGAGTCCATGGGATTAAAGAGTTTAGAGCTATTTTAAAACCTAACTTTGTTCCACATTCTTTTCGCCAATGCCAGTTGACTGCTTTTAGCAGGTTCTAGCTGAAAGATAATATTGCTGAAGAAAGGAAGAATTGGTGTTTTCTTAGCTACCGCTTGCAATTCATACAAAACAGAAAGATTGTGCAGAATTAGCAAGGCTCTGGGCCAGATTCAGAGCTGGTCTATAATGGTGTAAATCCAGAGGGACCCTGTTCTCATCTTCTTTGGAATTCTCTTGATTTATAACAGAGTAAACAAAGATTTGAGTCTGACCCAACTTGTATACTTAGCCTATTATATACACTGAGCGCATTTTACATTAGCTGATAAATTGCTCCATCTTATGTCTCTTAACCTTCTGGCATGATGAATACTTGGCATGTATTTGAAATGGTCCTCTGCCAAAGGCTAACAGCTCTCTAGAGCCTTGAAATCAAAATTATGAGAAATGGAACCTATAAATTCCCAGTAGAAGAGGCAAAGTAATGATTATCAGCGCATTAGAGAGTGGGAGGGAAATGAGTGATACATTGGACTGTAGATCATACAACATTGCATAATAACCTTTACTTCCCTGTGACGAATATGTTATCAAATAATTGGCCGCTGCTGCCCTAAATCACTCACAACTATCAAACACCCCAATCTGGAAGACTGCATAATTCAAGTGACTGGTAAGGATGAACTGTAGAATGCAACACCCTATGAGAAGCTTTAAATTTGGTCCAGATCCGTAACAGTGCTTTGCTCTTCTGTTGAACCTTAATCTAAGGACCTCGAAGAACTTTAAAAAGGCAGAAAATGTACCACGCTCCTAGTAGGCACATATCATCATCATCTCTGTGACATGGATGAGTAAATTGAAGCAGAAAGTGAATGCCTCTCCCAAAGTCACACAGCTAGAAGAACATGGGATAGAAAGCCCCAGCCCTGCTGCTCTGGGTCGACTCGCAAACTTGTGGATTATCTCAGCCACAAATCCAGATCTCAGATATAAAGCTAGCATCACAATAGATGATGGCCTCACTTAGTATTATTGTCTCATCAGGGAAGCTAGTGATTAAATGGGCCAAAGGGGAAGCTACCCTCTCACTGTTGGCTATGGACTGTCTGGAGGTGTTGGCAGAGCTGTGCTGAGAGGTTTACTGTCCATTGCTGTATGTCTGCTTCAGGTGTTCTGCTGAAGAAGATTTCCTGCCTCCAGGGCTGACAATACAGCACTTTATTTCCTAGAGCTGTCCAAAAGAAGCCAATAATTCTTGTATGAGGTGATTTTTTTAATATTTTTTTTCGAAATGGCTTGTGGAAAAAAATTTCCATGGGAAAGCAAAGACAGAGAAGGTAAACTCAGGCAGGGAGTACCTGTATCATCACAATAACGCAACAGTTGGTACTACACACAACCGGCACACACTATGACAGGCAGGGTCTTTTCTGTGTTTCATACCTCCACTGAATGCCCATCTGGCAGACCCAGCGAGTCAGAGACGTAAACCCAGGTGAACACAGAAGGCTGGTTACTTCTTTGTGTAACGTCTGTGCAAGTTGCTCGAGGGATGAATTTCATCCAGTGAGGTGCAAACGAAAAGATAATGTAAGGGCCACCTGCTGGGCAGAGGATGACTAGAACCCAGGAAGCAGTGAGCATGTCAGCTTGTACCAGCTCTGCATTCAGGAGATGTGCAAAATGAGTGTGCCCGATATGCCCGCTAAGTGGAAAGGGTTACTAAAAGTCTCCATTTTCCAGGCTAACAGCTCATTTGTTAGATGATCGAACTGCAGCAGTTCCCTTGAGGATCTGGTTCCTACAACGTCCACGGACCGTGTCTGGGGCTAGTCCGTGGATAAAGATTTTGTGTCTGTGCTGGCCTCTACTGATTGCTGACAGCCATTGCTGTCACTGCCTGGGGTGGGGAGCAGCACTGGTCATTTCAAAGCCTCTGCCAGTGAGGCTCAGGGCCAACTTGGTTTCTCAGAGATGGCCTTTAGGATGCACAACCAGTAGCACCCTCAGCCTCATCTTTGGGTTGCACATAGACCCACGCCTACAACACAATTCCCCCTCCTGGGCCTTGTGGATCACCAGCTCATTCGGATGGAGGGCAAAGCTGTCCCTGAGTCTAGGCAAGAAGGAACCACTGTGAGGGTAGGCTCAGGAAAGTCTTGTGGGCCCTTCTCCTTTCCCAGACGTTCTTAGGGAAACCCTACTCAGCCAATAGGCTTGCAGAAGACCTAGGGAGATGCTACAAACAGTGCAGGATGGACACTTCTTCCTCTCACAGCAATTCCCAAAGCTCTCATAGGACTCAATCAGAGAAGAGGGAAGGGACGTCAGCACTGGCACAAATAGGCCTTTATCAGTCTACATTCCTGCTGAGGAGGAGACCAAGAGATACTTCTCCACTGTAACTCACTAAGCCCCACCCCAAAGAACTAACCCAGATTTGTGAACCGGGTCCAACCAGCAATCTTTGTCCTGTGTGATGGGGTGGTATAGAAGGGGTTAAAACAATTCTGAGAGTGGGCTGATTCCAAGAGCCAATCACAAGAGGGCATGAGGCAGCCAATCAGGGCTGGGTTGGGCGCTATAAAAAGGCTATGTAATAGCATGAGGTCAGTGTCCGTCCCGTCTGGAGAGAGGTCACCGCTCCCGGAAGGGGCAGATCCTGGGCAGCCAGCCCTCCACGCTGCTTGGACTGTACGCCCGACTCAGCACCAACTGGAGTGTGCTATCTGAGGCTCTGCAGTGCACTGTGTGGGGCTCCAGCCATGATTTAAAGCAGTGGTGTCCAAAACCACTTGAACCGGTTGCCACATGCCCCCCACCTGGCCAGGCACCACCCCCTGTCGCCATTCCCCCTCCCCCTCTCCCCACAACCAGCCACCCTACCCCCCGACCCCCGGTGACACACCAGAACTGCCACTGGAGCCGCCCAGCCCAGAGCCATGTGAGCCGCACCGCCCAGCCCAGCCCAGCCCAGCCCCGAGCTGTGCCGAGCATCAAGAGCCGCGCCGTGCCTCCCGAGCCACCCAGCCCAGCCCAGCCCGGAGAGCCTCACTGCTCGAGCCCAAGCCGTCCTGCAGCCTGAGGGAACCGCAGGGGGACCTGCCTCTGCTGCTGCCACCTCACTTCTCCCGCCAAGTGGCGGGCGCGTGCGCGGAGGGGCAGGGCTGGCGCCACACGTGCGGCTCTAACGAGCTGCATTTGCCACATCACGCTGTCCAGTTCTCCACACGTGGCAAACAGAAGGCGTATTGGACTCTGCCGATTTAAAGGGGTCAGCAGCAGTGGCCAGAAGCCCCAGGTCCCTTTGATTTGTCAGGCCTCCTTTGCCCCATTCTGTTGGCAGGCCTGCCCCGAGAGAAGGGCCAGGTGCAGAACGGAGGTAGGTCACTGAGGGTGCATGGGTAACAGGCTTCCCTGGGAGGGGAAAACCCCAGATGTGGGCCAGTATCCTGAGGGAAGGGGCTCTGGCGCCCAGGCAGGACACAGCCTAAAAAGTTGGAGACAAAAGGTCAGGTAACGGCAGGCAAGACAACACCAGGAGAGGGGGCTCACTCTGAGGCCAGACTGAGCTAATTCCCAGTGGGACCAGCAGGAGGTGCCCCGGCAATGCTGACTTCCAGAACTCAACCCCTCCGCTGGGAGGCACTGCCAGCCCAGCATCCAGAAATCCCCCCATACTCAGACAGCCTCCCTGGACGTCAGGCTCAGCAAGCTAAGCCCAAGCCCAACAATCCAACGTCCTCCCGCCAAGGGTTTGGTCCTTTCACGGAAGCACTCATAGAAATCTGAGCCACGACCAACAACCCCTGGCTAGTGAGACAGGTTAGAGCATTTGTAACCCTTTCCTAACTGGGATCAGTGACCTCTCCTTTGAAGAAGGAATCTGCCTCCTGCCCTGAAACATGGGCTACCCTGAGCTGCACCTAAGAAACCATAACTCAGTGTAGCTGACTCATACGTTACTGCTCAGTGTTCCACCCATTTCTGAGCACGATAATCCAGAAGCTAGCAGAGAACCAACTCCGAGTCTACCTCTCTCTAGTGCCAGAGGCCTTCACAGATAAACACTTGGTATCCACCTCTGATCCGTGGATGTCAAGTGCATATCCGTGGATGTGATACAAAATTTGAATCCGCCTCCATTTACAAACCACAATCATGATCCATGGATATTTGCAATATTCTGCTAATGAGAACCCAGTCAGACAGCTTCGGCCTTTTCCATCTTGACTTCCCTACCTTCCTCTGACTTTTTCCATGATCGTGAGTAAGTTACGTCACTGCCCCATGCCTCGGTTTCCCCAACTGTAGACTGGACATAGAATGCTTGCTTCACAGCAGCATTGTGGGGATTAATTAAACTGTAACTCTGATAGGCCTGAAATCCAGACAGGAGAGGGCCATTAATACAGAACTGGCAGTCTGATCCTGAAATAGGCTTTTAAAATGCAGCTCATTATGTGTTTGCTGGAAGAACAGAAGAGCATTTTCCACATAGAAAACAACATCCAAGACGTTGGCATGGAGCTGCCAAGTATTTCTCTTTGGCACAGAGTCTGTGCTGTCAGGAAGATTGTGACTAACAATACATTGAAAAACAAGCCTCAGACATCCACTGTATTTTAATTGGCACAGAGAGGTTATTCCTCAGCACAAAGTACTTGCAACTGGCATCAGTTAAACCAGAAAATATAACCTTTCAAAGATGTCTTTATCCACAGCTGCAAAGAACGGAATTTGCTGTGTAGATTATGCACCATAAATTGTGCGTGCCCCCACTCTCTGCAACAGTATGTTTGGGAGCAAATCTAAGAGGATCAATTAAGAAGCTAATGGGTAGAGCCCCTTCTTCAGAGATTTTGCATAAATTGCTGTCCTCATCCCCAGGCCTTCGGTTTGTATGTCTGACAATGCAAAGTGTTTGGATCAGTCCACAAGCCAGCCGGTACGCTTTTAAATCTGTCCTTTTGGAACAGCCTGGCGGAAGTAATGAGTGATCTGATAACCAGTTCTTGTCACTGGCTCTCGCTCACCTGTCACGTCACCCCCGGTGACAAAGCAATGGTAGGCCAGGTTAGGGGGTACCTTATTTAAAATGCTGGCAACGCTGGGTTCTGATTTCAGTTCACCAGTGGCAATCAAGCGTAACGCCAATGCCGCCCGTGGGCTAGATTCTCACAGGATGTAAATTGAAGTCAACGGAGCTCTGCCAGTTTACACCATCTGAGAGGCTGTAAGTTTCAGTCTGAAGTTATGGGAGTTTGCATACTGGGATAAGGGAGAAAAAACTGTTATCGACCAAGGACCTTCCTACTGGCACAAACTAACCTAAAGCACCTGAGACTACCCAACTGCACTGGAAATCTCAAGAGAAAGGTCTTTTTCAGGGCATTCCCTGGAGGAAGTGCAACCCACACACCTAATGGGCGTGGGTCACTGTCCCACGTAGCAGTACCTAGACCACTGACACAGACAGCAAGAACAAGTCTCCTCTGCAGCCTTAGCCGAGGGCCAGTGGGCTTTTACCTCACACTGTAGAGCCTCCTGCACAAAGTTCCCAGGTTCAAGTCCACCTGAGGGTGGTTACGCAAGGAGGGGTGGGACAATATGAATAAATCAAGAAAAGGCTAGCCAAACTTTCCTGACCTGGTATGAAGGTTCATTTAGGGTAAACATCAGAAGAAGGTTTAGAGGAGCTACTAATTGGTCCACAGTGGTTTGCCTGCATTTAATGGAGCCATGTAGGACTGGAGCTTCCATGGATAAAAACTGAGATCAGCAGAGGTACACCTGTTCAGACCAGCAGGTCCAGACTGAACAACTGTAGCCCAAGCTGTGGCTAATGCACTCTGGGGACCTCAAGCACCAGGCAAGAGGGGAAGTGTCTTCAGCTACTGGATAAGTGCAAGAGCGAACCACACCTTGGGGTGTGTAGTGGCACCTCCACCCCTTACACGAGGGAGCTGCAGTTTTTAAAATGAGAAGTACCTTGTCTGTCTGCGAGCCTGCACGTGCGTGTGTCTCTGTCCTTGTAGCCTGGCTCATCCCCCACAGATCTGCATGCAACAAATATGTCCAGTTCCACCACTTTCTCTTCCCTTCCTTGGCCCTCTCATGGGGCATCTGCAGCTCTACAAGGGGGGGTGATGGTGAGAGAGAGCATGGAGCAGAGGAAGTGCCACATTTGAGGGTTTCCATGTGGGAAGCTGGACAGGACATAAAAAGTTACCTTCCTCTGGGTTGTGTGTCTGCCACTGAACACTCCTTGGAGGATCTACCTGTTCACAACATAGCTCCTGCAAGAGTCAAAGCAGCCACGGAGAGGGGGGACAACTAAGAGGCAGATGTTCCTGCAGGACAACTCCGGCCATTTTGCATGAGGGTGGGCCCTGCTCTACTGAAATCTCCGGGGCCTGGGGAAAACGTACCATCTCTCCCCTCTGCAACCCCCATCCCAGACTTACACCTGGTGGTTATGTTTGTGAAGACTTCAAGCACTTTTGAAACTTTCCCGATATTTGCAGGTGGAGGGAAGGGGTAGGTCGGTGTTTGAGTGAATCAACGAGCAGTCATTTGGTGCTGGCCTTGTCCAAGAATAACACAGCTCTGGCTCCCGCTCGTTTTGCTAAAGAGAGATCCAAACAGACTGTTGGTCCAAAAATAATCTCTTGCCATTGGCTCTTGGAAGGAACTCACCAGAACTGAGTCTAAGTTAAATTAAAGCTTTCACCTATCATTCACCAAGTCCTTTTCCTGAGTAATAAATGCTCTCAGTTTTTTTCCTCTCTCTGCGAGAACTTTACTGTTTCCTTCCTCTGGGGGAGACCACGCTCTGATTCAGAGGAAGCAGCTCGTAACAACCTGTAAAGACCAGTTTTATTTGACAAAGACCCTTAGTTTAAGCTGCTGGAGTGGGATATTTAAACCTTTACAGGGTTTTCCAAACAGAAGGAAAAAAAGAAGTTTTGGGGACAGGCGACTTTAAATGATTTTAAAGGGCAGCTCATCTACCCGGGCCAGGGGAACGTGCACTGAAGCAGCATTTCTGCTAGAAGAGCTCTGGAAAATGTGTGGGATTGCACAAGAAAATATAAAGGACATTGTGTTATTTGGTCCTGCTTGAAACAGATTGTAAAATACCAGCACATTCTACATGGCACCTGAATTAGTCACCAAGTGAAATTAGCAGGCAGTAAGTTTAAAACTAACGAAAGGAAGTTTTTCTTCACACAGCTCATTGATGTGTAGGTCTGTGGAACTCCTCGCCAGAGGATGTTGTAAAGAACTGGATTCTAACAGGGTTCGAAAAAGAACTAGATAAATTCATGGAGGTTAAGTCCTTCAATGGCTATTAGCCAGCGATGGGTAGGAATGGCATCCCTGGCCTCTGTTTGCCAGAGGCTGGAAATGGATGACAGGAGAGGGATCACTTGACGATTACCTGTTCTGTTCACTCCCTCTGGGGCATCTGGCATTGGCCACTGCTGGAAGACAGGATACTGGGATAGGTGGACCTTTGGTCTGACCCCCTGCAGGCGTTCTTATGTTCTTAATCCCTTACTCTGCAGACTTATCCATAGTTTTAACCTCAAGAAGGTGAGTAGATCTACTGAGATTGAAGGATAACAAGTTGGATACCCCTGGGGCAGCTAGAGGTTCTGTCCCAAGACAGAGTGAAGTAGAGGAGACTTGTATATGACCTGTGCGCCACACAGAGTACAGGAGTTTAAGTCAAGTAAGTCGAGTGAGTAATCCCAGTTATGTACAGTTCAAGCACCTGTGGAAATTCTTGTAGGATCAGGGTGAGAGATATTAGCTGTGTTGCATTATGTTTAGAAAAATTCATCGGTGTCTGGGCATTCATTAAGGACACAGAGCCACAGCTGTAGTAAATAGCTAAATTAGACTAGCTGAGGATCTGAGTTTAGGGCCTAATTCTGCAAATGCCTGGCTCTGGTTATAGGTTGAAGGATACAAGAAATAAAAACACATGATCTGTGTAAATATTTTGAGCTACAAAATGGCAAATGAAATTTAATGTTGATATGTGCAAAGTAATGCACAGTGGAAAAAAAATCCCAACTAGACATACAAAAGGAGGGGGACTAATTTAGCCCTCTTGGTTGTCCTCAGTTTGTGCAGCGTGGGATTCCCACAACGACCGGACTATTAGTCATTGATCACTACTTCCTGATTGATGCTCACTGTGGGGTGGAATTATACCCCCTTAATCTGCATCAACAAACTCACTCACCTAGGCAGACACTGCGCATACAGACACACTCAGCATTCCTGAACTGTGGGGTTTTCGAGTGAACAGGGCCGGGAAACAAACAGACCAATTAAACCATCCCTACTTTCTTGGTTTCCTGATTAAAACCAACCCTCCTTTTGCCCATATCCTCCACAAAACTTGCTAAAGGCTTCTTTAAGCTTTTCCCCTTTGAAAACACTATGCCCGCTCATTTGAGCCAAAGAGGCCTAGTCCAGGTTCACTTCTTCAAAATCCATCTCTCCCATCCCTTCAGGAAAGAGGTGATGCATGAGCACTACTCTGCCATGCGTCTAATACAAGGCAATCAGCTGCTTCTATTTTGACCAATTTTTATGTTTTTAAATAAATGCAAACAAAATGCTGAAATCAAAAGACATTCAAACGAAAAAAATAATAAAAATCACAAGATTTTGTTTCACAAAATATCACAATAAATGTTTTGATTTTTTTCAGACGTTTAGTTTTTTTCCCCTTTCAACCAAAACAATACAAATTCACACAACGTTTCAGTGTTGTCTTGTCTGAATTTTTCATCAAAAACTGGTTCACGCAAAACATTTTGCCCAGCGCCAGCCGTAAGGGAACTGAACCAGTAGATGGTGCTAAAGTGATAAAAATGGTCTCATTCTCATCCTGTGGTTTCCCCTGTTCAAACAGCATTCTAGCAACCTTCCCTCTTGGCTTGACTATCTATAGGTTGCACGAGTCCTGCATCTGGAGGGGTACTGAAAAAGTTCATTTTTTTTCCTCTGGGTGCATCTCAGACTTACATGCTCAGCCTCCACTTCAGCAATGAATCCTGTATTTTTCTACCAAAATAACCAAACTAAATAAATACTAAAGCAAACTCTCAAGCACGGTTGTTGCCCCGGGAGGGGTTTAACACCGGAGGGTGTATTTGCTGTTGCTGTGAGGAATAAGCTGGGTCCGACTTTTCAGTTGGCAACAGCATTTAATTAGTCTATGGCAGGGGAGTGAAGGAGGTCACGCGGGCTGGAGTATTAACGAATAGGAAGCACATGACCACAAGGACGGCGGTCCCGATTCAGTGTGGTACTTGAGTATGTGCCTGATTGCAATGGTTTCATTCACTGCTCTAATGCCTCACTGAACAATGACCCGGCCCCAATCCCCACTGAAGTCACTGGAGCCTGTGGCATTAACTCTGCCCCAGTGCACTCCAGCTACAGGGTGTCAGGGGCAGCTGGGGGGTGTGGGACTTCTTTTGTGACGTTTACGTACACACACTTTGCAGATCATCCGTACTGGGTTCTCTGAGCCGAATTCTTTTCTCAGCTACCCGAGCTGACTGGTCCTTCTGAGAAGGACATTGCAAGCTCCTATAGGTGCTCTCACATGGCCACTCTGCCCACCCCTCCTGCCCTGTGCCCCCACCCCACAGCTTGGAACAAGACAGCACCTGTAAGAAGTGTAAGTTACTTTCACCCCCTCCACAGCACATGCTTGTGGGACTCGCAGTTCCACGCAGAAGGAGCTAGAGAGAAAGTCAAACCTGCCCCTCCCCTTTGTTCCCATGGCAGAGCTCCTGGTTGCTAATTCTTCCCCTTCCCCCGTGACTATTAGCATGAGTACGAAGCGCTGGAGCTGGCAGCTCCAACTCAGCGGGTGGATTATCGTCTCAATCACACGCCGCTGAACGAGCAGCTGGGGCTGGGCTGACACAGCTGGAGCAGAGTGACTCACAGCCATTGCAATGTGTACACCTGGTCCCTCTGATCTCATCCAGACAGCGGGGCTCAGTTGGGTGCATCAGAGTCACACAAGCCCCAGAAGGTTGAACAAGCAGCACCGGCCAGGGGCGGCCACTAAAACACAGGGGTCTTGCACTCCACTCACTTAACCGGGCTGGGCAGTGTGGCAACACCTTGGACTTCACAGGCGTTCCTCCAAGGGGACCAATGGTGGCAATCCTGCAAGGTGCTGAGCACTCCAGGCTGGATCCAGCAAAGCTCCTCTCTGAGCTCGTCCCAAGGACAGCGGGTGTCCATGGCTGAGCAGGGACTAAGAGGCAGGATTGCAGCCCTGCCTGGGCCCTATACTTACCAGCAGACACCATGCCTTCCCTGGCCGAGGTCCTGTGCAGTATACGTCTGTTCAGGGAAACCACGGTCTTGCTAAGCATTTCATGGGCAGGACCCATAAAGTCTAACTCGTGCTGCATTCCAGCCCCAGCAGTGAAAGGCTCCTGACGGCTGTGCGTCAAGGAGGACTCTGCACGAGACAACGTGGGCCAGGAGCTGGATTTGCCTGTTTTCGGAAGGAGGGAGCTCCAAGATGGCCGGGGAAGTGAGCGGGATTTGAAGACTGGTCGGAGCTTGGAGGGCAAATCCAAATGGTTGGGGGCTCTTCTGCCCCCTGAGGGAGAGACAAGCCAGCATCCGGTGACCGAGTGAAGGAGACAGAGGGCTGGGATTTCTTGATGGCTAGTGATAAACCCAGGGAAGGGTAGGCGTAGGCCACAGTCTAGTGCCCTGTGAAAAAATTCCCTCAGACATCAGCTGCCCACGTACGATGGAGGAAGAGAACCCCTGGCGTACAGAGCAAGTTACCATTTATGACAGAGCAAAACTGAGATGTTTGTAAAGACAAGCCCCCCCGTTTGGCAACCCACCCACATTATCACCCACACAAGCCAACAAGCCAGAACTAGCTGTACGCTTCTTACTGGTCACACAGGGCCATGAGGATTATGGGACAGGGTTACCTAACCTCAACCTCCTAATGAGAGCCACGTTTTCCTTCCGAGCCCTTAAATTTCATGTGATGCTTTGTTCAGCTGTGACAACCAGCCTAGGCTGAGCCAGGGTAGTTCAGAGGGTAGGACTGAAGCCTGAGAGTTACAGACCCAGATCCAAGTTCTGCTCTGCCAAAGATTTCCTCAGGAAAGTCAACCAGCTTCTCAACAGCCCAGCTGTACAAAAGTACCTCCCTGTTACCAGGCTGGGGTAGATAACCTCTTTATAGCTTGTGAGGTAACCGGTACCAGATAAGCACTGGAGAGGTACACTGTGCAGAACCCTGACAGGTGCTGAGCGCTGGGACTTTCGGACAGCTTGTTCGAGGTACTTCTGGGATGAGTTTGTTTGTTTGTTTTGTCCCATAAGTGAGTTCAGAGTCTGAGTCTATTAAGGGAAGAGTTGGGATACCTGCCCCTGCTTTATTATCAGGGCTGAGTCAGTAGCACACAAAAAGGGATGCATTTTGTTCAAACCTGTAAACAAATGTGCCCCCCGTGTGTCTACTTTCTGCAGCTATTCAAGAGAACAAGTTTACAGGCAGGAGTGTTCCTGGAACCACAGGTTGTAAGTGAATGTTGCAAAATAGCTATAGATTTTTAAGGCCAAAAGGGTTTCCTGGATCCAGGTCATAGAACCTCCTGCAGTTATTCCAGTATTAAGCCCATTAACATATATTTGACAAAAGCAGCTCTTCCAGAGAGAGACAGCCTTGCAGGTTTAAGACATAAAACTCCACTACTTCCATAGGTAGTTTATTAATCCCCCTTACTGTTCACTTTTTGTGCCTTGTTTCTAATTTGAATTTGAATTTGGCTTCATTTCCCAGCTAATTCTTTTTGTTCTTATCGTTCTCCATGATATTAAAGCACCCAGGGATACTGGCAGAAAGCAAATTTTGAAGTGTATGTGAGGGAAACCTGATTCTAAGGCACCTCAGAGGGCAGCCATGTAAGTCTGTAACTTTAAAAACAATGAGCAGTCCAGGGACACCTTAGAGATTAACAGATTTATTAGGTCATGAGCTTGTGTGAATAAAACCCATTTCATCAGATGACCTGGCATGGAAATGACA
This sequence comes from Carettochelys insculpta, assembly GCF_033958435.1. NCBI lineage: Eukaryota > Metazoa > Chordata > Testudines > Carettochelyidae > Carettochelys > Carettochelys insculpta. The sequence goes on along the minus strand of NC_134145.1, from coordinate 62,995,327 downwards.
GAATCTGGGACATATATATCAGCCAAAGAAGTTACCTGTCAACTGTAGGACCAGTGGTAATGAAGCTAATTAAGTCAGGCTGGATGTGCCTGATTCACAGCATGGGATGTGCAAATGTGACTATCAAAGGCAGGGCAATTGCCTTTTTAGTGCATTAACCAGTTACAATATGAACATTGATAAAACCAAGACAATGGCATTTGGAGATAAGGAAATAGGAAGAAAAATCAGTGTTGACGGGATCTAACTAGAGAACACAGAAGAGTTCATGTATGTGGGGAGCAACACGACATATGATCTAGACCAGCAGTTCCCAATCTTCTTACGGTCATGGAACACTTGGATGTCACAGCACTCTCCGCGGAACGCTTTCTCTTTTTTACATCATCATACTAACTACGAGGAATATTAATGATCTAATTTGTTTACCTCTCCTATGTTTTAAACATTTAAATAAGTTTTATTCTTCAAAAATTGTTTAATAAAAATGTATTTTCATGTTGCTGCAGCCCACGAGGACCTTCAGATAATAACAATAGTTTAAATTAGCCCTATATCAAAAAACAGTTACTCACTGCTGGTCTAAGACCTTCTGAGCTATTAACAGACACAAACAATGACTTAACAAAGTGCTTGTTGCCTGTTAACAAGCACCAATGTTAAGAAAATTTGGTTACTATATAGTCATTTCAAGAAAACTGTAAAATCAACAAAATTCCATCCCAAAATTTATTTTTTTCCCTGAGAATGGTGGAACACTTTGCCATTGCTTGTGGAACACCAGTGTTCTGCTGGAACATAGTTTGGGACCTGCTGGTTTAGATTGTAAGAAGGAAATAGCGACTAGAATAGCAAAAGCAGGAGCAAGTTGGAAGGCGATGGATAAGATCTGGAAAAGCAAAGCGATTAGCTTAGGAACGAAGCTGAGCATCTTGAAAATGTGTGTATTCAGCAGCATGCTCCAGGGACGTGAGACATGGGTGATAACGAGATATTCAGATATTCGGAGAGCAGGATATTGGCATTCAAGAGGAGTTGCTATAGAAAGACTCTGAGAATAGGATGGATGCAGAAGGTCACCAGTGAGGAATTCTATAGGAAGAAGCAGCCGAAAGAGAACCTGCTGCGGAAGGTTATACAAGGGAAGTTACAGCTATTTGGGCATCTCTGCAGAATGAACGACGAGTGAAAAGTCAAGACCCTGGTATTCAGCATAACGGATACTTCGAACAGGCGAGCCAGACCCCTCAGACAGCGGGGAGATGATATAGTGGGTTGGTGCGGAGCTCATCTGCAGAGACTAAGCCGCTGCACACTGGCCAGGGAAAGGTGGAAGGACATAGCGAGAGAGGCATCAGACACCAACGGGCGCTGAGCCCGCGGTTATTGGTGATGATGATGATGATGATGATAATTATCTTTATTCAAGCTCAAGCAGATAGAGTTGAACTTGCACATGAAGGACAATTCACTTGTCTCCATCTGGAATCTTGTGGTAAAATTCTTTTGTAGGAGGGTGGTTAAAATGTTCCTCTATGGGGTTGTGTGTGTTGTCATTCTTGGTGCCTGATTTGTATTAATTTATCCCTTGGCACAGAGACTGTCTGGGTTGGACACAAATAGGACAACAGGGGATGGGTGGGGGGCGGGGATTTATGACTAAGATTACGCACTCAGGATCAGCTCCCTTCTCTGCCGCAGCCTCAATGTCTGACCTTGGGCAAACCATTTAACCTCTCTGAGCCACAGTTCCCTACCATGGGCAGGGGGGATAGCAATGTTCTCTGAATCTCTTGGCTATCGCAATAGCAATCTCTTCAAGGTAAGGGCTGTCTCTTACTGCGTGTTGGTCTCAGCTACGGTCTTTAGGCACTACAGACAGCAACAAAGCCATTGCCCACCTAAAGCACCAGTCCTGGGAGATCGCAAGAGGGTGTGATTTTCCTTCTTAGAATCATAGAGTCCTAGGGCTGGAAGAGACCTCAGAAGGTCATTGAGTCCAGCCCCCTGCCTCAAGCAGGATCATCTCCAAGTAAATCATCCCAGCCAGGACTTTGTCAAGACTAGACTGGAAAACCTCCAGGGATGGAGATTCCACCACCTTCCTAGGTAACGCATTGCAGTGCTTCACCACCCTCCCGGGGAAACAGTTTTTCCTAATATCCAACCTACACCTCCCCCTCTGTAACTTCAGACCATTGCTCCTTGTTCTGCCATCTGTCACCACCGAGAATTGTCTCTCTCTATCCTGTTCAGAGCTCCCCTTAAGGGAGTTGAAGGCTGCTCTCAAATCGCCCCTCAGTGTTCTCCTCTGCAAACTAAATAAACCCAGATCCCTCAGCTGCTTCTCATAGATCATGTGCTCCAGACCCCTAATCATTTTCGTACCCTCTGCTGAACCTGCTCCAATGCATCCACGTCCTTTTCATACTGTGGGGCCCAGAACTGGATGCGATACTCCAGATGTGGACTCACCAGTGCTGAGTGGAGGGGAATAATCACTTCTCTAGATCTGCTGGAAATGCTTCTCCTCATGCACCCCAATATGCCATTAGCCTTCTTGGCTACAAGGGCACCCTGTTGACTCATCTCCACCCTCTCATCCACTGTGATCCCCAGGTCCTTTTCTGCTGCACTGCTATTTAGCCAGCCGGTCCCCAGCCTGTAACAGTGCTTGGGATTCTTCCGTCTCAGGTGCAAGATTCGGTACTTGTCCTTGTTGAACTTCATCAGGTTTCTTTTGTACCAATCCTCCAATTTATCTAGGTCACTCTGGACATTATCCCTCCTCTCTAATATATCTACCCGACCCCCTAGCTTAATGTCATCTGCAAATTTGCTGAGGGTGCGGTCCATCCCCTCATCCAGGTCATTAATAAAGATGTTGAACAACACTGGCCCCAGAACTGATACCTGGGGCATTCCACTTGAAACTGCCCACCAACCAGACATTGAGCAACTTAGTGTCTGTATCTTGCAAAATCTCTGCCCTTCCCAATTCACCGTGCCTGACATACGCAATTCTGGATCAAGGACTTGCTGTCTAGTTCCCCAGCAGTGATTCAGTCCCAAAGAATTTGTTTTCCCTTTTTCCCCCTCCACATGCTTTGTCTCGTTCTGCCATGACATAATGCCCTCCTGGGTGCCTGACCTCACCCGGCCCAGCAGCATTCTGCCTGCACGCAAAAAGGAAAGAAAAATATCCCTTGCTGGGAAAAGGGCTTTTCTGGTCACCAGAGGCACCAACTGGAGACGGATGCTCCTTCTACTTGCTCAGGGAAATCAGATCACAAACTGATCACCACAAAGTTTGGGAGGAAATTCCAACCCCCCTGCTCATCCAAATGAAGCGTCTCTCACTAGCCAACGCCCACAATCTCTTTTCCTGCACAAAGACCAAGGGAGCGGGTTTGTGAAGAGGAGATGGCACAGAGAACATTATTATGGATCTCCAGGGTAGGCTATGTATGCCATCTCCCAGCGCTCCTGTACGCAGAAGAGTTCAGCCAATAGGCCCACGTTGTTAAGCACATTAGTCATTCTTTAACCAGGGGAGTCCTTGCAAATTGCCACGATGATAACTCAGCATCCTCCTTTGCTCCCCCTTTGGAGGCTGGGGTGTGAGGGTGAATTAGAGACTATGTTGGCTTATGAGTGGGCGGTTGCCTTCCCAGCAAACCCTAGTTGTCCTAGGAATGATGCCTCTGACAACACCTGTGCAGCCGCTGAGAGATTTTCCATTTTCTAAAATGCCTCAGTCTTATTTAATTGGCACCCCCGCCTAGATTGCACAGATGATCGGATTACGAAGTGTGACTAAATAGTCCTCTGAAAACCTCGCTTTTCCCCTCCTGCCTTTGCGAATTGCTCTTGAGCGGATCCTGATTTCCACCCATGAGTGTGTTCTTCCTAAAACTTCATCAAATAGATTGGACAAAACAACTCTCCACCTGCCGGATGTTCCTGAACTGTTCTCATTGCCGAGTCACGCTTAGCTAGTTTTGGGGTTTTTTTTATTATTTGTGATGTGTGACTGGTCATCTAAACCGCATGATGTTCGTTCTGTTTCCTGCTTGGCTGTTTCAATTTTTCTTTAAAAAAGGAGACTAAGGTGTAACAAGAAGCAAATTATGAGTAATTAGCACTGATTAGTGACCACCAATGTTCTCTCTAATTTTTCCAGACATGGGCAGAATAAATTTTGTTCTGGACACCAAGGCCTGTGCGGAGGTGCACCACCAGGAGAAACACATGAGGTCCTCTGTGGGCGCTCTGCTAATCAGCTGGGCAGCACCTAAATCTCTCCTGGTGGCCTTCCAAGCACTCAGTTTACAGGCAACACTGGTGACCGCTGTTGTTCATGCACAAATACCCTTGTTCTCATGTGCCTGCCGCAAACCGCGAACAAAGATCCATCGCGCACGTTTGTAAAAAAAACCTCATTTGGTCAAATTCAAATCCACTGGAAATTCAAATGTATGTCAGAAATCTGCACTGGATCGACAGCTTCAGGGAGCTACACCAATTAACCCCACCTGATGTCACAGTTCTCCTGTTTTACAATATTCTACCAGCTCTGCAAGGCCAAATCCCCATTGCCTTCCTTCAGCTCTCTGCAATTCTCACCAACTCTGGCGACCAAATCTGTGCCACAGTGCGACAAAAGGGACCACACCTATCCACAGCTCGGGAATACCACATTGGAAGGACTGTCGCAGATCAATCCAGTGGGGAAGAAATGAAATGGACGCAGCTCATGCTGAGTGAACGCAAATACATTCCAGGAAATCACCTTCCGCAAGCGAAGAGAGAAAGATGTGTTATAGCAAATTGTTTGCTGACGCCGAATCTCTCAGCTACAGGAAAAGAATTAGCATATAACAACCGACACGTCAGAAAGTTATGACTTGCGGACAGTAATTCCAAGCCAGAGGAGCAGGCAGTGGCCCTCACTGTATCATTAATACCTAGCTGTCATATAGCCCTTCATCAGATCTCAGAGGCTTCTCCAAAAGGGGGGCAGTGTTCCTATTTCAAATACGAGGAAACTGAGGCACGAGGTGTGATGGGTCATACCCCAGATCGCTCAGTAGGCCAACAGCATCTATAGAGCCTGGATCCTAGTTCAGTGCTATAGCCACTGGGCCACACTGAGACAGGCCTTTTCAACTTCACCTATGGACAAAGGACAAAACATCTTCCTCTAAATTACCCTGCAGCAGTGCTGATGACTCATAATTTGCATCTCCTTACTTTAAAGGGAACGGAAAAGATGAAAAGCATACAACGTCTCCCGGACAGAGAGTGCACGGGGGGCATTCTGTAACATTCTGCATTTGCAATGGAACACAATATGGCAGCTGTCTAGGTCACAACTACCCTACATCAGACACAAGGACTCCTTTCCACTTGAAGGTGCATTGCCCCAGAGACAAAATAGTGGACTCTTTCAGTTGCCCCGCTACAGAAATAATAGACCTGGGCCACATAGTCGTATCTGGATGTTGAAACCCCTTCAGAAGATGGTTGGGTTTGAATCCAGGTTCTGGTTCCATTCATTAGAGGAAGGAGTCAAGTATTCCTGAACTTTAGAGACATTTTGAACTTGAGTTTGGATTTGGCCTGGCCTGAATCTGTCCCTTTCTCCAGCTTCTCACAGGAGACGTGCCCACAGTCAGCTCTCCGCTTGCCCATCGTGATGGAGAAGCCAAGGATGGAATGGGAGCCAGGGAGACTGCACTGCCCTCTGACCCCTAGTAATGAGCTTCCAGCGCAGAGTTCAGCCTCCATGAGGGAAGCTAGATATCGTACCTCTTCTGTGGCTGAACAGAAGCCTTCAGTGTCCAACAACCGCTCTCCCTCTCTTCTACTCTCACGCTACATAGATTAATGCCACACAAAAAAGCTTGGATAGGACGCCACTAAAATTGCACAGATGAGCAACTGACAGCCACAAAAAGCACATGTGACCTTATATCCGCTCCCTTTGTGCTGGCGCATTACAGTTACGCCCTGGTCACCTACTGTTTGTCAAACAATACAGCGCAACAGCTGGCTTTTCTTTTCCACAACCTGCATTTTAATTTGGCGGGGGGTGTCCTTATGGTCAAGAAAACAAGGAAGAGAACAAAGCAACCCCACAGCAGGAGCTGTGGGGTAGAACGGGCAGCCCTGGTACACCTCCTCACAAAGATCTCCAGAAGCTCAGCTCTGACGGCCAGAGATTTCAACAGTGCAGTCTTCTCCCCAGGAGGAGGACTCAGGCCTGCAGCCCTACACTTGAGGGAGGCCTTAACTAAGCTATTGGGATGGATGTCTCATGTGAGTAGCCCCGTATGCCTCCCACCTCTCCCCAACACACACACAATTGCAATCCCTGGCCTGGTGCCCCACTGAGGTGCTGTTCCTTAGGGTGGAGGTTAAGATGCACTCAAGGGCAGGGCTCTGATTTGCCCCAGGTGAGGATCCAGCACTTCGTGGTTTGCTAAACATCCCCAGGAAATGCTGCTCCATGCCCTAGCGCTGTCTTTTCTGGAGGAGTCTGTAGTGAGTCTCTGCAAATCTTTGGGAGGCACAGACGCAGCCATGTTCCTTAACTCCCCACACGGTCTTGGGCATAATTTGTCCCCTGCGGAGACTTCTGCACCAGGTTTAGGGATTAAAAGCAGCACCTCTTCCTGCCTGAATAGATGAGGCTCCAGGGGTGAGGGAGTCTTTCTAACAGTGGGGGAGGGCCATGAAGCCCTGTCCCCTCTGTGGTCCCACCCAGTCCCACTCTTCCCTGAGGCCCCACTTCCCAGCCAGGCTGGAGGCTGGAGCCTACATGGGGATGCTGGCCCCCTGCACCTGCCTAGCGTGGACCCCCTGGGAGAGCAGCTCCTGACCCCACCCTCAGGCCCTGCACCGAGGGCAGGTGAAAGGTCTGCAGTTCCCCACAGGGCCCTGACCCCAACCTGGCTCCAGGTTTCAGTCTGGCAGAGGGGCTGCTCTTGTGTCACCAAACACCGGGCAGGTGGAGGCTCCATGGCTCACCTCAGCTTCCCCGGGCCTGTCGGGTGCAGGTAGACTCCCCTCCTACCCGCCCCTTTCCCTTTGTTCTTTGAGGTTGGCATGAGGCCTGGGACTCCTTGTTGCTTTGCTGAAACAGACTAACATAGCTACTCCTCTGAGACGCATAGCCCCCGCACAACTGTCACAGAGGGTGGGGTCCCCAGGCCCTGCACCTCCATCCGCAGTCAGCCATGACTCTCATTCAGCAGGGAGAACAGAAGGTTATCAGGCAACAGGGCCACAGCATAGAACAGACTGGTCAGCCCAGAAACCAGATGCCATCAGTACAATCCATCCTGGAGAGAGGGAGCCCAGCGGGGGCCCCTGAGCCAGGGTCTGGCCCTCTTTCCTCCCTCTCCAGCCAGAGGAGACTACCTCACTCAGCAGCCCAATTCTAATGCAAACCGCCAGGCCCTTCCTCCCGCCTTTGTCTTGTTTCCTGGGGAAGAAAAGTGTTACCTGGTTGCCTAGGTTACAAAGAGCCTGGAGGGCCATTGTTTGTGTGTGAGGGGTCCTCACACCAACACTCCCATCCCCATTGTGCACTGATGCTGTGCCTAGGGAAACTGAGGCACCCAGGTGGGGTGGACAGTAGGAAACCCACGCAGTCTAACTTTGCCACAACAACTCTCACAGCTTTCTGTTCCTAAGACATCCCTGGAGCCAAACCTCCTTTAAAGGTTGTGTCTCAGGTGGGGAAGGCACAACACCACTAGGGATTCAATCTCACCATGGCTCAGATCAGACCTTAGGGAGGACAGAGTATAAAACACCGTGACACACCACAAATTACTCACGATGGCCTTAATTATGCAACCGAAGCACGACTCAGGAGAAGAAGCATGTGGACCCCACACTCCCTCCTCGGGTGTACTTAATATGTGAACCACAAATAATTAAACATAGAACAAACAAGAGTCTTCAATGGACAGCCTAGCTGTAATTCCATCCAGAGGCTCTGGTGATGTCATACGCCAGGGGAGCACATTTCAAATGGCCGGGACATGGCAGGAGGAGTTCTTACCCTGTAATTCAGCACTTGCTGTGTCGATCTGGTTTTTAAATCCCATCCTCTCTGCCCCTTCACCTTTTGCTGCACTCTTTCCCAGCTCTTCCACTACTGTCTGCTCATGTCCTTCTCTAGGCTCGGGAGCACCTTTAACACCACTGATATAACCAGAACTGATACTGATTGCAGAAATCTTTGCTCATTTAGCGGCCTAGTTCTGCCACGCCTCTGAGCACACAGCAATTATACAATCTAAGCCTGATACTGCAGCACTACTCAAGGGGACAGCTTCATTGTCTTCAGTCGAATCATGCACATGAGCTCTGGCTGTAGAATCAAGCCTCTGAATACTAATGAATGAAATATGCCACCTTTGCACTCGCTGATCAGGGTTTACGCGCATTAGCACGCCCATTGAAAGCAACTGGTGAGAATAAAGCCTTAAAATAATATTTTTCCCCACAGAATGCAATCAATCACTAAATGGGACAAAATATGCTGCCGAGTAGTAGAAACTCTATGCGGAAGACAGAATGCTGATGGTCATTAAAGACACTCTGTCAAACACCTTAGAGCGAACATTTTGGTTTCACGACTGATTTCAAACTCTAGTATTAACAGAGCTGGGTTTCGCTGCATTTTTTTTTAAAAGTAAAAATTCAGTAACTTTCCTTTAAATGAAGAAGTTTGAAACTTTGTGCTGAAGCATTCAGGACTACAAACACAGCAGGAGAATTCCAAAGTGAAACTGATTACCATCATTTGCTTAGTGCACAGAAACCTGACTTTGCTTACTGTACTGCAGAGAACATGCTGCTTTATTCAGCTACTCAGTGACTCTGTTTTTCCAGATGACTATGCTCCTTTGTGTCTGATTTGTCTTTCGTACTCCTGAAGTGCCCCCTTATTAAAAACCCCTTGTTTTACATAACCAGGCATAAAAATACAAAAGCATAGCAGCATGCTCACCGAAAAATCGCTCACTTTCTCATCTGTATAATTTTAAAATAAATCAACTGGAATATAATATTGTACGTGTATTTCAATAAATAGCATATAAAGCGGTATAAATAAGACATTGCTTGAATTAAATTTTAGTTTGTACTGACTTCCCTAGAGCTTTCTACCTGGCCTCTAGTAAAACCAGCTAATCTCCACATGAGTTGAGTCCCCCCGTAGAATGTCTCTGGGCTCCCCTAAGGGTATGCTTGCCCCTGGTTGAAAACCACTGAGCTATATAATAACCAGGAGGAACAAAACACACAGGTGGAATGGGGCAGGGCTCCAACCTACTGTCCTCTGCGTAATGCAGTTAACACTTTGATTACTACTCTACTACAAATCAGGAAGTGAAGTTGATTATGAACAGAAAAGTCTAGTTTTACTCTCCAAAGTAAGGGCAGTGCTCAAAAATAAGGAGTCAAGCTCCAGAAAAGCATGAGACTATTTTTTAAAATAATACGTTTTGGAGCCTTTTGCTTTGCCTTCCTGTATTGGAGGCTTTTGGCTGAACTTGGGTCACATTTCTAGCTTTCCTCTGCAGCTATGAGAGTGAGAAAGTTGCTTTAGATGAAAGGAAAGCTGAGATTCACACATACTCCGGGAGTGGGGGCTTAGAGAAAAACACCAAGTACTGTACAAGCAACATAAAAAAGACAAATCAGATTTTAACAGATTGGTTTTTTCCCCATTTTAATCATCTACGTCCTGGTGTACAACCTATGCTGACACGAGCAACTGTTACTCATGCAAGAAGACCCAGTTAACTAACTGGACTACTCGTCTGAACAACAATTACTCCCATGAGTTAAGTTTGTGGGATCTATCACCTGTGGCTATTGTAACAGAGGAAATGAAAATGCTTTAATAGTATTTTTGGTTCAAACCTAACAAAATGAAAAGTATTTTTTTTTCCGTTAACTTCAAAGGAGGAGCGTCGGACCCTGAATTCCTATTTTGGTAGCTTTCCTTGGAGGATGCCTGCTTACATATAGGAGTTAAATACATTGACCAGCCTGCCTCGTTTACATGTCTGTAACCAGTCAATGTAAATCAGCCAGCTAGTTCTGTATGAGTTCCATTTGCCTGCAGATTACACAGAACGGGGGGGGGAAATACAGACAGCTGCTATTTCTAGTCATTGTGAAGTTCCTGTTGGTTTTCTCCCCAATGTTTTTTTTTCCCTTTCCCCATTCCAAGTCCACAAACTCCACATCTCACGGGAAAACAGGCTAAGTTCTGAGAATGAAAAATGCTGATATTGGGAACATTAAAATAAACATTTTCAAAGAAAGAGCTTGCCTGGGATCTCTGGATGTATCTGTGCCCTGTAGTTTCTATCTGCTGTCTATGCATCTCACCCTATCCATCAATCAGGTTTTCATCTGTATAGCTTTGAATAAAATGAAGTGTTCTGTCTCCCATTCAAACGCAAGTGGTCTTGAAGGAAATGTCTACACAAATACGAGTGCTTGGCGGTTGCGGGCAAGGTGGAGTTCGGCACCTAAATCCCTTTGGAAATCACACCCCACATGTCTACTCTTGTGCTATTGATCTGAAAATCTCAAACAACCTTACCAACGTTCCTTCACATGGAAGCCTCAGCTTAATGGTAGGTCTACATAGCAAAGTTGTTTCAAAATAACAGCGGTTATTTCAAAAGAGCTAACCTAGAACTGACACAATGCAACCGCTATTTCAAAATAAATTCAAAAGAGTGGCTGGCTTATTTCGAAATCGATAAGCTTCATGTCACGCTGAACGGTGCCTATTTAGAAAGGGCTATTTCAAAACAGGTGCTGTTAAGACTGGGAATAGTGCCTATTTTGAAATAAGCCACAGTGCATCCGATGGCTCTATTTCAAAGGATGCTCTACACGGCTAGATGCTATATTTTGAAAGTGCTAAGTGCTATTTCAAAAATGCATTTTTGTGAGAAGTGGCGTTATTTCAAAATAAGCTCTTTCAGAATGGCTCTTCCGGAATACAGCAGCTTATTTTGGAATAAGGGGGCTGTGTAGACATGCCCTAATTTACAGCTGGCTGGTAAAGTGATCGAACAGGAGTGAAGGCTGTAGTCGGCCCAACAAAAGGGGAAAAGGAGAGCTCTGAGGCTACAGCTACGCTGTAGCCGTAACTTGAAATAACGTATGCACTTTGCGCAATGCAAATTGCGTCATAGATTTTGAGGTAGCTTATTTCAAACTTGGTACCATCCACACAGCACTGAAGTTTGAAATAAGTGCCTATAATGCTGCTATTTTGAGTGCAGTGTTTAGCCATTGAGTTGCTATGTCAGGATATATTTAGATCCCAAAATTGCAACTATAGTGTCACCATAGCCTAAGACAGTGTTTCTCTATGTGTTCCCTTGGGGCTACACCAAGGATTTCCAAGGGGGATATCAAATTTTCCAGATATTTGCCGAGTTTTACACCAGGCAAATAAAAACACTAGTAAAGTCAGTACAATCTAAAAGTTCATTCAGACGCTGATTTGTTTCTACTGCTTCATAGGCCTTATGCTGAAATGTAAGTACAATATTTCCATTCCAAGTCACTTATTTGATAATAAGATGGTAGAAAGCCAGCAAGTTTTCAGTAGTTGTCGTCCGTGATATTTTTGCATGGTTTTGTAAGTAAGTACTTTTTAGATGAGGTGTATCTTGGTGGTATGCCAAACAAATCTGACTCCTGCAAAGGGTACAGTAACCTGGAAAGGTTGAATGGCAATTGTTTCAAGACCTCAGATTACCTTAGGACCATGTTTCTCAGCCTGTGGCAAGCGTAACCTTAGGGGTACAGGAGAGAAGTTGGAGGGTATTTAATTTTTTTTTAAAGGGGATAATTTATAAAAAGAAGGTTGAGAAACGCTGGCCTAAGACACTACTGCTTACCCAGACCCAGGAGCAGAGAGCAGCGTTCCTGCCTGTTCCCTTTATTTATAGTCATGGCTTTCACACATGTGAACAAAGGTACAGGGAGGTTATATAACTTGCTGAGCTGACGCAGGAAAAACTAGGACTCCAGACTCCGAGGCCCGTGCTTCAATCACTAGGCCACTGCAACATCCTATTCTAACCACCTATCCTAACAATGCCCTAGTCCTTAGCCAGCTGAAGGACTATAATAAATTAAGATGCAAGGGATTCACACATAAATTGAGTAGGAATGGTCAGGAAATTATATTGCCCTGCCACGAAATTCAAGTAACAGATTTTTTTTACATTTATAATTTTTCTTCAAAATATTACAGATTTTCATTTTAAAAAGAAAAAAACAGTAAAAAGGTTTTTAAAGTTTCAGTTGAACATCTCTTGATCGACTCTATACCTGAACTCCCAGCACCGCTCCAGTTCAGGGCCTCTACAGACCCCAGCCCGGCAAAGCCATACCACTTCCATAAGGGGGGCTCATAAGGAAGAATACGTACGACATTCAAAGAGAACTGATGCTGTTTTCTTTCACAAGAGCACTTCCCCAAAGAAGCGCAGAGAGAGGGGGGTTATGGCTGGTTCTCTCTAATGGGAGTGTTACACTCTAGGGAACAGAAGTCAAGCCTCCGTTGAAAATCGACATACATGTCCTCCTTAGCTTTAGCAGGAGACTAATGAAACACCAGCATCTTAAACTGAACATGAAGACAAAACACAACCACTGCTGTCACAGGAAATTTGGCCTTTAAAACCTTTCCGGTTCAGCTGCTGATGTGGGCCAGTTGGCTATAAATTAAGTCAGCTTTTATTCTTTTAGGGTCTGATTTTCTGACTTGCTGAGCATTTGCAACTCCATCTCAAGTCACCAAGAACGACAGACACTCAACAACCCTAAAAAACAACATTTTACTAAAATGACGACGTTCTTCTAATCTACACTAGATTAAAGTCACTGTTCGGTCAGATTCTATACACTATTAGAACGGGTTAAAAAAAATTGAATGAAACATTTTCCCTACTGGAAAATTACATTTTGTTGGAATTAAAATTTTCTGTGGGGAAAGATCAAATCAGCAGGAGTTTTCCTTTCGCAAAATGTAAAGAATGTTTGTTTCTGTTTATCGGCCTCACATAAGATATTTTGATTGAGGGTGCTGAGATGTTTCATTTTGCTCAAAACAAAAATGCTTCACCATTTCTGAATCAAAACTTCTGTTCATTTCTGGAACTAAAGTAAGCATCAAAATGCTGGAATTTGCCCCAGTATGGAAAAATCCATTTTTCAATCTCTTCTAACAAGTACAAAAAAAAAAAAAACTCTGGGTGATTCTTACTTTCTTTCCCTAGACAACATACAGTAGAACCTCAGAACTGAAAACACCAGGGTCACAAATTAACCAGTCAACCACACACCTCATTTGAATGGACAAAATATGTGATCAAGCAGCAGCAGAGACAAAAAAGAAGCAGAAGTAAACACCACACAGTACTTTTGAAAGAAGAACAACATTTTGTTCAGAGTTATGAACAGTTCAGAGTTACAAGCAACCTCCGTTCCCAGGGTATTCTGAGTACTATTTATATAAAACAACAAAGCCAAAAATCGATCAGAGTAGATTAATCCTCTAAACAGATCTTATTTTCTAGAGAAGAAAAAAGATTTTTCCTCTATCTCCAGTATATTTTTTTACCTAAAAAATACTTATACTTGCTACCTTTTAGGAATGTCTGCAGCCCCAGGACTATTATTTCAAACCGATCGCTGAATTTGGAACTGTGGAAGAATTCCCCTTTACGAGCAACCATATGATATTTTTGCTTCTTGCCCTGCAAGAATCATACCTTTGGGTCTGATGGATGATCGTTTTCTTGCTATTACTGGGAGCTGATTTGCACATTAGTGGAGACTAATTATTCATTTCTATATATAAATGTGCAATCAGGCAACAAAATATTCCCTCAATTTTTTTCAATGAAATATGGTTTTTTGATGGAAAAGAAATGTCTACACAAAATGCCCATTTTCACCAAAATATTTTGGGTATTCATCAAAGAGTGGAAATGCAAAAATGTTTCCGTTTTACCCCACCCACAGCAAAATCTGGCTTGTGTTTAAAAAACTGAAAAAATGGTTTTGGGGGATATTTGACAACTTCCATCCCTCCAAAAACAATTCCAAGAAGAATATATGTTTTTGCTGATAGTTTTCACCAGGAAAAAAATCACTTCCAGCTTAGCCCTAATCAGGGACAAGTAACTTCCAACCCCGGGAAGTTTATGATTGTCATTTTGCTGTCGTCTCCCCTAAAAGCATCTATCCCTGAAAGAATGGGCTAATTAAAAGACACAGCTGGTATTTCTCACCTTCCCTTCTGCACAGTTCATAGGAAAAGAGCTCTCTGCCACCCCAAATCCATTTACCCTTCATGTGACAATATGCACTTGCTTTGGAAGCAAATCAGAATAGTTTTTTACTGTTCATCTGAAATGCAATCTGAATAGGAAAATAATGGCTTAGGTTCTAGTTAATCCTAATTTTCCCAGTAAAATGCCATAATAATACCTTTGTAAAATACAATCCCACAGGGGCTTCTGCAGCCTGTAAGAATTTAATGATTGATTATTAACAAATAATTATTTCATATCCTGTTTGATGTTTCTCTCATAGATTCTAAAGCCAGTAGGGACTATTGTGATCGCACAGTCCAGGGGCTGCAAACATTTTATCAGGCCCCCCAAAACATGTCTAACATAATCCAGACTGATGGACATTTCAGTTATGTCCATATAAAAAAAAAACTGTCGGCATGTGTAAGAAAATAAGTCTGTAGAATGTAAACACTTTATTAATCGGTACATAGATGTGAATGCATACGTAAAACAGTCGTGTATTGCTATATTTTTAGTGAGATGGATGACCCATCACACTGCATCCCCCCCTTTAAGAAGTTTCACCTCCCCCCTGACCTCGAAGGGGGCCCGCCACCAATCTGTACGCTCCTGACCTAGTCTGATCTCCTGTGCGACACAGCCAGGAAATACAGATAATTCCCAGGGAAGGGATTCTCAAAGTTCATTACACTGCAACCTCCTCCGAAAACAACAACATGACCCGGGAGGGAAGAACCAAAGCTTGAGTCTGCCGCAAGCCCACTGCACCAGCCTAGAGCATCAAAGATGAAACTCAGGGATTCAGCCCCAAGCATGGGATTTCTACTCTGAGTCCCACCACCCAGTGCTGAAGCCTGGTCCTGGGCTTCTGCCTTGGGCTGCAGCAAGTAAAGCTGGTGACCCCATTAAACAGGGCCATAAACCACTTTGGGATCCTATCCCACCGTCCTGGAGCAAAACTGTTAGAAAAAGCATCCCACCACCTTTATTTGTGTAAGGGTTGAAGGATCAGGCCTTGGATTATTACTGTGTTATTGTTTCACCAGCAAATCCACAGTGTCATTTTACTGAAACCGCTGTGTCTTTCCAGCAATGGATTTTGAAGTTGTAGATCTTATTCTGAGTGAGCTATGTTGCACGGAGAGCTGTGGTGTTAAACAATTTTTGGGGTGCTGGCCAAACTGAAAAATTAGATTAGATTAATAAATTGATTTGGGATTGACCTGAAATGTTTATTTTATTTGAAGAAGCAAAAACAACAGAAAGCTTTTCTTTGAGTTGACTAAAATGTTTTATCTGACTCCAAAACAAAACATTTTGTTTTTTCAAACCTTCTTGAAAACATAATTGAAGTTCAATTTGAAGCAAAAAGGCCAATTACAAACAAAAAAGGCATAACATTTTCAATTAAAAGGAAGAAACAAAATTTGTGATTTTGTCAGAGTTTGTTTGCTTTTCTGAGTGGAGTATCTTTTGACTGATTTGGCAATTTCAACACAGATTTGAGAAATATTCCGATCCATTCAGATCTGCATTTTTATGCAAAAAATAGCTGCAGTAGAAACATATTGCCCTGCTCAAGTTGAACAAAGCAACATGCATGACTATCAGACAATACAAATAATTATGGCAGTGGAGATCGTGGTAGAAATGCTCTCGTTAAGGCATATTTATTTTTTCAGCTAAAGTGGAGTTCAAGTAAGTTTGTTAGGAATGTAAACAGAGGTTAATTGTAGGCATACTTAGCCCAGTCTTTTCTAGGGTAAAGATTTCATTTTCTGGATTTTTACAAGTAGATATTTTTAATTATTTAAAAAAGTCTGGAGCAGTTAAAAATAAGCTTTTTTAAAATATGGTGTTAACTCTTTTGATCCTTCTAAATTAAAAAACAATCTGTAGTTTAAAATGTTAAACCTTAGGCAGATTTCAATCGAAACAAAACCCACCACACTTTTTTTCTTAAAGAAACAAAAACAAAAGAACCTACTTGTATTATTCGTCATAATCACTTCTAGTTCCACTACCTGCTCAGATGGAATAAAAATTCCAAGCAACAGTAGCAATTGCAACTTTGTACATTAAATCACTGGTGTATTGGAATTATAGGTGCCGGGTCTTTTGAGAGGGAAATACAAAGAATCCCCATCAATGCAAAACAGTGATGGGTGCTGTGATGCGGGGGTGAGGGAGATACATATTTGCAGAAGGAAGAAGTGTTCTGTGTGTCCTTTAGTCAGGGGATATGTTTTAGGGAGGAGATGTCATGGATTCCCAGCGTCTCAGAGAAGAAGTCCATTACTCACTCACTCTACTGTTGACACAGCCCCAGCCCCAGCCCCTGAGAGAAAGGTCTCCTCTGCTCCTTCGTGTTCCTTCCTCTTGGTGGGTCTGATTCAACTTTCCCAGCAGTCTTTCCATTTACTGAAATGGGAGCTGGGTCAGACACCAAGGAGCTGAAAGATGGGATTTGCCAAAGTCCTAAAGAGACCCACTGTTTGGCACCTAGGACAACCACAGCAGCCGGGGATGCTCCAGCATTAGTGAAATGCACGAACCCTGCCCCCGGCCACGTCTATGCTATAAACTTTGCAAGTTAGGGGAACGTAAAGCAGCCGTGCTTGGTGCAACACTTTAGCACAGGCAGACTCGGCACCTTGCTCCAGCACTGTGTAGACTCACCAGGACTGCTTGTGTCACTGCACGGTGTGGAGCACCATAGGTGGGTATCCAAGTGTGCAACTCACCACCATTCAGTGCACTTCCCTTTGGGACATTTTGGCAATGAACAGTGGAGCAGAAAAGAGTCACACAAGTGTGACTGGAAGCAAGGAGTTGCATACTGGGAAGGTGACCATCTCCATCCTGTCACGTCATTTTTAAACCATAATTTTCACATCTTTTTAGAAAATCCCTATGAGTCTGCTTGGCCCTACTCTGACAGAAGCCTGACTCCTCCACAGTTCTGCATTATTGGCATAGACTTTGCAAACACAGGGTGCACAA
Organism: Carettochelys insculpta; assembly: GCF_033958435.1. Taxonomy (NCBI): domain Eukaryota; kingdom Metazoa; phylum Chordata; order Testudines; family Carettochelyidae; genus Carettochelys; species Carettochelys insculpta. The sequence continues at coordinate 62,977,940 of NC_134145.1, read as the reverse complement.
TCCCCCGGGGATTTGCAGAGCCGTACAACTTGCCAGTGCAGCGCAGAACACGATGCTTCTTGGAGGCCATGTTGCTGTGGGACATTTTGAGAACCAACTCAAGGTTGGTGGTGGTGGTGGTGTGTTCCCAGAGCAGCTGCAGAGGGTGGCATACCACATCTGGTCACAGAAATAAGCACTGACTGGTTGGAGTGCATTGTAATGCAGGTTTGAGATGAGGAGCGGCAGCTGCAGAAGTTTTGGATGTGCAAGGCAAAATTCCTGGACTTGTATTCCAAGCTTAGCTTAGCTATCTAAGATAGGGACACCAAATGGAGAGTTAGGCTGATGGTGGAGACATGAGTGGTGATCACACTGTGGAAACACGCATTGCCAAACTGCTGTCTGTCAGTGACAATTTTGGAGTTGGAAACTACACTGTTGAGGCCATTGTCATGCACGTATGTAAAGCCACTAATAATCTGCTATGCAGAACTGTGATGTTCAGCGGTGGGCCCGACCTAGTGGGTAGATTAGCAGCCAACTGTGGTGGAGCAATAGATGGATGGTATGCATACCTCATTTTGGCATTAGGCCACCTTGCTGCAGAGTAGGTCACCCTTAAGAGCTAGTTTTCTATGGCTAAGTAAGCATCGGTGCATCACAGAGAATGCATCACTAACCTCAGTGCGGGCTGGTCCTGAAAGGCACGTGTACCTGGAACTGCTCAGAAAGCTGAAAGCAGGTACTTTCTTTGCCAACCAGCAGCTTTCCACTGGTGATGTTAAAATGCTGACAAAGATCCCAGACCCCTTGCTTCCCAAGCTACCTCAACAGCACCAAGGGGTGGGTGATTCAGCTCTTGGCTCAGAAGGTGCAAAAAGACAGTTTAATACACTTTTGGTAGATTGAAGGGATGTTGGTGCTGTTTACTCACAAGACTGGACCTCAGTAAAAAAAAACTGCAATAGTTATAGCTGCCTGCATAATATTTTTGAAGCATTAGGAGGAAGGGTTGCTGCTAAGATGGAGGAGGGTGTAAGAGTAATCTGCTGAATTTGAACAAGCAGGCACAAGGGCTATTTCAAAAGCTCAGCGCAGAGCTATATTCTTTGGGATGCTTTGAAAGAGCACTTTAACAGTGAACCACAGTCATGTACTGTGCTGTACCTGCCCCTGCTGTCTGGAGCCTGTTTGGAATTGTTTGGTGACTGGAGTACATCTGTGAATATGCCTATTAATTTTGCACTGCTTGCTGCACATGTGCAACAGTGCATTTTTCACTGATCCTGAGTTGTGTCACGCAGCTCAGTAACAAAGAAGTGATTGCATTTAGAACGGCTGTGCACTCTGCAGCATATGTTGTGAGCTAATAAAGATGCATTGTTTTCCAAATAATAGAAGTTATTCAGTAACAAAACAAAAAAAAGCTTTCAATGTTCACCTTCAAGGACCTTAGTTCATGGTCTCATACAGCACTTGGTGGCAGATCTCACTGGCTCATCCCCAGTCCAACCCCAACACACATACTGGAGGTTCCTTCCTCTGCACTTGGCTTGCCCAGGCATTGCTGCCAGGACTGACTGGGCTGAAATCTCAGGTAAGTCCTGGCTTGAGGCACAGCTGGACCCCCTAGTCATATGTCCTATGAGCTCTTCCACTTCCTCATCCACATCCTCATCCTCGATTTTCATGCCTGGGGCCTGTGAAACAGGCTCCTTGGAGGCAGTCATGGCAGCGCATGGGGTGGTGGTGGTGGAGTCACCACCAGGGCTCTTTGTGAAAACAGCAGGTCGACAGCTCAGCAGGAGCCTGACTGCCTCCCAGGCCCTCGGAGATGCCTGCCACAATTCCTTGGCTTTCATGCAGCACCACAACCACCCTGTTGTAGTCGATCCCCTGTACGATATGCTCACAGATGTCCATGTTCCGACGGCTGGTCTGTTGCTGTGCTTGCACAGCTTGCTCTCCTCATAGGCTCCGGAGAGCCAATAACTCCTGTCTAGGCTGGAGCTTGGAGCTGGCATGATTGGCTGAAGAGCTTCACGCTATGGAGAGCTGCTAGCTGTGCTACCCAAACTGGACAATCAGGAATAAGGCCTTCTGGTCCCTGTGGCCAGGGGCAGTGGAGTTCACAACTGTGATCAGAGTGGCCATTGTCAGGCATTGTGGGACAGCAGCTGGAGGACTGTTCAGATAAGCAGAAGTAATAACACTGTCCATACTCCTACTGCATCAACCAGGGTACATCACTCAGTTCAGGGACATGGTGTTACTAAAGCGCCCAGAGACAGTGCCCATTACATCACACCCCGGGGGTAGGGGGAGGTGGATTTGAACGTACACACACGCCCAACTCAATCAGTGCAAGGTGGCTCACGTCAATCTAACTTTGTGGCATAGGCCAGGCCTCAGCCAGTAGCACCCACTCACATACACCCAACAAGGAGACATCAGCAGGTGAGCTCAGGTCTCCAGGGTCTGCTCAGAATGTCCCTATCAGCTGTGTTCGTTTAACCTCAAGGGAAGAGGCCCCCACGGCTGGTTTTCCCTGTTTCCCCGCATCCCCCTCCCCTCCAGCTGGTGTGACGCAGCACAGCGCTTGTTCTTGCCTGTGGCAGGGGAACACTGAGACAGTCTCTATGTGTTGGCTTTTGAGACCTGCTGCTGAGAAATAAACAGCACTGGCTTGGCTTGGGGCGGGGAAGATCAGCCTGGCTCGGGATATCCGCTGGCCGATTTCTGGCTTTCCACGGAAAACCAGCAGCCTGCGGAGAAGCCAGGCTGGCTGCTCCCACTTGGGGTGTCTGCCTTCAGGGAAACAAGGCAGGCAGGAGCTCCCGCCCCATGCGCTCAGGCAGGCCTGGGCCCCTTGCGAGCTGAAGGGAGCCCTGAGCTAGGGGAGCCAGGACTTGCCGGCCTATTGCAACTTGGGCCCTGCACCCCTGGGAATATCCCCCCGCTGTACATCGGCGGTGCGGCCAGCTGACGCGCTCTGCACCTCTGCGCTGGCCGCTTCGTGCCTGCGGGGTGGACGCTGCTTTCGGGATCATTTCGCCGCTGCAGGGGCAGATCGAGGTTCCCTCTCCTACAACCCACCCGCCCTCCTGCGCCGCTACCAGCCCCGCCGGGAGCTCGGCCCGCGGCTCCCCAGCCGATGGGGGTGGCTGCGGCTTCCCCCGCGCGCTTTGGGAGCAGCTCTTGGCCGTCCGGCTGGGCCTGGCCCGGGGCTGGCCGCTGTCCCCTCTCCCCTGCAGGGAAGCCGGGGCTGCAGCCGCCCGGCCCGCGGCACCGCGCGCCTGGGGACGCGGTTTAAAGGCCGCGCAAAGCCGCCGGGGACGGGCTCGCCGGATGCCTCTAACCGGGCTGGGGGAAGCTTGCGGGCGGGCCGGGGGATTCCAGCGGGGCCCCTCCGGAGCCCGCGGGATCCGGCCCGGGGACGCGGCTTCTTCCCCGCACACGGGAGGCGCCGGCCGGACCCCGGCGCGCGAAGCGCCCCGGCTAAACCCCACTGGCGCTGGGGCGGCCAGCTCCCTGCTCCGGCGCTGGACAAGGCGGCAGCGCGGCGCGCAGCCGGACCCCCTGTGCCCGGCGGGCTTCGCTCCCTGGCCTGCCCCGCAGAAAGACGGGCCCGGCGGGCGCGGGAGGCTGGGAGGGAGTGAAGGCCTTGGACAGAAAGAAAGCAGCGTGGGGGTCTCACTGGCGCTATCGATAGAGGGGGTGTGGAATCGACAGATCTGTCGATAGAAGGGTGGAGGAACTCGAGAGAGGGATGGGGACTCGACAAACCTGTCGATAGAGAAGGTGGGGGAATCGACAGAGCTATCAACAGAGTGGGTAGGGGAACTCGCCAGCTCTCTCGATAGAGAGCTCGATATATCGCTAGCCGAAGGGGTGGAGGAGGGGGGTCGAGATACCGATAGGTCGATCTGTTTAACTGGGAGCCCCTGGGGGTAAACCCCACGGGCCGGCTGCAGCGCGGAAGGGAAGCCCGGCAGGAGCTCCCCGCTGGGCCCAGGATCTGGCCCAGAGCTCCGGCCCCCTGCAGCCCCCGAGGACGGGCGGATCGCAGCGAGACCGGGCTTCTCTCGGCTCTCGCCGCTCCTCGGGCTGCCCGGAGCAGCGCCGCGGGCGGCTCCATGGATCCGGCCGGGGTGGCTCTTCCCGGGGCTCTCTGAGCCCGGCGAGGGAGGACCCCGGCCCGGCCCCGCGCCGGGCTCCCGGGCTGGTGCACACGGGGCTCGCTCGGCGGCAGACCGGCTGGGCTACTCGGTAGCTCCGCTTGCCGGCTCGGGGCCCCGGAACGGCAGCCCCGCTGCGGAGCCGCCGGGGGACCCGCGGGCCCCCCCGGGCCCGCTCCGCCCCGCGTGCAGACCCACCGCGGAGTCCTCCCCGGGCTGCGCCCCCGTGGGCTCGGGGCCGGGCTGGTACGTGACTCTCCGCCCCGCAGCGGCCAGGCCCGGATCGGCCCGGCTCCCCGCCGAGCTGCCGCCGGAGCCTGGCTGCGCCCTGCGGCCCCTCCGGCACTGACAGGCTGGGAGCGGCCCCGGGGCGCGCCCGGCTTCGTGACGCCGTGGGCCGGGCATGAGGACCCCCCAGGCGCGGCCGGCTGGCGGCGAGGGGCCCCGGAGCTGGGCTTCGCCGCCCTTCCCGCGTGGGAGTGGGGCCCCGGGCCGGCTCGGGGATCCGGGGCTGCGGGCGGCGAAGAACGCAGCTGCCCCCTCCGGCGGCCGAGGCTCCGGGGCTCGCGGCTTCGCCCCCCGCTTTCCCGTCCGGGCCCGGAGCAGCCGCCTTCTCCGGCCGCGTCTCCCCGAGACTTCCCGGCCGCCTGCCGCGGCCACGCGTCCCCATGCGGGCTGCTGGGTCCCGCTGCCGGCTGTGCCCCTGCGCCGGGGCCGGGGCCGCGCTGCAAACGCGCCTGGCGCAGGGCTGGCCGGGCTGAGCCGACCGGGGCCGGTTACTCGGGGCTGGTGCGGAACGGGCGCGCGGTGCCAGGTCCCAGCCGGAGCGAGGAGCGACGCCCCCCCCGCCCCCGGCCCAGCAGAACCAACGCGCCGCGGGGCGGGGAGCCAGCGGGGAGCAGAGTGCGGGGCAAAGCGGGTCTGTGCCCCAAGGGGGCACGAAGGGGCTATTGCCCCCTCCCCAGCGGGTTCTCCCGCCTCAACGCCTGGCCGGCCCCGCGGCTGCCTCTGTACAGCGCCGGACACACCCGGAGCGGCCCCGCCTGCGGCCGTGCCCTTCCCTCCGGAAAGCACCCGGCTGGGCCCCGCGGCAGCCCCCGAGCCCGCGGTCGGGCCGCCCCAAGACTTAGTCTACGCGCCCGAAGCCCCCGGGGTGAGGCCCTGCTGGGTCCCGCCCGGGGCCGGGGGCGGACTCCGCCCCGCCGCGCAGCGCGCTCGGTGCCCGAGTCCCGGCCTGCAGGGAGGCGGCTGCCCAGCGCCGCGAAGCCCCAGGCTGGTCCCCGACGTGGCCCGAGGCTGGCGGGGCGAGCGCGGGTCCCCCGGGCCGGGCGCTCGGGCTCCCCGGCGATGGGCCGCCGCCCAGGGGCCGCGCTGGCTCCCAGGTACCCAACGCAGCCGCGCGATGCCCGGCCGAGCCGAGCCGCCCCCGCTGCCCCGCCGGACCCCCGCGGCTGCCGAGCGAGCTGGGCCCCAGGCCGGTCCCTCCCCGCCGCGCCCCGACTCACTCTCCGGCTGCGGCGTGTCGCTGCCGCTGGTGAGGCCCGGGGACTCCAGCAAGCCCCGGCCGGCTTCCCCGACGCCCTCGTCCGCCTGCGCCGCCACCATGTCCCCGGCTTCCTCCAGATCCAGCAGGTGACTGACCGAGAAGTTCTTCTTGGCCTGCAGCGTGTCCAGGCTGCCGGGGCCGTCCAGGCGGGCGGCGAGCGCGGCCTGGCGCTCCAGGAGGTGCGCATAGCCGGAGCTCATGCTGCCCGCCGGCTGCCCCGGCCTCCCTCTCCGCCACGCGGCGGCAGGAGGCGTCTCCCGTGCGCGCCCCGTGCGCTCCGGGCGCTGGTGCCGGGCGGGCGGACTCGCCAGCAGTCCGGGCGCGGCAGGCAGAGGAGGGTTTTCAGGCGCCGGGAAAGGGCCCCCCCCCCCCGGCCCCCGCCCCGCGCGGCGCCCCCGCCCCCGCCCCTCCGGCTCTGGCACTTCAAAGGGCGCAGCCGGGCGCGCGGGGGGCGCCGCAGGGATCGCGCGGGGAGGCCGAGCGGGGCCGGCAATTACGTGGCAGCGGCTGCGGGGCTGGTCCTGAGGCTGCCCAGACCCCCGCCCCGCCCCGCCCCGCCCCTCCCCCCGCGCTGGCTCGGAGCCCCCCCCCCCCCCCCCCCAGGCCCAGCCAGAGGCGCTGCCAGCGGGGCCGGCTTCGCTTCGCCCTCCAGCTCCCCCTGGCTCGGGCTCGGGCCCGGCCGGCCGCGGGGGAGCCCCTGGGAGCCGCGCCCAGCCACGGGGTCGGCCCGCGCGTGGGTGCGCACGGGGCGCGGCTGGAGCGCGGGGGACGGGACGGTCCGGCCCAGCGCGCCGGGGGCTGCAGGGCGAGTTCAGGCTCCGCGAAGAGGGGCGGCGGGGGTAGAACCGGCCCCGGCCCGCGGGACTGTCGCTTCGCTGCTCCGCGCCGCGGGCTCAGCCGCGGGGGCCTGCGGGAGCTGCGGCGAGACGGGGCGAAGCGCGGGGCCGGGCCGGGCTCTCGGCAGGAGGCTGGGATGGAGGCCTGGGAGGGCGCGCGGGACGAGTCCACCTGCCCGCTTCGCTCCCCCGGGGGCGCCCGGCGCGGGCCCGTCCCGCCTGCGCTCCCCGCACTCCGAGCGCGGAGCCGCGGCAGGGCCCCGCCACTCTCCACCCCTGCCCGGCCAAGGAGGACGCGCCCTGGCAGCCGGCGCCCCCGGGCGGAGCGGAGCCCGGCCGCGCTCCCGCGAGGGGGCTCTCCAGGCCAGGCGGGCCCCGCAGCTGGAGGGCAGATGTGCGCCCCGCCGGAGCGCGGAGGGGGGTATCCGCGCGTGGCTCAGTCCGGAAGCAGGTGGCGAACCCCGGCTGGGGGAACATCAGCGTGTGCCCCAGCGCGTGGAGCGGGTGTGACTAGCGTTGCGCGTGGGTGTCTTGGGGGGCGGGGGGCTTCGCGCGTGGGTCCCCGCCTGTGCTAGGCGAGTGGTTGCGTCTCCCTTACTCCAGTCTGCCCGGAAGGAGCCAGGTACGTGGGCACCCCCCCAGCGCCCCACGCGGGACACCCCGAGCTCTGCCCCACGCAGTTCCACAGCAGGGATCCGGCGGGCTGCAGAGAGGCGCACGTGGGGGTGGGGGGCCGGCGGCTGCGGGGAGGGGGAGCAGGATCGTCTCTGCGGTGATGGTCCGGCTGCCCGGTCCCTGCGCCCTGGCCCAGAGCCGCCCCGCTCCGCAGTTCCACGCGGCGCTCCCAGGCCTGAGAGCCAGCCAGCCAGTTCCCACGCCACGCAGAACCGAATCCTCCCACGCGGGAGCGGCCCCAGGCGCTGCCCCGGCCTCGCCGGTGGGATGGATCCCAGCGCTCCGCGGAGAGCCCCGGGCCCGGTGCGCCGTCTCCAGCGCGCAGCGCTCCGGACGGTAGCCAGCTCCAGCCCCAGCGAACCGCTCGGGCCTCAGCCCCGCGCGCCCAGGTTCCCCCCACGCTCCCGTGCGGGGGTCAAGTGCAGGGCCGGGCTGCCCAGCCTGCAAGATCACCCCCCCGCGGTACTGTGACAACCCCACGCGCGTGTCTGGCACCTCCCGGGTCACCCCCCTCCGGCTGCAGGCGCGGACACAGCACAGCCTTGGCTGGCGGGGGTGGGGGCAGAGTAAATGCCCGTGCCCGCAATGAGCGCCGGGGCTGCTCTTTGGGGTCTTGGTCCAATGCCCCACGATCCGCAGGGGAACGGCCCAGTCCCCGGGCCCTCTGGATGTCCCCGTCGCCTTGCAGCGGGGCCCCCCGCGAATGTCCCCCTCTGGCTGCGAGAGGCGCGCCCGGCCCTTTCCCCGTGGCGGGCGGCTCAGAGCCTAACGGGAGGAACCGACCGAGCCCCGGGGAACAGAACCGGGGCATCCCGCAGCGCAGCTGGGGGCAGCGCCGGGCCCCGCTGGAGCACGTACCCGGCCGAACCCCCGCTGCACCGGGGCTAGTTCCACTCCCCGCCCCAGCCCTGCGCTGGACGGCAGCTAGGAACGGGGGACGTTTAACCTTGGCCTGAACACAGAGATCTGACCCATCACCAGAGCGATTTCCCGCCTCATGAACTGGGCCTGTGAGTGAATCCCCCCTAGCAGCAGCAGGCATCCTTCAGTCTGCACAGACTATGGATCGCGCCCTTTAGAGTTTCAGTTGAGGACTTCATTTACAATCCCCCCATATACACCCGGCTTCTGCTGTTCCTCCCCCTTTCTCATGTGAAGAAGTGGTTCTTACCCGCAGGCGCCCATGACCCAATGAATGTGTTAGGCTCTGTGGTGCCACAGGGCTGCTTGTTATTTGTGCAGCTACAGCCTCACCCAGTTCCTTCTCGGGGCCTGTTCACCACCCGCCGGTTGCAGGGCTCAACCATTTGTGCTTCAGCTTCTTTCTGGGTGTGTGCAGCATGAAGTGGAAGCCAATGCTCTTGCTGCCTTCAGGGCTGGGTCCATTTCCTCCCCACTCCTGCCTGCCTTTCTGCCCAGTTCTGTGCCCGGAGGGGACACCCAAAGCCCTATATGGCCATCCTTACCCATACACAAAATATGCAGCTGTGTAGGGCAACCATTGAGTCTTAATGTCCACCCAGCCACCTCCTCCTACCCCTGTGCTGTGGCCGTGCTTCCTCTGGGGAGGGTCCAGTTATCTCAGCAGTGCCAAAGCCCACAACACTGAAGCTGTGAAAGAGCCATTGGAGTGGTAATGGAGCCTTTGGACAGGCATTTGCCAAGCCCAGGTACAGCACATGAGTTTCTGAGTTTACTGTGTTAATTGACAGGGCCTGAGGTTAAACTTTGCTTTAAAATATGTCACTAGTGTGTTGCTAAAGTGTGTAAAAATCACATCTCTAAAAAAAATCACCTGCCCCCCCGTCCAGCTGCCATTGGGCACAGGGGCCCCAGTTCAACAGCACTGTGCAGGGCCCCATAGATCCTAAGGAGGGCTCGGTAGCCTTACCTTTGCAACCTCAGCCTGCAGAACCAATCACACAGGTAGTCAGAACAAAAGCAGTCAAGTAACACTTTAAAGATGAGCAAAATAATTTATTAAGTGAACTTTCATGGGACAGACGCACTTCTTCAGACCAGTAGTAGTCTGCCTTGCTTATTTAGATGTAAACTCTTTAGGGCAGGGACTCTCTCTTGCAGGTAACACCATGGGACTCAGATTTCTATTGGGCTGCCAGACATTATCACCAAATAGACAGCAGCAGCAAACACTCAATTGATCTCCATAATTAGGCTTTGGCTGATTAATTATTTATTAGTAAATATCAGTTCCACCCTATGGAAATCAAAGAAAAATAGTTCCATTGATTAAGGCCCAGCAAAGAAAAAAAATGCCCCTTGAGTTTTATTTAAAGATATTTATTTTGAGCATTTTGATACGTGATGTTGACAGTTTGTGTTTTAACAGTCCAAGCTTAAACTTTTTGAATCTCTGCCTCCATAATCATTAAATAATTGTCTGATTCATCCATTGTCTGACTCCTCCCCTCATTTCCCACAACTGTGAACATTTAAGTGGACAAAATTAAAAAAGCCTGAAATCTATAATTCCACAGAGCTGTGAACAGTGGATTAGATACCCTTTAAAATAAACATCAAGGTTGTCTGTCAGAATTCTTAAAAACCAAAATTGAATCCTGCTGAGGCTCTCCATAACACATCAGAATAAAGCTGCTGTCTGGGCCCAAGAATATCAGCACATTTTACAAATATTAATGGACAAAACACCAGTGGACTATGGACCAGGATTCCAAAATCAATAGGAGTTAGGTGCCTTTTTACCTTTCAGGATCTGGACCGTACTGGTGAGGGAAACTGAGGCGGGGCAATAAGATGATTTGCCTTTAGTGAATCAATGGGCAAACAGTAGAGGTGGCAACAGATTCCAGCTCGCTTGACTCCTGCGCTTTAGCCACAAGACTTTTGTTCCCCTTGCACCCTGGATAATGCAACAGGATTTAGGTGGTGTAATTGAACAATGACACAGAACATGCAGAAATATCATGTTTCAACACGTGCTAGGTCACAAACTTGTGACTTCAGCACTTAACTGACTTATCACTAGCTGCTTCAAGGTGAACACATGGCTCCCCTCTTTGTGCTCAGCTGCCATCTCTCCCAGAAAACACCTAAAACAGGGGGCAGAGCTTTTCAAGCATATTGTACCATTGACAAAAGGAGGCACGAGACACCAATTTTCACATGGCCGCGCCCCTTCAGTGCTTCCTGTAAGCTGAGTGTTTGGGTACCCACCCAGGAGAGAGTCAAGTGCTTTCCAGATGATTAGCAGAGTAAGCAGCATGCATTTCTACTGGTGGTGCACAATCACACATGCCCCAGTGCCCATAACAAAATGTATTCCACGCATGGATAAAAAAATAGGGCGAACATTACCCCCTGCCCTTCAAGCACCTGGAAATGGCAACTCCTGTCTCATGGGGCTGAGCCTGGCTCCCCACTCTGGGCATTGCCACATGGCAAAAAGGGTCACACGTGGCAGGGCACTTGGGTGGCTGCCCAGAAAAGATTCAGGTGCCACCCAGCTCATTAGCAGAGCACCCACAGCTGCCCATAGTAAGCAGCATGCATTTCTATTGGTGGGGCACATTTGCACATGCTTAGAGGCACTTAAATAAATATATTCTGCCCCAGATGGAAAACATCAGAGGTGCACAGAGGCTTGGCTCGTATTTTTACTATTTTTATTTTTTCTGCAGTTTGCTCCTGACTCTCCTTCTCTCTTCCCTGGAGTGAACTCTGAGCCCATCAATAACTAGCACAAAGAAGAAGCAGTCAAGTAGCACTTTAAAGACTAGCAAAATAATTTATTAGGTGAACTTTCATGGGACGGACCCACTTCTTCTGACCATAGCCGTACCAGAACAGACTCAATACCAGTCTTTCTGGTCTGGCTATGGTCTGAAGAAGTGGGTCTGTCCCACGAAAGTTCACCTAATAAATGATTTTGCTAGTCTTTAAAGTGCTACTTGACTGCTTTTTATTTTGATAGTACATAAGACTAGCACAGCTCCCTCTCTGTTACTATAGCACAAAGAACTGTTTCATCCTGAACAAAAAGAAGTCCCGTAGCACCTTATAGACTAACAGATTGCATCTGATGAAGTGGGTCTTTGCCCAGTCAGTCTTTAAGGTGCCATAGGACTTCTTGTTCTCGAAGATACAGACTAACACAGCTATCTCTCTGATACTTGTTCCATCCTGAGTCACCCTCACCATCTACCCTGCTTAAAACATAGGGACTAGATTTCACCTTTCTAAATTACGTATCTTTGTAACAGAGAGGCAGGCCTGCCAGTCTGCATCTTCACAACACACAAAAGCAGTCCTGTAGCACTTTAAATTCTAACAAAATAAAGTATTTGGTGATGAGCTTTCCTGGGGCAGACCCACTTCTTCAGATCTGGAGCTAGTGCTGGACTGGAAGTAGAAATCTTTGTAGCGTGATGATAATATCATTACAGAAGATGGGGTCAGACGGGTCTGTCTCAGTTCTGGAACACACAGCTGGAACTTTTTGACCACATGCTGCCTCACTGTTATGACCTTGCTAATGGCCAGCCTGTTTATCATATGCAGGGACTGGTTTAATTCCTGTATTTTTATAGATATCAGTTCCATTTCGCACCAGCAATAAGACACACTCCAGGCAGTGCTTTTGTCAAGTAGTAAAAGTGAGCCCTCCTGTTTTATGACACTACCTGAGGTGTGTGATAATCACTTAGAAATACCTGGCTTCCTTAGTGTTTAAATGTGTGCATCTACAAAACTGTGCCTACACTTGGCTGGAAAAGATTTCTTCAGTTACTGCAGACTTTAGCTAACGCACTTTCAGTTTATGTCTACATGGCAGAGCTATTTCACGATGCCTCGGTATCCCAAAATAGTTACTTCATATCCATGAAACTTGCCCATTATTTCAAAATGTTTTTCGAAATAACGGGCACTCTATGGCATGTCTACACTAGAGTGCTACTTTGAAGTACCCTCTTTCGAAGTAGAGACATTCTCTCTCTCTTGACCCTATTGCTGTTAATGTCATACACTGATGGCACAGTAATTGTGCTTTACGGTAACTGCTGCTATGATTATCATGTCTGATACCTACAGAACTGATGGAACGTGTTCACCACACCCTGTGTTGGGTTGCAAAATTTGGCTGTGCCACTACCTAGGACTCATTCTCCTGGCTTTTCCATTCAGTCATTCCCCTCTGGCATGCCACATCTCCTCTGCTCATATTTCCCAGCCTACTTTCCCAGTCCTTTGGCTAATGGCTTCATGCACCACCAAATCAGCAGCATCTGGTTTTGCAAATTGCTGGTTTATTATATGCACCACCAATAGAAACACACGCTGCTGGCTGTGGGCGCTGTCACTCAGATGGGTGACACGTGAATCTCTCCTGGTCAGCTGCCCCAGTGCTCAACTTACAGGGAACAGTGGTCCCATAGAATGACGCAGGTTACACAAGACCAGCACAGGACATGAGACTTTGATGGATCAAGGGGAGAGTCAATATTTTCTAGCACATTACTAACACTCTAGCTGCTTACGGGGGTCTTAGACGACACTGAGGGGTAAATTACAGCTAAATGACAGCACAGAACACTGAGAGCCAGGACTGGTGTCTGAAAACAAACTTTATGGGACCACTGGAAATTTGGCCACACTCATGATAAGTGGTCACCCATCTAACTAAAATCATGCCGGATTATGGATGTTGCCGGATGAGAGCGTTCCGAATTAGAGATGTTTTACCCATAGTAAGTTATTACTCAACCTTAGCAAGGGAGACGAATTCCAACCCTTATTTTCTATTTCTGATTCAGGTGAGCTGGGAGCACCTGACTCTGCCAGCCTCACTTGCGTTGTTGTACTCGACTTCGCCAGGAGTTGACACCACAGCGAGGTGCTAGTCACGGTGAGAAACTGAGGCAGAATCACCCGTGTCCTTATTTCACTCTGGCAGCTCTGCCTAGTGCCGGTGGCTGAGACCTGACACTACTTGGGAGCTTTCCTCAGCAGAAAGCAGAGTTGGATAACCCATCCTGTTTAAAGGGGTTTTATTACCAGCCAGAACAGCAAAAGCATTCAGGGGTCACCCAGAAACTTTCATCAGCACTAGGGGTCACTGGATAGCACTTCCAGACAGGAGACAGGGGCAGCAGAGAGGGAAAGCAAATAAATAAATAAGGGCCCATAACCCCTGCTCCAAGCCATCGAGATAGTTAAAGAAATCAGTGGTCTTTACAATCAGCAATTCTAAAAGAGCTGTAATTGCTCAGCACAAACTACAGACCCAGCTGCAAATGTAGCCAAGAATTTCATCCACATGGATTTCTCCCCCTCCCCTGGCCTTCCCAGTTGGAGATGAACGCTCGGCCCGGTGGTGGTGTTCAGGCTGGATATCAGATATCGCTAACCCTGAAGGAAGAAACCTTCCCACCAAACCCCTCTTGCCGACAAAAAAATGTATCCCATAATCAGAGCCTGGGCAGACAAATTGGCACCAGTACTTTTTTTCTTTTTCCTATGGAGGCCTAAGCTCTCAGAGTTTAGTCACAACTTACAAATATTTGGGGGTATTATATTGCAAGTCGGGGGAGGGACACAGAAGAAGGTAATTCTTAGAAGCTCAGTTTTCACTTACAGAGAGCGAGTTTATGCTGCTCCATAAATCTCCTGTGTAAGTGGCCATTAAAATAGCATCTAATTTAATTAAAAATCTCTTTTAAATGCTTCTTTGGATCTTGCAAATGAATGATGTCATTTGCAAGCTATTAATGAATTGAGGACTTTCTTTCCCCCCCAGTGCATTTAGCGCTCTTTAGAAAGCAGATATTTAAATGCTGGGGCCATGCTCGAGGAAAACACTTCAGCACGTGCTTAATGTTAAGCACATGCGTGTTTTGCTGGCCCAGAGCCAGATGCACAAACCTGCATTTTAAGCCCTGATTTATGAAAATGTGTGAACTTGCTCAACTAAACCCACGGCCCCCCCATGCTTAAGGGGACAACTGACGAGGTTCAAGTTAAGGTTTATTAAACTTTGTGGATAAGAGCCTTAGATTGCTAACATTTGACTGATATGGAAGTGAATGTGGTTTTCAAAAAGCAGCAGCATTTGGATGAAGTACCTGCCACATTGTATTTTGAGGCAGCTTTGAATGAGACTGAAACAGCAGTATCAGAATGGGCCCGGTGAAAATCCAGCCCATTTTTTTAACTAATAATTACGTATGTTTTTAATTCGGAAACTTTTAACTGTTTCAGATCTGGAGGAACATGAAAAGCATGAATGTATGTTAAAGCAGGACTGACAACTTTAACAACGCTCAGTGCTGGGGGTTCATCTTTCAAATAATAAAACAGGAAACAAATAATGTATCCCAGGCTTTCAGAAATCTAATCCATCTTTAGGGCTACGGCTGCAAAGTTTGTTCAGTCATTTATGAGAGTTCCAACGTAACCCTGGCTGAATTGCCTTGTCGTGTAATAAATATCAACCTTGTTTGTTTTTGTAATGGAAATAAAACCATGCCGCTTTATTTCCGAAGTGGATAATTTAATTCCATTTTAATGAACGCACTCTTTGTGCAGCCTGGGCAGGGAAAAACTTCACAACATTTGCGGAGAGGTCAGAGGGAAAAAAAAAAGCAATCAGACACCAAGCATTATGGAAAGGTAGGAAACTGCTGAGAAAAAGGCTTAATGCTGAAGATTACAGCTACGTTGCTGTTCCTGGCGCATCTAAAGATCCCACCCAAGTTTGGGGTGGGAGCATGGTGCGCAAGGGGCAGTACACACACGTACACACAGGCACATGCACACACAGAGTCAGAGATAAGGCCTTCCAGAAAGACCTCACAGTCTAAATTAGCAAGTCTGAGAAAGGGCAGGAAGGGAAACATGGGGAAAGTGACTTGCCCAGGACAAACCAGCAAGTCAGTGTCAAAGTTTGGAACAAACTCCAGGTCCCCTGCCTCTCAAGGCCAGTTGCCCATCAGCCTCCATCTCTGCACTTGTGACTATCTCCCTACAAGGCGCAAACCCAGCTTTCCCCCACTGCCACATGAAATTCTATCATTTCTGGGCGCATTGACGAGGGCTGTCAAATCATCGGGGAAAAAAGTCATCGTAATGATTCACGAGATTGAAAAGATAATGGTGATGACTCGTGGTGTTAATCACATTGGAAACAGTCATAGATTCCTTTCACTTTGGTGGCTGTCTTCTATGTTTCCAAATATATGGCTTTCAATTACAGTACATAGTACAAAGCATCCAGTGGTCACTTTATGGTACAGGTTCAGCCTCTCTAGTCCAGCAGTCTGCTCCAGCCCCCAGTCGCCTGCGTTTGTCAATAGCCAAGCATCTGTGCTGAAGAGACTGAATAACAGGGGGCTGATGTCCAGATAAGCACATCCAATCTGTTCAATTGCACCACAAGCTTTCCTGGGGAAAGTTTAGCAGTTAGAGCCAGCAACATGCAGGGAGCCTGGCTGTCAGAACAGAAGCGGTCATTCTTTCAGGCTTTTCATGGGGCAAGGGGGGGCACTTAGCACACTGCGTTTGACTCTGAGCACCCAGATAACATTTCCATTTAACAGAGGGGCCGGAGGTGTTAGTTAGCTGGTTTGCAGCCAAGCGACTGGAAGTGCTGTGGTTCATACAGTGATGTAACTCGCTTCTCTGACACACCCTCGAAGGAGACAGTTTCCAAATGGGTAGGAGGGAGGGAGGATGACAGGGAAGGAAGGAGGAGAGAGAGCAGCTTTGCTGTAGGGGCTGATCCGTGTCACAATAGGGGTCGAATTGGGCCATGAGCTCCGATGCTGAACCGGCAGTGAAAGCAAGTGCTGGGAGATGCCCAAAGACTGTGAAGGAGCTGGGGCTTTATTGTTAGTCCAGGCTGCAGTGAGTCAGAGCTTGCAGCCCTTTCCTGATGAGTTTTCTGTACTCAGGCAACAGTGACATCTCATGACAAACATGCTTCTGGGAGGCTCTACCAGGAGTGTTGTGAGCAAGACACGAGGGTCATTCTTCTGCTCTGCTCTGCACAAATTAGGCCTCAATTCAAGTTCTGTATCCAGTTCTGGGCCCCATAGTTGAGGAAAGATGTGGGGAAATTGGCGAGGGTCCAGAGAAGAGCAACTAAAATGATTAAAGATCTAGAAAATATAACCTACAAGAGAAGATTGAAAGAGTTGGGTTTGTTTAGTTTGCAAAAGAGAAGGCTGAGAGAGGATATAGTAGCAGCTTTCAAGTATCTAAAAGGGTGGTATGAGGAGGAGGGAAAACAGTATTCTCCTTAGCCTCTCATGCTTGGACAAGAAGCAACGGGAGCAAGGGAGGTTTAGGCTGGACATTAGGAAAAATTTCCTGACGGTCAGGGTGGTTAATTACTGGAATAAATTGCTTAGGGTGGTTGTAGAATCTCAATCATTGGAGAGAGTTAAGAACAGGTTGCATAAATGTCTAACAGGGACGATAACTGTGGTGCTTATCCTGCCATGAACGCAGGGGACTGGACTTCTCGAGGTCCCTTCCAGTTCTGGTATTCTGTGATTCAACTGAGTAAGGGGTGACAGAGAACCCTGATTTAGTACGTGAGTACTATGCTGAATGGGCACCTGGGTTTCTATATGGAGCTAATTCAAAGCCCACTGAAATCAACAACATTGACTCCAATGAGCTTTGGATTAGGTCTTTATTAGCTGCTGCAAGCAATTTTCTTTCTAACTAGACTTCCATATGTCTGGAAAAAAAAAACCTGCCAAGCGCTGGAGTTTGTTAGAGTAAATCTGTGCTTTATTATTCAGCTGCCCCTTTCAGTTCCTTGATCAGGCACTTCCAGGTTTCATTTCACTGCCTCTCTCCAAGTGCCTTTCATACAAGTGCAAATATTCTCACTGCAACTGATTCCACTACTCCCCACGCCCCCAAAGAATTCATTACCCCTGCAGGGAATTTTTATACCTGGAAATTATTGGGAAGAAGAAGAAATCTGTCGGCGGTGGGGGAAATAGGGGGTCTTGGATATCTGATCTGAAAACTTAGCACGTTTCCAAAGGCGACTGACTGGAGTACAGAGCAGAGCAGAGGCAACTGAGGAGAAGTTCAGTGGAAAGTGAGGGACCTTCTACTAGTAAAAGGCTTTTTGATGAGTTGCGGATGGCAGTTTCCCTTTTCATTGAAAAGCTTTGGGGTCCTGTAAAAGGGCCAAACCTGAAAACAATTTGTTCTCCACCTTTTGGCAACTTTTTAAACCTGACTATTTCTTGATTTACAATAGAAACTGGAAAAATGAAAAAAAAATGAACATTTTTCAGTTTTGTCAAAAAATGGGGAAAATAATCCGTTTCCTTACCCTACATGCTGGTGGCAGTCATTTCTATAAGGGATTTAGGAAGTGGCACAGTATTTTCAAAAGTGACTTAGACAACTGGGAGCCTGAATCCCATTGGCTTGCAATGAAATTTGGACCACATTTTTAAGGTATTTAGATTGTAAATACCTTTGAAAATCTGGGCCATAGGAACCATTGCAGTGAAATGGAATTCAGACTTCTAGGTGTCTTAGGCTATGTCTACACTACAAGATAAAATCAAATTTATTAATATCAACTTTGTAACGCTGGATTTTATAAATTCGAATTTGACCGTCCTCACCTCCCTACATGCTCCCACAGTTCCCTCATCCCTGTAGAATTCTGGGTACATTTGCTTGTCTTTGACATCATCTTCCCGCACCACATTGCCTTCATTCCCCTCCCATATTAAACAAACATCCATTTTTCCAGTTGTAAGGAAGGAAAAATAGGGCATCAACAAAGATGACAAAGTTATCAGACATGTCTTTCTTCTGCAACTGAATTATCAATGTCATAAATATCAGCAAGTGTGTGTCATAAGCAGCCATCCACTGAGTGTCCCCTCTCCCTTGGTTGCATCTGATCCCAGAAAATAACACAGGGAGAATGAAAAGCATGAAGAAAGAGTTGATAATAAAGGTTTGAAAAGAAGAAAGTTGCTGAGGGGAGGGTATTTGGCTCCCCAGTTCATTATACAGCTTCTTTCCACAGTGTGTATTCTCCACTGGCCCTCCACCTGCTCTTCCCTGCATGAAGGGGGGCGAAATTAGAAGAAAGAGGATAGAAAAGGCTGGGAAAAAAAAGCTTTGTGGCTTCCCTCTTCACTGCACAGAAATTGCCAACATGGGGGATGGCAGCAAGGCCCCTGAAAATCTTGGAAGTGGAATGTTGAGAGTGCAGGGGAATGGACTCAATGACCACCCCCCACCCATTCGAGGTCCCTTCTAGTTCTATGACACAGCTATATCTCCATATGAATTTGCTACATTGTCTTTCCAACACATCTTAGTAGTGAAATCTCATACCCTGAATTTATAATGGAAACAGGAATCTCCGCTGGCCCTCCACCCACTGTTCCCTGTGTTTCTGGGGAGCCAAAGCATGAAGAAAGAGGATAGGAAGGGTTAGGAAAAAGATTTTATAAATGAAATATCAAAGATTTTGCAAAAAGCAGCAGGTGCTTGCAATGGGCAGCAAGCCCCTGAAAATATTTTTGGCGGGAGTGGGGGGGTGTCTGTGGTCTGTGGCTGCAGAGCTGGTTGAAATGTTCCCCTACCCCTGAAAACCTTAGCTGCCAGGGGAGACTTCCCCTCCCCCCCCGGCAGCAGCATCCCCCCCATGTCCTTGTTGGGGTGGGGGTGTTTCAGTGGGGGGAAGTCAGTTGAAGTATTCCCCTCAAATAACCCCCAGCAGCAGCAAGCCCCCAAATATCTCAGCCACTTGGGGAGACTTCCCCCCAGTAGCAGAAAGGCCTTGAAAATATTTTTGGTGGGGGGGCCAGTTGAAGTAGTCCCCCCCATGCAGCAGCAGGCCCCCAAAAATCTTAGCGGCCAGGGGGAGACATCCCCCAGCTGCCGCAAGCCCCTGAAATTCTTTCCCGCCCTTGGAGCCCTAACTTTGCACAAGCCAGGACATGGTGCTTCCTGGCAGCATGGTCAGCACCGAACAGCAGACACGTCCATTATTGGGTCGGGGACCACCCATGGGATGTGGCTGAACGAGGGAAAGACCCAGACTGCATGGTGCCTGTGGGGTGGGGGGGACACGCACAAATGTAAACAGCTGAGAAGAAGTTTGTCAGCCTCTTATGTGAGCACAACCCCCACCACAGCCTTTTTGCCACATGGTGCGGCAGGGCAGTGGCTGGCACCAGGCAGTGCAGAAAAAAATACCACATCTACAGACAGAACCACGAACTCCCTGCCGGGGCTATTTGTAATGGGTAGATGCATTCACAGCACTAATGGCAAAGAAAGAAAGACATTTCTCAGGCTCTCATACAAATATGACCCCACATCCTCAGGCTTCCTGGTCCTGATTTGAAATTCACAGACTTCCTGTTACGTAATTCCTGTGCACCTGGACAGCAGCGGCCAGAGCGGAGCAGTGAGGGGCAGTGTGGGTTACATACAGGACACCACTGGAGGCTCATAAATTCGATTTTAAGACACGGTGCTTTCACACCGGCCTTTCATCGAACTTTTGAATTCGAGCTTGACGCTACGTTCAGCAGGTACCAATGCTACTGTGATATTGATATTAGTGCTCCCTAAACAGAGCTAATGGTATTTATAGTGAAGACAGTCATGTGGTAATATCGAGCTAACTGCCGTAAATATGAATTTATCTCGTACTATTCACGTAGCCTACGTCACTTTTCAAAATGGAACTGAGGTTTCTAAGCCTCTTGAGCATTTGAAAAAAAAATTGCCTTGGTTTTCCTCACTATTTCAAGGGGCAGTTACATGGATAAATCCCTCAGTGATTGTTATAGGAGGCTCTGACCTTGGACTGTGATGTCAGAGTTTCCACTGATGTAAATGATGAATGTAGGGCAATAAAGAATCAGATGCAATGCTTTTCCTGTTGTAATATATTATATGCACACACATGCCCCCTCCTCACCAAACACGACTGTTTTTGATATAGACGAGCTAAAGAGATTTAGTGCCCATTAGAACAAATGTCGTACTGTGCCTTACAGATTCCACCATGTCTAATTAAAATCAACTTTGCAATTTACATATCCTTTAATAAACAAAGCTTAAGGTGCATAAACATTGTAGTGGATATAAATGTCAAACCAAGTATGGTTGTGTGTGTGTGTGTGTGTACCAGGGTGGAGGGGGAGGGAATATGAGAATTTCATGATCCAGGACATTTTCCAGTAAACTGGCCAATGGTTTCCATTTTTATTTGATTTTGGAGGTCCTCCACAAAAGCTGTAAGTTTTGTAGCATTTAAATTGCAAAGTGTGAAATAAAATATTATATGCCCTGAAAATTCCTCTAAAAACCCAACTAATTAATGTCTTTTGGCTTCGCATGCATGTTTTTTTTATGAATTTTCTCACCAGTGGGATATAAGAGATGGGATTAGAAGTTTAACAGCCACATAACCATGCAGGACTGGCAAAAAATTCTCTTCCCTATGTGAGCGAGGAGCTCGCCTAACTGCTTTCAGTGGTGTTTTCAGACATTAGAAAATGTCTGAAAAGAAAGTCCTGGACTCCTGCAAGTTTGTTTTCTGGAAGTAGCTGAATAAAGCTAAAAATGCTCCCTGCTATTCTCCATATTTCTCACTTTGGGGCAAGTTTCTCTACTGCTAATGGTGTTTGGTCCACGCACTTCAATGAAACAGGCAAGTACAAAGTAAGCAAGATTGTCCCCTTTACAATAATCTCGCTGGGAGAGGAAAATAATTGCAGAATTGGCTGAAATTATATTAAAAAACACAGAGAGGCAAACAGAAATGTTCCCCAAGGATCTCTACTGGGACCTGTGCTTCTCTGTATATTTATAAATGACCTAGAAAAGAGGGTGAACAATGAGGTGGCAACATTTGCAGATGTAAAAGCTAGTCAAGTCCAAAGTTGACTGAGGAGTTACAAAGGGATCTGCCCTCGAATCTGCCCACCTGACAACTCAGACTGCTTGCATTCTTGTATAAGAACTTCTAAAATCTGTCTCGAATTACTTGTCGGACTTCGTGTGACCCTGAATGTTTCTTCATGTACTGCTCCATTTTTCTTAGTTCCTCCAGTTCAGCCACTCTGGTCTCCAGAGCTTGCAAGCGGGCTCTGAGGGTTGCGAGCAGCTTGCACTAAAAGTACATGCACCTGCTTTGTGGGCAGGTGGCTTATCTGATTAAACCCTCCCCCTCACTCTGTGGCTGTCTGCCACCTTCCATCTCCGAGCAACCCTCTGTGCTGCTCCTGTTTGCCGGCACCTCCATGTCTTCAAAAGACAGCTCCATCAATGGCTATTAGCCAATTGCTCAGGGACACAGATCTGTGCTCCGGGTGTCCCCAGCCTTTCTGATGGCCCAAGGTTGAACAACAGGCGATAGATCACTCAATGATTGTCCAGTGCATTCCCTGGGATGCAGCTGGCATTGGCTACCGTCAGGAGAGAGAGTTCTGGGCTTGCTCCAGTATGGCCATTCTTATGTTCTCCTCAGTCATTTCAAAGGGTGGCAGAATCTTCCCCTCTTGTGGAGTCTCCCCTGGAACCCACTCCCAAGCCTGGTGACTCCCCATAGATCCCATCAGATCCACAGGTGCTTGGGGGTCACCCACACAAAGGCTTTGATCTACCACTTCAGCTCTGTGGTCAGTGAGGTCAGAATCTGAAACCAGGTGTGGCCACCTGCCTTCTTTCCTCACACCCCAGACACCTCTGGTCAGAGAAGATCAAGAGTATGGCATTACCTGGAGGGGCCTCTGTTAAAGACACTATCCGATCATTCCTTAAAACAGGTGGCGGAATTTTAACCAGGAGCACACAAGAGTCATTTCCAGCAGATGGTTGAATTGCAACTGATAGTTAGTACCTATCCACAACCAGGGCCACAGCATGCCAGCTTCTGTACACGCACCACAGAAGATGTTCTCTGCCCCAAAAGGCTTGCAACTTATATGGCCCTGCTCCTGCAATCCAGAGGCTCACTGCCGTGTGTGCCCACAAAGAGGCTTGTGGAAATTCACCTGGCTCCATTCAGGCCCAGACATCACGCCGTCCCTGGCAGGACTAGGGTCCTACAACATGGTGCTCATCCTGCAGAAACGTGGATTTCTCTATCAGACACCATGAAGAGAGATACAGAAAGTGCAGAGGGTCAGCGCTGCTCATTCCTCTGGATGGGTAGAGGCAAGCAGATTTCCATCTTGAATGCAGTCTCTGCACTCCAGCTGCCTGCCTCGGCCGCCGAGCCCCATTCCAATCCTAACACTGGATGTTTTAGTGCCTGGCTCCTTTTAACTGGCACATGTTAAGAGCTTTGAATTAACAGGTGCATAAAAACTGTCAAAAGCCACTTAAATCTCAAGACAGTCTGTCAGGCGGATTAAAAAATAGGGTGTTATGTAACCACATTTCTCTCAGCACTCACGGCGTATTACGGCACGACACAGCCATGTGCCCCTTCCTCCCGCCAAGGGCTGCAATTTTTAATCTTCCTCTGGGGAGAAAATTAAAATAAAAGAGGAGAGTCCTGCCGGGAGCCGGTTGTGTCTTTCCCCACCAAACGTGGAGTTCTCCCACCAGGGGTACCCTTGCCTGTAGTGCAGGATGGGGAACATTCAGTGGCGGTGGGTGGAAGATGTGGGCTGGAGGTGGAGATGCAGGGTAGGAGTTGGAGGCTCTATGCCGTACGAAAGGGGAGATTTCCAGCCATTCCACACGAGACACGGTACTTGCTCATAGGGACGGACAATCAAACTTTCAGGGTGGGACATTTTTTCCAGTCTCATAAAGCTATTTTACATCATTTTAGAGTTTCTAAGATAGACGAGTTATAATGTTTTCCTCTCTGCTGAGCCCTGTGCACCTGGACTTGTGGGTACAAAGGCTGCTGGCTTCCTGGGGGGGAAGGACGTATGATACAGTTCCAGTAGAATTACCGAACTCTCTACAACAGTTTCTTTGTAATACATGGCAGATAGTGAACTCAGGATGAGGTGGGATCGGATAAAGGTCTTCCTGGCCTTACATTGGGATGTTCTGCATGCCCCACTCATGCCTCCGACATGTGTGTAATGCAGCTAACTCAAGTCAGTGCCAAAACCATCTTTTCGCCACACCCCGTTGTGTACTTTCTTGTGATCTCACTAGGAAGGGCCAACTGGGTTATCAGCTGTCAGCAAAAGTCCATCTAGGGCTAACCCTGATCAGCCAATGGAACGTCAATCAGAAGCCTGAAATTTCTGAGCCATTGTTGGAAGGCAGAAGGGACAGGTGGGCAGTGCTCTGAAGGAGGAATTTGTCACCAGAGGTTCTCAGCAGAAGAGTTTGGCCAATTGCTGCTGTGGATGTGTAGAGTGACGGTGGTCATTTTTATTTCAAAAGAAGCTGATACAGCTCCAAAGATTAAGGCCAGAAGAAACCAAGAGGAGCATCTATTTTGAGTCCTGAAAGAAACAGGGCGACGACTCTCAGCCAATAAATACGTCTTGCCTCTGTTTTTGGTGCCTGTGGCTTCAATGCCAAAAGACTCCAGTGAACTTCCTGATGACCAAGAAGAGGTTTACTCGTCGTGGACATCAGGGAGGATGAGGTGGGATAGCTGAAAGCAGATGGGCTTGGCCTCACTCTGTTTCACTGGAACACCGCTTTGCATGGCTCAAACAAACAATTGTTTTTATAGGCACTTTGAGGATAACAGAGGTTACTAGGAAGAGCCAACTTTTGTCAACAACACAGACAAATCATGCCAAACCACCCTCATTCCTTTTTTGACCAGCCAAATGGCCAGAGGGATGCAGAAGATTTGATCCTAGTCAGTCTTTTGACACAGTCCCAAAGGACATTCTCATAAGCAGCAAGCTAGGGCAATGTGTGTTTGATGAAATAAATAAAAGATGGGTGAACAATGGCTTGAAAGACTGTGTTCAGAGAACAGTTGTCAATAGTTTGCTGTCCAGCTGCGAGGGTGTATCTAGTATAGGGCCACAGAGGTCAGTCCTGGGTCGGGTACTCTTCACCCTTGTCATTCAAGACTTGGATAATAGAGTGAAGTGAATGAGTGAAGCAAATGCCTGAGGTACATCCCTCGCATCACATGCCAAGACCTGGTCACAAACAAGGAGCTTTGGAACAGAGCAGGACAAGAACCACCTGCCACTGAAATCAAGGGAAGAAAGTGGGGATGGCCAGACCACACCCTCAGAGGCATCTGTTTAAGAATGTCTGTAGCTTGTGATTTGAAGAGTTTTTAGTATGCCAGGTCTTGCAGCCATACAAGAGTACACTCTTCACATTTGTGTTGAAGATGCAGTTTCATTCATCTTCACAGATATTATTTGTGAACTCCCATATGGGACCGAGAGTTTTGAATGCAGCTGTTCCTTTCCCTGTCCTAGAACTGATACCCTTGTTTGTTCCTGCATTGCTGCACATAATACTCCCCAAGTAGGTGAACTTCTCCACATCTTCCAGGTCATCCCCTCCCAGTGTGATGGTGCTGTTGTTGGACGGGTTGGTCCTCCTTGTCTTGGTCTTTCCCTTGTTAATGCTCAGTCCAGTCAATGAGGCAGTTTTATCCAGTGTTGTGACCTTTTCTTTCATGATTTCACGTTGGTGTGAAAGGAAGGCGACATCATCAGCAATATCAAAATGTTCTCTAGCTGTTTGAAAAGCGTCCACTGAATGCCTCGTTGGTAGCCATCTGTTGTCCCACTCGTAATCCAGTCCATTGTGATCAAGAACAGGAAGGGTGACAATAGGCACCCTTGTTGCACTCCTGACAGTATGCTGAAGGATTCTGTCAAGACACCGTTGTGAATAACTTGGCGTGTCGAGGGTTCCTACACTGAATTAATCGAGTTGATAATTTTGGATGGGATGCCGCGGTGTTGCAGCAGTTTTCACAGACTGTCGCTAAGAATGCTGTCAAAGGCTTTTTCAAAGTCCATGAAGGTTATGTACAGGGGCGAGTTCCACCCAAGCAACTGGTCTATGATCAGTCTGAGATTTGCTATTTGGTCAGTACGGGATCTTTTGCTTCGGAAGCTGGCCTGTTCTTCCCAGAGCTGCCTATTGGTTTCTGTCTTCATCCTCTCCAAGAGAAACATTGAACACTTTTCCTGGACTAGATAGTAACGTGATACCCCTCCAGTTCTTGCATTCCTGCAGGTTGTCTTTCTTTGGAAGCTTGATAAGGTAGCCATTTTTCCAGTCTTGTGGGACCTCTTCAGTGTCCCAAATTTGCCAAATAGGTTATGCATCATGTTGACTGATGTCTCGCTACCTGCCTTGATTGATTCTGTGGGGTGATAGAGCTGCAAAAAAGGCTACCAGTTCTGGGGTGTAGTAACTGCAGCATTTTATGTAGCAACTGCAGCGTTTTAGGTAGCCCTGCTTCATTCAGGGCTGGAGAGGCCTCAGCTGGGGTAGCGTGCCAATTCTGGTGGTCATCACGCTTTAGGAAAGATGTGGACACCTCACAGGGAGTCCAGAGGAGAGCAACAAAAATGATCAAAGGTTTAGTAATTCTGCCCTGTGAGGAAATATTAAAAGACTGGGCATGCTCTGTCTTGGGAAAGCCTGTGGGGGAACCTGGGACCCATCTGGAAAAACAGTATGAGCTGTTAGGCAGAGGATAACAATCAATTGTTCTCCAAGCCCACTGGAGGGAGGACAAGAAGAAATGAACATTTGTCTGCAACCAGGTAGATTTAGGTTAGATATTAGGAAAAGCCACCATGGGAGTGATGCTCTGGGAGGCTGTGGAGTCCCTGTCATCGGAGCTGTCCTGCCCATAGGATGGTTTGGTGCAGCCACCCTAGGCCCCATGCTTTGGAGGGCCCTGCAGTGGCCACCTCAATTGTTCCATGGACTGGTCCCAGAGCGGGCCAGGGGATTACATGGGGGGAGGGGCCTGTCCTGGGACAGCAGCAGGGGTTCACCCTCTTCTCTATGCTCACCGCAGCAGCAGGAAGCAGAGTGCTCAAGCCTCAGGACGCTCCACTGCCCGCAGCTGTGGAGTAGCGGAGCACAGAAGGCTGGGAGAGGGTGGCAGGGCAGAAGGGGGCAGAAGGAGCTTCCAGGCCTCCTCCAGCTCCCACAGCCACAGTACATGGGGGTGGGGCAGCCCCTGCTGCCCCCTCGCCCCACTCCAGCAATCCCATGTTTCACGTTGCTTGCGGGAGGGGGCTTCAGCAAGGGGGCAGGTCAGGAAAGCACAGGACAGGAGTGGAGCCGAGGCCGGACCTGGTGGGAGTGGTGAACCAGAGGTGCAGTCCGTGGGCCGGGATGTTGCCCTGGGCCCCGTACCAGCTGGGGCACTGGCGGGGAGGGGAAGGGTTGCCCCAGCCCCAAACCCCCACAAATGGCTCAAAAAACAAGTTTGACAAAAGTCTGTCAGGGATGGTGCAGGTTTACTGGGTCCTTCCACAGTGCAGGATGATTCCAAGATGCCCCCCGGCCCTCTTTTTCTATGGTCGTGTGCCTGCGCTATCACAGCAGGACTCTACGTCCACTGCTGCTTATCAGAGGGCAGCCCCTATTTCCCCCAAAAGACCCATCCAAATGGCCATTTCTGCTCTCCCAGTTCATGGCAGGGTGGGATAAGCCCTCTCAGCTCTTTTCAGTGCTTTTCATGAAAACCCCATCTTTGCCAGTTCACCATTTGGCCATTGTGCTTGGAGGAACTCCTGGTTTCAGTTAATGTTTTTCCGTTACGTATTCAGAAGCTTTAGTCAAGTGTCATAAATAATTATTTTTATTTTCCATCATCCCCCCGTGGCTACTTCTAACATTCCAATCGCCTGAAATCAATAATAAGGGACGAAATTATTTCCCCAATATTTGTGTAGCCAATTTTATATGCTTCACCAGAGCTCAGAAGCCGGGCGTACCTACTGTCAATCCAAGAAAGAAAGGTAGCCACCTGCTGAGTACTGTACAATTGACCAACTAGCATTTGTAAGGTAGGGCATTCTGGCCAATAAGGAGAACGGAGTGCTAGTTTCTGATTCTGCCACTGGCCTGGATGTCTTACGAGCAAATCACTTCCTCGCTCTACCTCAGTTTACTTTCCTCTATCCTGAAAGCTTTTGGGGGCAGGAACACGGGCAGCACCTATCTCAACCGGGGTATGTAGAGGCTGTCAGGTTACAGATAACAAAATGGTAATAAAGGAAGCAGATAGGACTCAAAATACACAGGCATTGGTATGTTTAGTAAGAAGGAACCATGTCCATACAACTCCTGTCTGGAGCAGGAAAACACACTTTAAGCATCCTGTGACTCAGTGTCACCGCTTTTAGACAACAGGGGAAACCGAGGCAGGGTGCTTCAATAGGGACTGTGTGAGCTAATACTTAATGCCTTTGTAAAGTGCTCGCAGATGTAAAGCTCTTCTGCAGCAGCACTCAGCTATTGACTTGCAATTTATCTTCCTTGTTATTTTTTTCCAAGCCACATCAGTATGGTGTTGCCTACCTGTAGTTCCCCGTTCTGTGCTGTGTGTGTGAATTACTCTCTCTAGTTGATTTCTTTCAGCCTCTTTCTCCAATGTCTCAAATCACACCACATTTTTATCTAATCTGCCAGATCCCTCTCAACTCCAAATCTGATATGGGAATGACTCACTCCACGTCATGTAATGAGTATGATAAATAATACTGGCCCCAGAACAGATCCCTGAAGGAACCAACCTGATGACTCCTCCCAGCTTGAAATTGGACCATTCATAATTTCTGTCTGGGTTCAATTTTTTTAGCCATCTGCGAATCCAAACCTCTTTCGTCCTTTGCCAGCATGTCATTTGGGACTGCAAGATGTCTTACTTAAAGACAAGACAAAATCTTCCCTGCATTTACTTTATCCACTGATCTTGTTACCATACAAGTCACACGCCAATCTCAGCAACATTCTGAGTCACCTGCCAGTGCTCAGCACAAAGCTGGCCCTACGGAAGAATTAATTTAATCCAGGCATCCTACTTTTCAAAGAATCTTCCACGTGTTTTGTGGAAACAGACTTGTCTGGGGCTGTCAACTTTCTTCATGCAGAGATAGGGTCCGACTTCCAAAACACGGAGCTGGAGCCAGCTTTTAAAAAAAATCAGCACGTATAAGCAGTTCTGTTTAATACCATTTGTGCTGGGTTTGCATGTACATACTGCATATCAACGGTACTGTTAGCACTGTACAAGCTGCGTCTCTGACACGCCAAGACCCTATCACCACAGGAGGTCAAGTATGCCATATGTTTTCATGGCTATCTTCACTGCGAGGAGGGAAAGGCACAGCAGGACAGAGCATGCAGAGGGTGTATAGTGCTGTGTAACAGGTAAATCTTAGAGTTATTTGAAGATCTAGTCCAGGTTCCCAGCAGGGATTCCACTTTGCCTTGGGCTTTTCCCCCTTTTTTGCATCTCCCTCCCAAAATAACAGTTGGCTTTTCTCAGAGGGGTAGTTACGTTAGTCTGTATCTGCAAAACCAATGAGCAGTCCTGTGGCACCGTAACGTCTAACACATTTATTGGGGCATAAATTTTCGGGGGTCAAAACCACTTTGTAACATGCCAGGTGCCACAGGACTCCAGGTTGATTGTGCTCTTCTGCTTTTCTCAAATCAAAATATTTAGCAACATGATTTTTCTTCATAAAACTCACACGACCCACTCTGACTATCGGGGGAAGGCACCATGTCGGGGGGTGCTGAGCAGGTCCATGAAAGGAGACCGTGTTAGCAAAAACTAGCTTTTCCTACAAGACTTGCTCACCAAAAATCCAGGACGGGTAAAGGTTCCTGAGGGCGGGACTTCCCACTGCAAAGGACAGGCTTAGGGGTTCAAAGGGTAGTCTTCCGGGCTGAGTGAGGGGAGGGTTCACAAGGGTCGGACTCCAGGGTAGGGGTCTGACAGGGCAGGACTCTATGGCCAAGGGTCAGAGTTGACGGTTTGAAAGTGTAGGGATTTGGGGTCCAACTGCGCAGCTCCCCAGCCTGGGTTTAGAGATAGTGATTCCTCAGGGTAGGTTTGGGTCAGCGTTCCCTGTAAGCTGAGTGCTTGGGCAGCTGCCCAGAAGAGACTCATGTGCCACCCAGCTGATTAGCAGAGCACCCACAGCCAGCTGCCTGCATGTCCATTGGTGGTGCCCATCTGCATATGCCTCAGTGCATGTAGCAAAATTTATTCTGCCCGTGGATGGAAAAAATTAGCAGGAACCATTGCTTAGGTTTCCAAAAGACGGGGCCCTAGGATCTTGGCTAGGGTTCCAACAGGTATGGATGAGGATTGCTCAGACCTAGCCTTCCAATGGGCACATACACGGCCCTCTTTGACACATGCTGGGACGATGACCTTAAGGGGCTGTTTGAAGCCTAGTAGCCAGGTCACAGGCTGGAGAAATGGTGCCTTTATCCAACACATGATCAGGTGGGTAACTTCTGGATTATTTCCCCAGCTTGACGGAGGTGTTTGAGGAAACTGGGCGATATTCAGCTAATAGAGTGGCTGTCAAAGAAGAGCGGGAGGGGAGATGGCCTGCATGATTGAATGAGAATAACCATGTCTGCCAAGCTCTCTGCTACTCGTAACTGGATAACCCCAATGACAATTAGTAAATACTCTGCATTGCAGTAACGCTTGGGATCTCAAGGTGCAAGCTGCTGTGCAAACTCAGAACAAAAAGATGGCCACCTATCCCAAGGAACCTAGCATCTAAATATAAGATAGGTAGCAATGGAGGAGCCCACAGAAATCTGTTAAGGCTCAGTCCACTGTGTTCTGGAGAACGCTGGGCCCAAAGTGCAACAAACAACTTATTCCACTACAAGATTAATTCTATTAACTCATTCATTCAAGAGGCATCAAAGAAACAGACTTATGACCTCCCAAGTTCCAGTCTCAGGCCTGCCACCGATTCAACTTACATCCTTAGTCAGGCCCTTTAAGGTCTGTGGGGCCTAGCTGTAAAATAAGAGCACCGGTTACTTACCAGCCTCGTATTGTCTGCACAGTGCTTTGAGAATGTAACATTTCCCCTGAAACTTCCATGTCCTGAAGCCAGAAGTCTTCCAGCCTGCTGGTCTGTGTCCTCCAGGCAAGAAAAGATGAGCATTCACAGCACAGCCTGGTTTCCAAACACAGTACCACAGTGCAGTAAATGGCCCCTTGAAAACCTGGCCTTCTACCACTTAGGCAGTCTTCTGTAAGGGCCGAGAGCTCTTCTTCACCTCCCAACTTTGCACCTGCCGCACGGCCTGACAGAAACCTCTGCTACCTGCATCTCTTCATCACCTGAGGTCTCTTTAGAAGAATCATCATGGGGCCAGACACTTCTGATCAGCCCCTTTCCCAGGCTCAACCACCAGTCTCTGTCCCCAAACAGGGCTGGCTGGCCCCCAGGTCCCTGGCCCTCACCAGGGCAGACAGCCCTGTTACAAGTTTATATCCCTTATTGAAAAGAATATTCTATGAACACTGACTGGGAATAGCCTCGTTATCCACACAGCTGCCTAGGTTTTGTGTGTGTGTTTTGTTTTAACCCGACTCAGTTCCTGCCCTCAGTTATTGTCAGGATAGCCACAAGGGCAGTCAGAACCAAGGGTCCGAGGGAGCAGTTCATAGTCAGGTTGCAGGTCAGGACTAATGTTAAGGTCTGGGACAGGAGGCAAAAGTCCAAGGTTAAGGAAAAAGCTCAGAAATACTCACTGCAGCTACAGAAGAGCCATACATGTGCAAGGACACATCCTGACTGGCTTCTTGGGTTTATATGGCATGGGGAGCTAATCAGTGTCCAGAAAGCTGCTGCCCATCAGAGTCCTTGAGTCAGAACTGCCCATGACTTGTGTCCACACCACGTACAAACTCTTGGTACTGTTAGCAGCCTGGTAGCTCTGCAGACCTGAGTTCTACAACCTTTGGGTCTTACAGTTGGGTCTTGCGGCAGTGAGTTCCACAGTTTAATTGTGTGCAGTGAATTAGTAGCATTTCCTGTTTCTACTTTTAGTTCAGGAGCCTTTCAATGCTCTCCTTGCTCCTGCATGATGTGAGAAGCAAACAGAAGCTCCCAGTCTCTTTCCTCTCACTCTGTACAACTCCATTGACCTCACTTACATTGCACAAGTTGTCAATCACCAGCAAAATCAGCTTTTGGACCCATCTCCCGATGGAACCTCTACATTCCTTGCGGTTTGCCCTCTTCTTCCTTGGTGCCCCACCCTCCTGCTCCCTTACAAGGCAGGCAGAGCTGGTGGGAAGAGATGTATACTGAACTTGATGGGAGGCCTGGTGTCATTATACAAGGTCCCTTCTGAAACTTGGCAGTCTCTCTTCAGTAATGCCCCCCCCCACCCCTGCCAGCACCTCCCCGTCCCCTGCTCCCACATTGGAGGAAAACACACCTTGGCCACATCTGCACTACAGTGATCTTTTGAAAGCTGACCTTCTTTCCAAAAGAGCATATCCACACACAAAAAAGCAGATCAAAAGAGCAATCTACTCTTTCACTAGAGAACGTCCACACAGCCATAGCTTTTTCAATACAATGGGCCAGAAGTCAAAAAATCCAGCATCTTGAGGACCACTCTTTCGAGCAAAGGGCCCCCAGAGTATCTATGCCCATTTTTTTCTGGGAAAAAGAAAAAAGAAAGAAAGAAAAAAAAGCAGTCATGTAGCACTTTAAAGACTAACAAAATAATTTATTAGGTGATGAGCTTTCATGGGGCAGACCCACTTCTTCAGATCATAGCCATAACAGCACAGACTCAATATATAAACCACAGAGGTCCAAAAATTATCAAGCTTGACAAATCAGAAAAATTGTTACCAAGGTTGGCAAATCAGAAGAGCAGAGGGACAGTGGGGAGGGGGAGGAGGGTGTGCCAGGGGGAGTTAAGAGTTAGATAAAACATCAAAGCACATAAAAGAGTCCTTGTAATGGGTCAGGTAATTGCTGTCCCTGTTCAAACCACATGTTAATGTGTCAAATTTGAATATGAATTCTTGACCTTCCCACCCCTTCGACCCCTCTACTCTCTGATTTGCTCACTTTGATCATTTTTTTCTGACTTGTCCTCCTTGATTACTGTTTGTGGTTCTCTGTTCCTTAAATATTGAGTCTGTTCTGGTCTGGCTATGTTCTGAAGAAGTGGGTCTGTCCCACAAAAGCTCATCACCTAATAAATTATTTTGTTGGTCTTTCAAGTGCTACTGGACTTCTTTTTTGTTTTGAATATAAATGTTAGTTCTGAGCATTCCCTCTGCAGACAGTTGTTAAAGTCCCTTTTTAGTAGAACACAAATTTTCAGGTCTTTAACAGAATGGCCCACTCCATTACAGCGCTGGCTGACAGGTTTGTGTATTCGGAGTTTTTTGCTGTCTGTTCTATGTCCATTCATTCTTTGTCAAAGCGTGTTTGCAGTCTGTCCTATATATGTGGTGTGTGGGCATTGTGGGCACATGATGGCATATGTGTTAGTTGAGGAACAGGAGAACATGCCCCTGATTCTGTAATTAACATGGTTAGGACCAGTGATGGTACCTCCAGAATAGATATGTGGACAAAGTTGGCAATGGGGTTTGTTGCAAGTAAAAGTTCCAGGGAAAAGGTGTTCTTCCTCATCCGGAAGAGAGAGGGTCTCTGGAAGAAGCACCACCTTCTTTCAAAAGCAATGTGAAAGACTGCATTTTGTGTGTGCGCACTCCCCCTGCTCTTTCGAAAGAGGGCCCCATTTCCCGAAAGGGCTTGATAGTGTAGCTGGGGCCCTTGAGACTGCCTGGTTTTCTGTACCTTTGTTCAACACAAGCACTGCGTATTACCTGTTGAGTACAAATGTTTTCCCCAGTTAGAATATTTGGGACCTGCTCCCCCTCCGAACACACACACCTCCCCACCAGGTGCTGCTGTCAGACTGGAGACATTAAAACTCATCGCTCAGCTTTGTAGCCGCTGGAGCAATGAAATAACTGACAGCACTGCCTAAGCAACAGGTGGAAGCAGGCGGGATTCTGGGGGAGCAAAGGAGCAGGGGCACTAAACCTGCCCGCTTCTCCTACAGCGCCTCATTACTGCTGATTTATGGTCAGCTAATTGAGAAAATGACTCTCTCTGCTCTACCCAAGTCCTCGGTTCATAGAGCCCCTGAGCCTTTTAGTGTCTCGTTCTATATTTTAAAGGTATGATTTAAACCCTGTAACAGGCTGCCAGAGGCAAGGAGTTGAAGAAAAAAGTTTTGTCTGACATCCTATACACACATCATGTATTTTTTAATGCTTTGCTTCTCCAGTTACTTGGCCTTTTCCATTCTGCCTGGGGCAGGCTGCTCCTGGGACATAAATCAGGAGAAATGCCAGAGAAAACCAGTCGTGCTCCCCTTCAAAGCAGCCTGCACCCACCTTCATGGAACTAAAAGAGAAAGCCGGCTCTGGCAATTAGCAAGCATGTGGGTTTTGTTATGCCCAGAAAAATGGCTGCACCCCTTCCAAAAACACTGCTTGGGGGGAAAAAAAACCAACCGACCTCAGGAGAGGCAGTCCTGAGTGGGAGGAGACAAGCCCTCAAAGCTACTGTCTCTCCCTTTCCCTCTGTGACCTTGGGATAGTCTAACCTCTGTGTTTCAACAACTCCCCTCTGTTTGGCATTGAGAAGATTATGTTAATATTTGTAATGCCCCCTGTGTCTATTTGTTACCCATTGAGGTAGCTTTGCTGTGGGGAATGCTGACCGTGAAAGGTGTCTACTGGGGTCCCTCTATTTTTTTTTCAATCCATAGGTACAATAAATTTTATTATGTGCACCACCCATAGAAGCACAGGCTGCTGGCTGCAGGCACTCTGCTAATTAACTGGGCATTGCCTGAATCTCTGCAGGGTGGCTGCCCAAGTACTCAGCCTACAGGGAAGACTGAGGTGTAGGCACTTCCCTAAGGTGATTGCAAGAGGTGGGTTAATTCAGTCCCTCCCCCACAAAGGGCAGGAGCTCAACAAACCTTTGTAACTTAAATTAAAGTCTCTGCGGTACAGGAGCAGTCTTGTTCTGTGTTTGTACAGCTCCTAGCAAGATATAGCCCTGCCTCGTAGCTGAGAGTCCACTACTATTAATGATCATTATTCAGACCCCCTTACATCTACAAACCTGTGATGGAAAGCTGGTGAGAACAGGCTACCCACTGAGACACTCAGCTCTCCTGCTTCTGATTTGATGTAGGATTACCAGACTTCTGTTGTTGGTCTGGATCTAAGGCTTTGGGCTGGGCCATTCTAAAGAATAAACGGTGACTGGTTCATTTTTTGGACTTCCCACATGAGTCCCGGTAGCAAGGTTTGATTTACTTAAGTCAAAGAAAGCACGACCTCTGCAAGAACTGTGAGAGTGGAGCCTTACACACAACTTTTCCTTGATGTCTAACCGGTGAAAAAGCAGGAAGGTAGAAAACATGAAGTCATTTTCATTACACAGTGTTTGAAACAGACATGCATTGGCTTGTGTTTTTAATATCTCTCAAAAATTTCACCCAAAGCGCAGTTTTCCAATTACCATTTTCATCACTTCAGATAAAGACCATGGTGTAAAAAACCCCAAACTACAGCCACATGCTCTTTGCACAACTGAACTTTGAGAGACACATTTTAATTCTCAAAATAAGACTTTTTTTCAGTGACATTTTCTTCTGAAGATTTTTGTTCCACTCTCTCATGTGATGGCCTGAAATAATTCAGTTAGTCATGGGGAGCTGGTACGGAGTTACAGGTTTGATATTTCATGAGTAGTTTTTCATCTCCCACAACTATGCAAAGAAGTCAGTGTGGGTGACAGATCCTAGACCAGCAACTACGGAAACTAAAGAGTGCTGGTAGACCTCCATGGGCAGTGGCAACGGAAGGGTATTGTGAGAAAAAACACTAAAGACTGTGCAGTGCTCAGGTCTACCACCATTGGAATACAGATACATGTCTTTGACAAACACCCGCTAACACATTCATAATTCAACAAGAATAGGCCATGAGCCCCTTAATCCACACTAAACTCCTTTTAACCCCTTCTGTCTCATAAGGTTTAGAGAACAGACAGGTCATAGGGTGCAGATCAGGAGTCAGCAATCTTTCCGAGGCAGAGTGCCAACATTTAACCTTTTGACCTGTATGTACTGTCCAAGTGCTAGTGATACTTTTTAAAGTCACTAATACTCCTACTGACAACAGCTTCATTAATAAATATGCAGAGCTTTACCATTTAGGTCGTGGGTGGTAGCATTAGCTGGTCTTTTTTGTTGATCCATAGGCAGCCTGGCTTTGAGCAAGCTCCCAGCTGCATGGGGGAGAAGGGGCAGGGTTGAGCTCCCACTTCATGTGCTGATGAAGTTTGGCTCACGTGCCAGGGGTTGCTGACCTCTGACGTAGATTCTATTGCACCAAGCTGGAGATGAAAAAAAGAGAGAACATCCCTGAACTGCAACTAGTCTGAAATTACCAAGGTTTTCTTTGTGACTGGAGTTTATACCCTGATCTTAGTCTGAGTTCTGATCTGCTCAGAATTTTATGAGAAGAAAAGCTGTTCTTGTTTTTCCCAATCCTCACTCTCACATTAGCATTGGTGCCTGCCTCAGCTTCTTCCAGCGCCCTGTCACCAAGTATGACTGGCTCTATACTACTGATGCTGATTTTCCAAGATCTTAGGTTTTTCCTTTGAAGATGTCCAAGCCAACTGTAGCCAAGATGTTGGAAAGGTCAGATGTCTTCTCTTTCATCTGTTGGTGGCTGTGGAATAGAAGTGCCAGATCATTGGCTAAGTCCAGGTCATTCGGGGGATGGGGCGGGGGGGGGGGGTCCAGTGTCCACTGGATCCCATTTCTTTTCCCTGCTGTTGGCGCCTTCATGACCCAGTTTACCACCAGAAGAAAGAGGAATGGTGACAAGAGACTTATTGGACTCCAGTCGTCACTTTGAAGCTCCTTGGGAACTGTCCCCCATGGTAAGCTTTGCAGGTCATTCCTTCATAAAAGTCCTCACTGCGGCTAACTTGGTTGGCAGGCCATAACGCTGGAGTAGCTGCAAAGGCTCTCTCTTTGCATGCTGTCAAAAGGTTCTCTCGTAGTCAATGCAGTTGATGTAAAAGTAGTGAATTCCATTCTATGGATTATGAAACATATCGGAGCAATACTGTGATCTGTTCAATTCTGTCAAAAGCCAGGTTTGCTGGTCTCTCAGCTCTGGGTCCACTGTGGTTTTCATTCTTTCCAGGATGATTGTATAGAAGATCTTTCCTGGCACTGACAGAAGTGTGATTCCTCTACAGTTCTTGCAGTTGCTTAAGCTGCCCTTCTTTGGGATCTTGATGAGGTAGCCTTCCTTCCAGACTCTTAGTATGTGCTCTTCTTCCCAGATGTTCTCAAACAGGAGAAACAGCATCTCTATTGTGGTATCGATGTCCACTTTGAGGGCTTCTGCAGGAACGTCATCTGGGCCTGCAGCTTTACCATTTTTTGCTTTCAAGATAACCTTCCTGTTCTCCTCTCTAGTTGGTCTGCTACAAATCTAAAGATGTATTTCTGCTGCTTGGATGTCTGGTGGATTTTCTGAGGCTGGTCTGTTGAGAAGCTCTTTGAAATGTTCTACCCATCGGTTCAGTTGCTACTCTGTCCCTATTATCACCTGGCCCTCTTTGTCTTTCGTCGTTAAAGTCTGCTGCATTATCCTGAAAGCTTCTTTTTCAGTGCTGTACAGCTGTTTTGTATTTCCACTTGCTACTGCACCTCCTGCTTCTTCCAAGAGATTCTCTATGAAATTCTGCTTGTCCATTTTCACACGCATCTTCGCCTCCTGTTGGACTTTTGTATATTCTTCCTGTGCTGCTGCCCTTGCTGCTCTGGTGTGGCTGGTGTTAACAGCCTCTTCCTTGAATCTTATACATTGTTTCTGCTGAGATCCATTCCTTTTGTTGAGGTCTTTATGGTCCAACTACTTCTTGGCAGGTTGCTGTTACTGTCTCTCATTTTTTGTCACCAAAGCATGTAGACCTGTCTCTTCATCTTTCAGATCTTGTAGAACCTGAAACTTGTTGGACAATGTAAGTTCATACTGTTCCTGCATCACCGTATCTTTCCAGAGGCTGATGATGTATGCGTCTTCTGGTTGCTATTTCTCGCATGTTATTCTTCAGTTTCAGTCTGCAAACCAATATATGGTGATCTGATGCTTCATCACCGCCTCTTTTCACTCGAACATCATGCAGTGGTCATCTGAATTTTTTTGATATACAAAGGTGGTTGATCTGGTTCTCTGCAAAGTGATCTGGAGAAACCCATGCTGCTTTGTGAATTCTTTTGTGAGAGAACACACTGACTCTGATGACAAGGTTGTTGAAGGTACAGATAAATGAAAATAGAGCCAGGTTTGCAGACATCTCTCCCAATCCATGGGTGCCCATCACCTCGTCATAGCTGGTGTCGTCTGCTCCAATTTGGCATTGAAGTTTCCCATCACGATGTTCACTTTTCTGTTATGTAGCTTGTCAAACACATCTTGCAGTTTAATGTAGAAGTCGTCTTTTGCTTCTTCACTGTGATCGTTTGGTGGTGCCCAGCACTGGATGATGGTCATCTTGGTTGTCTTTTTAGTTCTGAAAGTGGCTGTTATCATTCTTGATTCATTTTTGTCAGTGTCACCATTAGCCCCATTCACAAGCCAATCTAACTGCAGCATGAGTGAAAGCAAAACTTACTTCTGTAAAACACAGGTGAATCTCTATGCTCTGTCCGGGACAGTAACAGGTTTCCCATAGGACTGTGTAGCCATGCAGTACCTCATACACAAGAATATACTGGAAAATTTTGAATTTTCTAGTCTGCTGTTTTCTAAGCCATCCATCAGACAAGCATAATTGTGGAATGTATGGGAGGACCTCTCTTGAGCTGGTTTTCCCCAGAAGATCCTTGCAGCAGTCATTGCAATGGTATTTCCTAGTGCTCCTCTAGACTGCAGTTTGCTGAACTTCCATGTTATGGGACACAGCTCACCAATGCTATTTTACACTGGTTGGGAAAAGCTACTTTTGGGATGCTGGTTGCACACAGAGGAAGCCTTCAAAGAGTGCATTGGTCAAGACTGCCACATGATTATTCAGAACCTTTGCTTGCCCCATCTCTTGAGCATGAGTGTTGGAGGAAGAGAGCCTGAATTACAAACCCTTGTATCAGAGGCCTGGTAGGAGCAAAAGCTGTTCACAAAATCTGGCAAGAAGAGGTGCAATATTAATTATTAAATTCTAGGGCTAGTCACAGAATATCTGTGAAACACATCTCAGTGTAAAGAGAGGATACAAAAATGTTCCTCAAGCACAAAGGGAATGCACCGACTCCTCATAGAAGATAAGGTCAGGATAACAGGAAGTAGTAATATTTTAATTAAACTAACATGTACATGGTGATGGGTGATAAATAACCCTATCGGGGCAGGAGTTACAGTAATATGTCAAAGGGGCAATACTAAACTTGCCTGTAGTGGGGTACAAAGATGGATCTCAAAGGGAGTGTATTTCCTCTCCTCCCTAGGCTAAACAAAGTCCTTCAGTCTCTAAGATAGTCCTTTGTTATAGCAATACATGTATTAATGGTCAGGTAGAGCCTGCGTGATACTAGAATCATTCTTTGTCGACAATAAACTTGGCTGGGCGCCTCGGTTCCTTAACAGATCTTGCGGTAGTTGGGCAACTGGCTCAAGGTCCGCCGCGCCAGCTGTCTGTGTTGGGCTGGGGCAGCACACAAAGGAAACACACACATGCAGCCAAACCTCTATCAACATCTAACCACAATGTATATTAAACACCAAAGGCTGTAACCGAAAGTCAACTAGCCAGATAGAAGATGCATTCATTTATTTTTAGAATAAAAATTGAGAAGTGTCATGTTTTCAATGAATAGATAATTGGTCCCTCACCATCATGTTTGGAAGGATCACTCCAGAGACAAACAGTGATACACAAACATTCAGGATTAGAGAAACAGTTCATTTCCATAGTTAAAGAAAGCAGCAGACTGTGTAGCAGAGAATATATGAAAATTGATCTGGTTCATGGTTGCACCAGAGGCCCTCTACAAAACGCCTCAGTCAAGAGGTCATCACAAAACCAGCATTGTACTCCCTTGTCTTTCCCCATCTGGAATGATTTTCTAAAATCCCTATGAAACCAATAATTGGACATATTAACAGGTTCTAGTGCGGTTATACATACCCACTCTTAGGAAGTACATTAACCTTAATTTCTTGAACATTACATAATGTACAGAAGGGCTTAGTTCCCATTTACTTTTGGGGTTATTCATTGTATTATCAACACTAGTTTGATTTCCAGGATTTAAGGCAGATAGGATATTACTTAAAATGAGACAGATATTTGTGACAGCATTTCCTCAATACTAGCCCATCTCTAGTGTAGGGTTTCTTTCCACAATCACCTCCTTCCTACAGTACATTAAGTTGATACTTTTGTAAGACATTTCAGGCTGTAGCTGTACAAAACAGAGGTAAGAGACCAGATAGAGACTTACAGTAATTTATAAAAAAAATTAGCTATAAATAGGAAGTATTACAGCCAAACCTGACCCTTACAGCAGCATGCACATTTACATTACTGCATCCCAGGGCGTCTGAAACCTAGCCAGGTTTTATGGGATTAAAAGAAATTTGTGGAAAGCCCGGAAATGTCCGATCACTGTGCACGAGAAAAAGAATATTACATATCAGTAATAAAGTCTATCTTTATGACACCTGCTCAAGAAAAACAAAGTGTCTCCCTTTCTTGGTTTGATATTTGCAATTGTTAGCCTGGAATCTTCACTCACACACAAGCCCAGTCTTTGGACAAACACTGCTGCCCTCTTCTTAGCACTCTCTCCCAGCGAGCCCCTGTCGCACAATGCGCCATAAATAGTGAGCAAGTACTGGGATGAATGGAGCTAAAAACACAAAACAGGACAGATAGGTGACCCAGAGTGAAAGACTTTGACAGGCCATCAAAATGATGATTTTAAATTTAATTTAAAATAGAGGTAACAGATGAGGAAGGTATTACTGACACTGCAGAAGTTTCAGGATATCTTACAGTATGCAGTAAATCAAGCACATCAGTCATCAGAGGATACTTTATCTGCATACAAGAGTTGTGTATCAGAGTGAGCTGGGACTTCCCCCCAAGCAGTGTTTACTGATTGATGTGGGCTACTTATATTTGAAAGTGATTCGCTACAGGAATTTCCAAGATGCTCCACTAACTGTTCAGAAGCAGCACCAGGTTCCTCTTTTGCTGTAGCACATGGAGCAGAGTTTTCCCCAGCATTTGGGGACAGATTCGGAGACTGAGCAGCCTGTCTCCCTGCTTCTGCCTCCTGCTGCTGCAGCATCTTTTCCACCTCAATTTCCAGTTCCAGATTTTCTTCATCTGCCTCCACTTCCAGCTGTTTCATCAACTCTTCCAACTTCTTGGCTTTACGGAGTTCATTCTGTTGTATGATAGTACACAGATGCTCTGTGAGACGTTCCTTAATCTCAGTCTTCTGCTGCAGATCTAACTTTGCTGCGACATATTCTGACTCAGCCTTATCATATCGCTTTCTGCGAGAACAAAATTTTTTAGTGTTATTCATCCTGAAGAATCCCAAAGTGCCTCACCAATTACACACCTGGCTGAATACTTTATCAGTCATTGAAAGGCATTCTCCTCTGGACTAGACCATGCCAGGTATTCAATAGCACACAGCCATATTACTTAATAATTATAAAGAAAGGGATGCAAAGAAGAATGTGCCACCAGAGGAAAGGCTACTCCATTAGCTTCCACTGCTGCTGCACTCTAGAACTAAATTCTCTCATCTGAAATGCACAGGTGGCAAACAAGTTTGACATTTCTATAAGATATCTCTCCAGTATGCTAAAAGAAGCCATCACTAGGACCTGCTCTATGTCTTTCAGGAGAAAATTACAATTATTTAGGAGATACCAAAAGTGATCTATGTTCATTTTATGGTTAGCTGAAGAGATCAACAATCCAAAGAGACAGAAATTCTAAGTAGTTAATGAAGCAATTACATTGCCACTTCAATCTTTTCTAAAAATGTACTTTTCCTGTCACTCAAAAAATCATACACTTCTGTCACTAGCAGCACAGACAGGAACAGAAGTGGCGCCATATAATGATTATAGCTTTTGAATAGCCTCTGCTATAGAAATAATCAGCAGCAGCATGGACACTTACCAGTTCCTATATTCTGACATGACAAACTCTAATGAAAAGCAGCAATTACAGATATTTCATGAAGCAACATAACAGTGGAAGGACTTAACTAGTAGTAGCATACCACAGACCAACTGACAGGGGAAGGAGCCTGTGTATGAGAGGCACAGTGACCCTGTACTGTACCTTGTCACAGACAGCATCCACCAACAATGTTACCAAGGTGCCTGTAAAACCAGAGAGGTGCTATGTAAAGCCAGATTCAGGTGTCTCATTACCAAGCAACAGAAGGACACAGTGGTTCTTTTGTTTGAGGAACCAAAACAAAATAAAATGGGAATTCTTTCAGAGTATATTCCAGTAAAAAATAACTGCAGGACTCACGGGAGTCACAGAGATGATATCATGAGGCATAGAGAAAAGGTAATGAAGGATTCAGACATGAAGCATACATGCAAGGAACATAATTATGTTACTCTGGAAACATTTGTCCAATTAAAACCCCAACCTGCATTTAGATTTTTTTTGCACTGTAATATTCACAAATATTCCATTTTATAACAGTCACATGTCTGAACTATGCAGTAAGAACCACACATATTGCACTTCTTGGCAGGTTAAACTAATTTGGCACTTAGCCCTAAAACATATGGCAAAGCATCAATAATTGCTCAGAAAGCCATTGCTTGTTAGGTAAATGAAAGCTTTTAATGGTGGGTGGCACATTCTACAACACTGGAAATCCATGGCAGCTTTACTTTTCAAACCATAAAAAAATTGACTATATAAAACACAGCAAACATTAGACATATTTTAAAGCTTTGCCTTCTCTCCCTACTCACCTTCCTTTTTCCATCTTTGTTACCTAAGTTTCCTGTAAACATTTTGTATGTCTTTTTTCTGACTCCTGAGAATTTAAGATGCAGCACTCGAATCAGTGTAATATAATCATAAAATGTCTAAAAGCATTCAGAAACTATGAAACCATTTGAGTATATCCTGCAAACACAATGACACTAAAAAGTCTTCTCTGATGTCAGTCTGAAAAGGTTTAATTTTTTCCAAAATATCCTAAAACAGTGGAACTACATAACATCAGCTAGTCGCTGCTATTTTAAATTATGGTTAGTTGACAGCCATCCTCAGTTCTTAGCTACTACTCGTACTAATTTAAAAGCAAATTATCATGTTAGTTGGCCTGTGGTCAATGTATAGCAAAAGTCACAAGGAAAACTACAACTTCAACACACTAAATAGTGAAATAAAAACCACAACCAAACATTTCTATTTAATTAAATGGTTATGTAAACATGCTTATGTTTACATACTCATGCTGTGGTTTACCCTGTGCTAATGAGGCACTTCGATTAATTTTGCATGTTGAAGGACGCTGCAGAAGGGAATCGTCAGAGTTGTATTTCCTTTGTAAAAATAACAAAAAACCTCAAGTGATTAAAGGGACATTGAGAACTCTGAAAGACTGACTTTGACCTACATTTGGTCCAGATTCAAAAAAACATTGAAGTAAATACTTAGCTTTCGGCATATATGCAAGTCCCACAGATTTCAACAGAACTTAAGTGCTGTCCTGAATTAGGGCGCTCACGATGTTTGCTGGCAAAGTTGATTTAATATGTTACATGTGTCTGATTCTTTTTTAAAAATCACCCCCCTCCCTCACCCGCCCGGGGATAAAAGCCAACAACTAAATCCCCTGTAACACAGTAGTGCTCAGCATATATGTACAATGAAGGGCGGGGAAGAGGGGTGGTAAGAGAAAGTGGCGAATAAGCTTCCTAACTGGAAATTATTTCAGCTGCAAGCTTCTCTTTAAGCCATTGTGACCTAAAGACAAACCACTGGATATTGAAACCTACTGAATATAACCTTATGTCTTTTTATGCATTTGATTAAAATGACATGAGTCCCATCAGCTTTTCTTCAGTGAAAGGAAACTGTACTTTCTCCAGACATTTTCTTAAGAGAGTGTTCTGTCCATTAATTGCTTACCGAGCGTATGAATAGTCCACGCTGGCCTGATCAATTCGGTTCCTTAAGATCCCA
The DNA here is from genome assembly GCF_033958435.1 of Carettochelys insculpta. Classification (NCBI taxonomy): domain Eukaryota; kingdom Metazoa; phylum Chordata; order Testudines; family Carettochelyidae; genus Carettochelys; species Carettochelys insculpta. Next base: position 62,934,427 of record NC_134145.1, on the reverse strand, counting down.
ATGTCAGCAGACACCATATCATCAAGAGCCTGTAGTTCTTTTTGGATTCGTTTTAGTTTCACTGTTTCAGCCTGAGTTCTTTTAGATCTGGGGAAAAAAAGAAAGATGCAAGTTCTCACTTTAGGCGCATCCTACACAAGAGATATGGTGGTTGCTCAAAAGTTTCTATTTAATAATTTATGACTTTTGGCCTTTCTTCCCATATCTACCGGGATCTAAAGTGCCTGCTATAAACAGTGAAACAAAATTATGCGATGGCTAAATTCCAACTCCCCGTCCCCTGCTCTAATCACCACACAGTATACCACCAAATGAAATGCTCAACCCCTGCTGTGTTCAAGAACAGATTCACTCTGTAAATTGTTGTAATAGGAATTATTAGTCTGCAGAAGAAGCTATATCTTCATAAAAGCAACCCATATAAAAAGAGCGCAATTTGGAATAAAATGTGCGTATCACTTAACATTATTCATTTGCGCTCATAAAATCCAAAACCTTTAGTGCAAAGCGAAAGAGGGACAAGTTGGATTTGCTAAAACTTAGTAACTGACTGCAGACAATGAGCATCCCTCTAACCTAAGCACGGCTACAGAATGACCTCATCACCTTTCAGCGATGGCTTTGGCCAGCAGTGCCTTCTTGCGTTTATTCTTCTCTTCCATCAGCCGCTGCTCCTGCTGGAGGACTTCCCAACGAGATTTCTCCTGCCTGGGCATTGACAAAGCAACAGGATGAAACAAGGATCCTGCTCCTCGCCACCCAAAACAGCACTCATGCTCCTTGCATTTATGTTCTTGGAGCACCAATTAAGGATTGCCAAGAACCCAAGGATAGAGCAGCACCTTGGTTCTATGGGAACTGGGAAAGAAGACTGACTAGAAAGAGAATTAGCGGTATCAAGAGATGCTCAACAAGTTTACTCTAAAGCCACAGTACTGAACATGTGACTATTTGCCTGGGTTGAGTGTGACTAGTTGGCTTGAACAATAAAAACCTCAAAAATCATTGCATTCACAAATTTTAATTAAAAACTTTTTCAGAGAATAAAAAAAGTTCAGAAGATCTCTCTCACAACATTATGTACATTTTCAGAATAATGTGGCTAGTTCACTACACCAAATATAGTGGCTACTGCTTCGGAACTGGCTGGATACCATGACTCTAAATTAAACCAAACAAAATAAGGTTTCTTATAAACAAAGAATGTGGGGTTAGCTCTCTCCCAAATAAGAACCCCATGGTTTTCATCTACAGTGACAGCATATATTGTTCACAAATAGGTGGTTTATCACTATAAATCATTCATATCCCATATCCCGTCTCTAAAATCTTGCGCAGGGAAATATTTTATGGTATTATATAAATTCAGCCTAATTGGATTAGATGGATGCAACAGTCTTTAGATGTGGCTGAATGTCATTTTTGCCTACTTAAGCTGCATGCATGTTAGTTGTTGCAGGGAAGTTTTATCCAGCACCTTTCAAGGGATTTCAGTAATAAGCCTCTCTCTGCACAATTTAGAGCATAAATACCTGTTCTTCCAAGGAAGAAAATGGAAATTAATTTTTTTTAAACTTAAAACTTTACTTACATTGGATGGTCTTATTTTATTTAAATTATAATAAGGTTTTTAAAACCACACCTGTTTAAATCTGAATTTAATACTTTACAGCTTGAACTTATTATAACTTAGTAAATGTGAAACATGTTTTGATCAGAGAAATTTATATATCCAAAACACTGACGGTTTTGTTTCATAAAAATAAAAATTTTATATGATGTTTTTTGTTTAAATCCCAGTTACCCGCCAAGGCAACTTGACATAAAACATGAACAAAGAACTATCTAACAAATAAACAACATATCACTCACCATTTTCAAACATACTAAAAATATGCAATTAATAAGAATGTGAAAATATCAAGCTATACAATTGTCTTAAATAAATGGGCACAGGTATAGTAAGCCCTCCTAGGCATGTACCCAAACGAGTGTGTAAAGATTCTATTCAGTTGTCAATCAGCATGTTTTAATGGTTATATATCAACCAGTAAGAATACACCTTTCTTGAGAAAATATAGGAAGTATACACAGAAATATTATTAAAATTGATTATTTAAATTGAGAATTTCCATTTGGTGATTTAAAGTGACCATTTAAATCAATCCGCCACAGAATAAAACAATACAAGTCACTTGATTACTAAAGAGAAAGAAGAATTTATTTCAAACCACTGAGACGTTAGAACACGGTGGTATTCTTTGAAGTGGGAATGTTTCAACAGAATATACATGGTGCTTAGGGCTGTCCTGGTCACTGCGGGACTGCAACCAAATGGGTTAGCGGCAGACTACGCGTCAGTCCATGGCTTTGCTGAAATACATACTTTTTAAAAATGAAGGCTTTTTTCAGAGAGGGAACAAATGAACAGTCCACTGGGTACTGGGACTTTGGTGGAAAACAAAACAGAACATATGGAGGCAAGTAGGAAAAAAAACCCTAAAAACGCAAACATTGAAGTCACCTTAATGCAGACTATGCCAGATATCCAGAAAAATAAAAATATGTAAGGCATCTAGCCATTTATGCAGTGCTGTACCAAGGTAGAAAGGAGACCTTCCTAACTGAAATTGCACACAGCTGCTTATAAGAACATGGGATAGAAAACTAAATGGGACAAGTGTTTGATCAAGTATGCCGAAACACCCCACTGCAGGCACCTATTGGTAATCTGATAGCTCAAAGCCTAAAAAGTGATACTTTATCTCTTTTCCACTACCTTTTTAGCATTAACTAGAATGACTTTGGAGCCCAAGATCATCTTATTCCAGGTATCCTAAAGTAACTACAGACAAACAAAGGCAAAATAGAGACAACCACCAAGACAAGTACAGAGTCTGACAGTCTAATGACTAGACTGAGCAAATCATGAAAGGTATTCTGATATCAGGAATTTATACACAGTTAAATATTTGTTATCCATCCAGTTCTATAAATTGGGCCAACAGAGAGAAATACTAGCCTAGTTCATTGAAAAAAATTGTAAAATTCATCAAGTAAAAATTATTTGATCAGCTGTATTAGTTACAGTGAGCAGACAGCAGAAGATTTGGGGCAATGAGGTAGGAAACAGACATTTGCAATGGATTTTGAGACAATGCTATAATGAAATGAACAGGAAAGGTGTAAGACCAACTTTTAGAAAAATAAGTAATTCAGCAGTTTGGAGAGAGAAAACAAGGGAAACATATTTCTCCCACTTCCAAGGTCCCCTAACACACACAATAAGGAGTAATTACAAAGGCAGAGACAGAGGCTGCTTTTACACATGCCACAGAGGTGGCAAGGTAATGAGGCAATTGGAAGCAGGCTAATGAGGCGCTAACATACATATTCAGTGCCTCATTAGCATAATCGCAGCTGCGTGAATTTCCAAGTTCAACCTGTGAATTCCATATTGACAGTATAGATGGGGGCAGCTGCAAAATAAGTACCCTGCTTTGACATTCCCTTACTCCCACAAAGCTAGACAAGAGCCAGGGAACGTCAAAGTGGAGCGCTTATTTTGAAGCTGCCCCCATCTACACTGTCAATCTGCAATTCAAAGTCTGCACTCAGACAGCCACCATTATGCTAATGAGGCACTGAATATACATGTTAGAGTCTCATTAGCCTGCTTCAAATTGCCTCATTACCATGCCACCTCCAATGGGAGGCAGTATGTGTAGAAGCAGCCTAATTCAGCAGGCAGAGAGACACCAATGTCTAACTAGTCAACTTCACAGCCTTTTCTTGATGTAAAAAGTGGTGGGTTTTGTTCCAAACGTGTTAACTCAAAATGACTGAAAACCCCCAACAAGAGGCAATCTAGCAAATCTGAAACCGTGTTCGCTGGCCGTGAATTAACCAATGGGGGAGACTAAACAACTGAAAAGCTCTTCCACGCCAAATCAAAAGAGGACCCACAGAAAGCTGAGAACCAGAACATTTTTGAAAGGGGCAAAAATTACACAGATCCATAAAGATGCATTTCCAAGGGAGCATCACTGAGTTTGGTTTATTTTTGCAGTGTAGAGAGATGCACTAGACCCTTCAAAAATAATTAGGAAAAAAACTGAAAAAACAGTTCCATAACCTGGACACTTTACATTATAGGCCCCCAGTCCTGCAATCTTGCCTGCATGGAGTCTGTTGAAGACAGTGGGACTCATCTGCACAAATTAGGTTGCAGGCTTCACGTCTACATGAGAAATAACCAAAGGGTGACAAATAAAGGATCAGCAGGAAAGAAGCAAAGATGACGACTTCTCATTCTAAAATACAGTACAGTTTTAATATTAAACTTCAGTCTATTATACAGTAAAATGATGAACTGGTAAGCAATAAAACCAATCCCCTGATTGTACAGACTTACTAACAATTCCACTCTCTTGTTCTCCATTGTGAAATCCATCTTTACAGAGAGGTTCTGGGCTTTTTCATTGTCATTACAAGGATTTTCAAGTCTCTGTACATTCTCTTGACCTCTGGTGTCATGTTGCCTTTGATCCTTGATTGAGGATGGAGGAGGTTGTGGCAGAGACTGCCGTGAAAGACAGGGCTTGTGTTCTGGCACAGAAAACAGCTGTTTTGAAGTTACAGCGGCAGCTCCATCCTGCAGTACCAGTTTCTGACATTGTTGCTGAAGAGCTTTTTCTCGCTGCGACTGCTGCCGGCTCTTATTTGCAGAGAATGATTTGCGCTGCTGATCAGAAGATGCAGATAGATCTATTTATAGCAAAAATAAAAACAGAAGCCTTCTAGCAGAGATAGAATCTTGACCATTTATTTCTTATACACTCAAAATTTGACCATATTACCAGCATGAGTCAGAAAGTCATGTGAGTGGGGATAAGTCTGCTACGAAAAATGCTATCGACCAAGCTGCTTTGTGTCCTTCCTCCCCAGTATTAAACAGTACCTATTCCAAACGGTAACTTTTCTGCTTATAATACTAATTTGGTGAATATGGGTTTTAGTCTTAATTTAAAAGCACTGAGGAAGAGTTAAAATAATTTTAAACAACATGGTTAACATTTAGCTTTCAAAATAATTTCAAATATAAAAAATGCTTTTCCATTTTTTGGGGTGGAGAGGCTATACTCAAGAGGCTAAGGACTCAGCAATACCAGAAGTTCAAGAACCACTGATCTAGCCTCAGAGAGGTAGCTGAGTTCACCTATATCTTCAAAAACAAGAAGTCCTGTGGCACTTTATCGACTTAGGGATATTTTGGAGTATAAGCTTTCAGGGGAAAAGAGCTGCTTCAATCAGATGCACGAGTGGGGGGTTCCAGAGGAGGGTCTAAATACAGAGGCTCATGAAAAGGAGGGAGTCTCACTAGACCCTCCTCTGGAACCCCCACTCACGCATCTAATGAAACAGGTCTTTGCCCACAAAAGCTTATGCTTCAAAATATCCCTTGGTCTATAAAGTGCCACAGAACTTCTTGTTGTTTTTGACTGATCTAGTCTGACCACCTGCTCCAAGCCCAACAGCTTTGGTCGATCCAATGCACGCCTTCTGAAAAGCTTGACTGAAAGATTTCAAGTGATGGAGAATTTACGACAGTTTTGAGTTGTCCAGGTGTTCTACCTGGATGCTGATCCAGGCTCCCAAAAGCTTATGCTCCAAATTAACTGTTAGTCTATAAAGGTGCCAAAAGACTTCTCTTTGTTTTTGCAGATACAGGCTACCCCTTTGATACTTGTTCCTATTACAGCAGCAAAACATTTTAACACTGCTTGTTTGCTTAAGTCCCCCTTAAGTGCGTGCTGCTGCGGGTGATGGTTATGCCTTCAGAGCTAGACAACTCTGAAAGCAGCACTACCACCAGCAACAGTGTCAGAAGGGTGACAAGTCTACTGTAAAGAAGAGATAGCTGTATGTTTGTTAACATCAACTTTCACAGCAAATTTAGCTGGCAAGTCTGCACTAGCAGCTGGAAGGTGGAGAACGGTGATATTAACAAACATGTAGGTATCACCAACACCTTTATTTCTGTGGCACTGCTGCAGACAGGTGCCGCCTTCAGCAATGGGTGGATACAGAACACCAGCTGCTGGTTAGGCACCCAGCACTGCTGCCAACAGCCATGCAGAACTGAAAAAGGTAGCAATGCCAGATCATGCCAGCTTTCTCTCTCTATAACCTTTAGCCATTGCACTAGAAGGGGTAACTTGAGGGAGGATGCTAAGGTAAATTTTGGGGTGGACAGCAGCCCTCAAGGGCCCCCCTCCCCACCCAGCCTGTTAAAATAACTCTTCCCGCAACTCCACATTCAATGCTCCAAGAAGGTCTGAGGTTTAAGGCAGATGCTGCAAAGCGAACGACGCCCTCTAAGGTTGTCTCCGTCCCAAGCTAGTCACAACCCACGGGACAAGCACGCAGTCTGGCAGCCTCATTACTAGACCGAGCAGGTCACGAAAGCGACTCTGCCCCCCGGACTTTCTACGCAGCCCCCTATTTGCGATCCACCCCGCCCCACCAGCTGGGCGGGCGCACAGAAGCGCTCGCCTAGCTCCCTGGAAGGACACCGAGAAGCCCGTCAGACCGAGGAGCTGATCAGCAGGTCGGAGGAGCGGAGGCAGGAAAGGCCTGAAGCCAGGTGCCCTGGGCTGAGCTCTGCCTCGGTGCCCTTTCGCTGGCAGGGCTGGGGGCAGCGCAGGGCGAGCGAGGCTGGGGCGGCTCAGCCCGTCAGCCGCCCCGAGCCCCCGCGCCGGCCGAGAGACTCACACTGCGCCCGACCCGCCGGGCGGCCGAGGAGCGGGGAGGCGCCGCGGGGGAGGGGGACGGGGACGGGGACTCTGCCCAGGGCGCCCCCCTACTCCGGGCCCGGCGGAACCCAGGCCGGACGCCGCCAAGCCCTGCTCGGGGCGCTCCCCTACCCCGAGGCCGGGCTGGCGGGCGGCCCCCGCGGTCCCCGCCCGGTCCCTACCTGCGCGCGGGCCCCGCAGCCTCCGCAGCTCCTGCTCGGAGAAGCCGGCCCAGCCCCCCGCCATGGCGCCACATCTCGCCGCCGCCACGTCCAGGCCTCGGCAGGACCCCGCGTCCGGGGCTGCCCCGGGCTCCGCCGGCCGCTTCCCCGCAGCCTATCACTCACCGAGAGCAGGCAGCGCTGCGGGCAGCCTAATAGCGAGGGGAGGGGTGGGGTCCTTTAGTTCGTTACCATGGAGACGGGGGCGGAGCCGCCAGGGCCCAGAGAACGAGCTCTGAGGGGGCGGGACCTCAAGCGGGGCGGGGCCTCTGATTCGCCCACGCTGCTGCCGCTCGTCCTCCTTCGCTCTCAGGGCTAAGCCTCAGGCCACACGTGCTGGGCCGGCGCCCGCCTGGCATCTCCCGCCTTTGGGCTCTGCCCCTCTCAGGCAGCAGCCAATGAGAGCAGCGCAGAGCACTGCCCCACTGGAGCCCTCTCACCCCCCAAGCGCTCACCCCAGTGGGGCAGTGACTCAGCCCCCTTCTGCCTTGCGGGCGGATCGTTTCCACCTGCCCAGTTTCTTGTGGCTGTCGAAGGTGCAGACGAAGAGGGCTGCCCCTCTGAGTCAAGTGTGGACAAGCTCTTACAACAGCCACACACTTGTCTCCGGCTGTGGCCTTCCCGGCCACAGCCCGAGACAAGTGTGTGGCTTTTGTAAGAGCTTGTCGACGCTGGACTCGGAGGGGCAGCCCTGTTAGTCCGTATCTTCGAGAGCGACAAGAAGTCCTGTGGCACCTTGTAGGCTAACAGAGATTTGGAGCATAAGCAGATGCATTTGATGAATCGTAACAGGGAGGGAGCCGTGCTAGTCTAGGTACTATCAAAACAAAACAAAAAAAAGCCGTCCTGTAGCGCTTTAAAGACTCACAAAGTAATTTATGAGGCGAGCTTTCGTGGGACAGACCCACTTCTTCAGACCAAGTGGTCTGTCCCGTGAAAGCGCACCTAATAAATTATTTGGCTAGTCTTTAAAGTGCTACTGGACTGCTTTTGTGCATTTGATGAAACGGGTCTTTGCCCACGAAAGCTGATGCTCCAAAGTATCTGTTAGTCTATAAGGTGCCACAGGACTTCTTGTTGTCTACACTTGAAATGCTCAAGTGGCACAGCTGTAACGTATTTCACCCTACGTTACTGAGGCGCACTCCTTGCCTGAGTTCTATTCCAAAATTTTGACCGGGAATAAATCTTTTGTATATCTTTTACAACTAAATCCAAAAGGACAATAATATAGCTCAGCAGAGACAGCCCTGAGGTGTGCTGATCTTTTGTCCACCCAGCCAAACTTCATGTAGCTGATTTACACATACTGGACCAAACAGTCCAGTTTACCTCCAGCCATGGAAAAGGCAGAAGGGAACAGGCTAGAAGCTTAAGTAATACATCATCTTCAATAACCACATCCCTCCCGCTTCCATGGTTTTCCAATCTGTAAAGGATTAACTAGGCTCTGAAGTTATGCCATGTTCAAGGCCTCGACCTCTTAACTAGATGACCGTGTATAATCCTAAGATTTATCTTGGAAACACTTTAACAGCTTCTGCATGACTAACTCATCCCATACAGACTAGTCACCCTCAATGAGCGAAGGAAAGGCCTACATTTCCACTCTCTGGCAGTAATTAAATGAGTTGGCCATACAGTCTCAAAAGGGTAGAGCCATCCCTAAACCATCCCTAAACAGTTCTGGTTTCAGGCTTTGGCATGGAATGGCAACTGTATTGAATCCAAATTTTGGGCAGAGTCAAAACTCAAAATGTGAATGCTCTCCAACTGAGGTGGGTCCAGAACACAGCCCTGTTTATGAATATGAATTTCATAATCCCTTTAGGTATCTCCATAATCGACTAAACCCAATTCCCAGACATTTACAAGTCCTGAACTGTTGGAGGTACAAAATCCAGATCCGAAGTTTGAATCTCCAAATTGCTTCTAAGTTTTAATATTGCAAACAAAAATGAAGCATCGTATTCTCTTTATTGCAGCAGAGATGCCAGTCATACAGCTCCCATGTGTTTTATAAAAAAGTGTAAGGACCTTTAAATTGTTCACTGGAAGATTGCTAGGCAAAACAGCTCTCCAACTTAACAGTTTACATCAGTCCATGGTTTAACTACCACTCTCTTTTGGCCAGCTCTCTCCAGCAATAATTATGATCTTGTGAAGTCATTTAATGGGACAATTACAAACACCAGACTTATAAAACTGGAGGCCATTAGTCCTTTCCAGCTTGCAAATGAACCAACACTGTAGATTTGCTGTTTCTGTCTTATAGTGCTTTCACAATTACCATCACTGGAACGTGTCGTTTGTACTGGGACAAAACAATAAGAGAAAAGGACTCACTGCCTACAACCTTTATAGGCAAAAGAGATCAACCAGCAGCTCCGATAAAGGAAAGAATAACCCAACCTTTTGCTCAACTCTAGAGATAAACTTAAGAGTTAAACAAGATCTGCTATAACTTCCTACCCACGTAAGATGCATTATTTCAATATCCACTGTATATAATTTTTGCATGATTTTGTGTTCCCCAATTCTGTCCAGGACTAGCAGCAGCAGATTACTATAATGCCATTAGAACAGCTCTTCTCATGAGTTTTTCAGGCTAGTTGTGAAATGCTGATTTAAAATGATAAGTTTGGACTCCAATGCAGCAATAATTTTGCTAGTACAATACAATTTGCACAAGTTAGTTTATACCTATCTCCCCTTTTAAGGAGCCAAATTAACTTTTCTGCAGGAGATTCATCCTTCCACGTAAGAGCATGCTACGTCTGGGTTGGTGATATGTTTGCCTCCTTTTCTTTTAATAGTAAATTGGAGGAATTCCATTTTGTGATCCCAGCACTGGAAACATTAAAAAAATACCCACCATTTCAGAAATTCTGCACACTCAGCGGATGCAATAAACATAAGCTTTTTTAATATTGATGTGATCCAGGCAGGAGGTTTTGGTTACTTAAGTGGGAAAAAATATTGTTTCTTTTTGTTGTTATAATTGTTTAAACCCCATATTGACAAGTCCAGAGGATTGTCAGGCACAGTTCATAACCTCAAATGGCATGTTGTATGGAGAAGTAATCATCTGACTACAAACTAATCCCATTTAATTGAAACTCTCATAACAGAGAATCATGGATTTTTTCTTGATACTTCCAGAGTATCTACAATTTGGTGGTGTGTTATGGTGGTCTGAGAAGAATTATTATGGCTGAGTGTACCCTGTTGTCTGGGGGAATAAATGTATGTGCTCCAGCTAAAAATGAATTGAGTTGTAATATAACATATTCACAAAAAGGTGCTTATTGCATGCACGGAATACATCCAGGTAATGAAACTTTCTCCTGATAACTTTATGCTCAGTAATACAAAGATTCACACTCTCACAACAAGGAAGAAAATTCTAAAAACTGGGATGGGGATAAATTGCTTCTTACACAGCACTGGCAAGAATTGAAGGTTTTAAAAAAGACAACAGGGAATTTTGGGCCCCAAGTCTCCAAAAAATGTATGTGCCCACTTAACTTCAAACACATTGTCTCATACATTTCAATGTGACTACTCGCAGGCGCAAAGTAAGACGCATGCAACAGAATCCGTAGGGACTCAAGAATCTGTCAGGAATCTGTGCCTACAGAGTCCTTACAAGTTCTTGAGTCCTTAGGCATAGTCTGCTCAGTGCTGTGGATGCATTCAGAATAATTGCTCAGCACTTTACAGTGACTCTGTAGGGTTTATATCATTCTGCCAGAAGTGCCCAAGCAAAACCTCAAGGAAGCCACTTGCTGCCTTTCCAATGTCTGCAACAGGCACTGGATGAGACCCTACAGACCTGATTCAAGAAGGGTCTTAAGTGTGTACTTACTTCTGCTACATGCTTAAAGTTAAGCAAGTGCTTTCTTTAACTAGGGCCCATAACCTTGACTTTGGGCAGCACTGAGAATTCTGTCTGTGATCCGGCATGAGTTTACTGGAAAGCACCTAGCAGGACGAAGCCCTGAGTTTAGTAAACCAGTGAAAATTTACAACATCTATTAGGATCAGAAATAGCTTAGCAGCGAGTATAAATACGCTGGGTACAGCTTACCTTGCTCCATTGTATGGTTTCTTTATTCTGGAAAAAAATGAATTAAATAAGTAAAAAACCCTAAGATAGTATGTATGGAAGGGAGGGGAACTGATTCCCATATGAGCTTGCAATTACTCTTCCAAATTGCAAGTATACCGTGGTCCCATTAAGTTTGTTCACAGCCACCGGTCCTGGCTGGCAGTGGTCTGTGCTGTTATTTAGCTGTAATTTACCCCAAATGTTTTCTAAGAACCGAGTAAGCAGTGGAAGTGTTGGTCATGTGCTAGACAATATTGACCTCCCAAGGTCCAGCAAATTCTCTTGTTTGGCAGTGGTCAGGTTCCCAGGGCACCAGATTAAAGAGATTCAACCTGTACCCCAAAACAGATCACTCCACTCACCAACCAAATAAAGACGAAATCAGTGCATGGCTAATTCTCCCATTGTGCTTGATGGTAGACTAGCTGAGTTCACAATTAATACCCTTCTTCAACTACTGTATCAAATGCAGGTGTTTTCTTACAGTTTTAAATCAATTTTCTTTGTGAAATTAAACAGCACATTTTCATGACAGGCATGGCTAAGAAAGAGCCATGTCTCTCTCGATCTAAACCTCACTGTATTTAGGTAAATCAGAATAATGTAACTTTTCTAATCTAAATCTAAATCTTGTTCTTAATGCAGAGTAGCCTACACTTCTGGGGGCAAGAAGAATGAAAAGATATAAAGCACATTATTCTGTGGCCTGGCTTTCAATGCTGGAGACTCAGAACTTGCTAGTGGAGATCAACAACCAAATAAAAAAGAGCTCATTCTGTATGGTGTTGTCTGCTTTAAGAACTTCTTGGTGCAATCAAAAATCAGTTTGTCTGAAGTACTAGCATCTAAAAATTATCTTGGAAACACCCTATTTTGTAATCACACAGAAGCTAGGTATTTTATCTTAAGGCTTATTGGGTCCCCTTCTGGAGTGCCCCCCCCATGCTTGCACCCTTCCCGCACAGAAGGGGGTCCACTGTTTCTATGTCTCTACCACACACGTTCCAGAACTCCATGAGTGGTGCTCTGGGGAGTTGAGATGCACTTAGCAGGAGTTGGGTGGCGGAGAGGCAGAAAGAGAATGGCCCCATACTGTGAGGGTGTGGGGGGAGGGGAGTGCGGAGCTAGAAATACCGCACCCCTTGAAGTCAGTGGGCCATAATCTCACCCATAGAACCCCACCCTGAGAAGAAGACCTGTAGCTATGAGGCCTAAGTCTGTATTATCTTTCTCAGGATCCCCATAAGTGAGGTGAGCCCTTCATATGAGCTCTCAGAGCGGCTGTAATCTGGAGAAGTCTCTCGTAATATAGGTCCAGGGGAAGAGAAGAGAGGCACTCTGGGCGTATGGTGCAACCTGCAGTTCGTACTCCCACTCCTCCTCCAATGGAACAGGGGGGGAAGAAACTGGGTACAGAGGCTGTCATTCACCCACCCTGCGGGTTTACCATGGGAGCTGGCAATCGGGACCAAGATTCGTAGGCCAACAGCACAGAACAGTACTATTCAACCTTCAAGGCATAATGCTCCAGGAAGCTGGAACCATATCCTATCCGGTCAGGTCCACACGGCAGCTGGAAGTGAGCTTCCTACCCTGGGTAGACAGACTCACTCCAGTGGTAAAGTAAAGCTGTAAAGTTTCATGAAACGTCTGTTACCCTACAAACCTCTAAAGGTTCAGATTCCATCTGAAATCCTGCAAGACATTAAGTGAGGCATTTCAGATTTGCTCAAACGATTCAGACTGTTAATAGTTTCCAGATTCATAGTCTGGCAGGGGGAACAGCTCCAGAAGAACAGCAATAATTTGGGAAATGGGCTTAAGGCAGTGATGCAACTGCACACAGTAAATGGAGGGCTTTGGTAGAGTGGACTAGGAGTAGGTGTATAGGATGTTGCAGCTGCATTGAGTGGGACAAACCCAGCATTACTGTGGCTCCAACAGTCGTTCGTCTGGTATGGGACAGGAGTAATAGCGCCCCACAATACAGTGGCAGGAAAACTGGGACATGTCCCCCTCAGTCCCTACTCTACCTCTGCATCAGGAACCGCATAATGACTTTGCCAACCTTCATGGACCGTGCTACAGGGCCTGGTGAGCTGCACTTCTGATCTCTCCAGTGGGAACTTTTTCCAGGCCACATGCCGGTGCTTCTCTCAGGATGAAACCCCACAGTTCATCCCACTTTAGTCTAAACATTGTAAAGTACCTCTTTTATTTCTTCTAGTGAGCCCAGCTGGGGTCAAGACCCGCTGTATACTTCCCTTGGGAAGCTGTGACCAACTGGTAAATACAGAGACTGAAGGCAGCTTATTCGAACGAGAGTATGATTTACCTGATCTAAACCTTGGCCTTCTCTGACAGTTCTTAGTTCTACCAGTACAGCTTCTCTCCTCCAAGTTTGCCTCAGACACTCAGCATGTATGGCTCCCTCAGTTCCCAGATAAATTTTTGTCCCATTCAATGTGACTTTGTTTAAGAGGGCCTGAGGGCCCTGCAAAATGCAGAGCAGGACCTGTAGACCTGGCCAAATAAGTTTATACATTTTTCCAGTGGTCTTCCACCAGCAGGTTGAGATATTGTTCATTAAACATCCACAACTGAGTTTGTCAGTATCTGGTTCTTGTTCGCGCGCCAGACTTCAGCAGGAGTTAATTTGGTGTTCCATATAGTAAGACAACAACCACCATATACAGAGATGCACACAATATTCATAAGAATACCAAAGATAGCACCCATGTTCTCTACAGAGATTGACACTGGGATTTTTCATCTAGCTCTGGAGCATTTGGGTGTTATACCAGCGTTGAGCAACCTGTGGTCCGAGGGCCACATGCGGCCCATTGGGGTACTATGGGTGGCCCACAAGACCTTTTGTTTACCATTGTCCATGCACAGGATTTCCAGACTCTGCTGGTTTCCATCCACATAGTTTTTCCTACCAGTTTTATAAAAAGTGACATGCACTCAAAGCAAGGGCACATGAAGTGAGATGTGTACTGATTGCACACAACAGTGTGAGAGCAGTGTGCTCTCTGTGAATCCAATCAAAGCGCTGCTATGATTCAGGTGGCACACCCCACAAATTCTAGTACACAATCACATTGAGCAAAACTGTCTTATCCTGAGAGACCAAGTTGGTTATGACAATCTTGTGGCTCACTGAGATGAAGAAGGGCCACTCCTCACTTGCCTAGGTTGCCCCCCATTGAGCTTGGGGTGGAGGGATAGCTTAGTGGTTTCAGCATTAGCCTGCTAAACCCAGGGTTGTGAGCTCAACCCTCATGGAGGCCATTTAGGAATTAGGGCAAATAGATGTCAGGGATGGTGCTTGCTCCAGCTAAGAGAGCAGGGGACTCAACTAGCTGATGTCCCCTCCAGTTCTAAGAAATGTATATCTCCATTTATTTCAATAACAAAGTTTTGCCATCCAAGTAATCAGATTTCTGCTGTGAGTGTCGAATGGAGACAGCTTTGTGAGAGATTTTTCAGTGGAAAAATGCAAATCTGGTGACACTAAACTATTTTGCAAATTTGCACCCATCTGGCAGAGTTGTTCTAGTTTTAAAAAAATAAGTTAAAAATCTTAAATGCTTCATTTCAGCATTTTCAAAACAAAAACATTTCAACTCTTCAGTTCCAAGTGATATTTGAACCAAGACATTGTGTTTGAAATGAAGGGAAGTTTTTCGACATTTTGATTCACCCCAACATTTCAAAGGATTTTGGTTTTTATGTCAATCCAAAGTCATATCTTTTGGAATTGCCAGTGACGTGAAAAAAACCCGCATCCTTTTCATAATTTATGATGTTGGTTCTCCTTGTTCTCTGTGGTTCTGGGCTCATGGACCTCTGCATTAGCTACAGAACAATATAATCTGAGCAAATATTGGAAGTGACTGCCTCTTTTCAGAGCCTTTCTTAGATTCCCTGTAGCCACACCATGAGTTTGTTTCACGCCCCCCCCCCCCCCCCCGCCCCGACCCCATCAACTGATTTAGAATAGAGGATTTCTTCTGAACATGCTCACGACTCCAACCATGCCACTGGATCAGCAGTGCACACCAAGAAGAACCGAAAAGCTAAAGAGAATCGTAAGATCAACAGCTCCTTTGAACACAGTGGGATGCACCTCTAGGAGGTTACATCTTCAGGGGCCTTTATATTCCAGCCTGCACTGCCTTGTTAAACCAAACCACGTGTGAAATGGTAGCTGTCTCTCAATTTTTTAACAGGATAATTTAGGGGCTCATTTTTGTTTTTTGTTTTTTAATGACAGAACTCCTAAAATGGTGCCTTTCTCCCTTAATGAAGGGAGTAGGGAATGCTGCTTAACTTCCATTGCTTTTTATAAACATTTAAGAGCTCCCACAACTCTCAGAAATATGACCATAATCCCACTTTCCTTCTGTACCCTTCCAGCCAACCTCACTAAAGAAATCTGACTACCTCATCCTCCAACACTACTTCTCAATCCCCCCTGCTTCATTTCATCATTCACCCCCAAACATCATGCTCATTTTCAAAAAGCCTCATTGTCTTTGCTCTGACCCTACAGACACTCCCTTTGCTCAGATCATGTGAAAGAACATCCTCTTGGGTCCTCCTCCTCATCTGGTCACTCTTGGTGCAAGAGCCTTCTCCACTGCAGCTGTTGCCATCTTGCACAACCTTCCAGAAACACTTCTCACTTGCTCTTCATCTCATTGCAAATCTGGGCTGAAAATGTGTCTGTCCTCCCTTACCTGTGACTCTGCCTTTCTCCTCCTGCTATTAGTTTTAGGACTGGATGCTTTAATTCATTCACTGTACAATTGTCCAGGCTGTCCCCTCTTGCATGAAAAGCCACCAGAAGGGCCTTTTTAATGGAGAAATCTTCATGAAGAATTCCAGACACCGATAACCTCAAACTGTCCCATTGAGAGGCAAGGACTTTGCATGTCTCTGGCCAGGCCACCTCCAACATGCCAGCTCCCCTGAGAAATTTTCTAGGTCTGGTTTCTATCTGAGGCTGATTTCTTTAATGTTTCAGTAAAAATGGTTCAGTCATTGTAATGTGAGAGGGGAGTAGAAAAAAATACGCTGCTCCCATTATAAAATAAATAAACAGGCTTACAACTCCCACTGAACAAACGGGCGTGGATTGTTGAAGTGCATGAGGAACACAGGCCTCATCAGAGAAAGTGCCTTTGATGGCTGCCACGAACACTAGTTTGGACAAGGCTAGGAAAGGTGTGTCTCAGACTTTGTATTTTGCCCATCCAAAGGTTGTGCATTGTGCCGCTTACTGGGTCGACGTATGACTTTCGATTACGATTTGCAAACCAGAATGCCACTCTGCTATTAAAGATGGTCAGAGTGCACAAAGGGTTAAGTTAGGGTTGCTGAGAAAACGATGCATTTGGCATTTCCTGATTTCAAAGGGCTTTAACTGTGCAACCTTTGTAGTCTATTACTGCAGCCTCGTGTTATTTGATTAAACACACACACACTAGGGTAACACTCCATGTATCATATCATTACAGAATCAACTAACTCTAGTTTGCTGATTGCTACAATCCTTCCTTTCTCCTACCTTTTCATGCAAGGCATAGCTGAAACCAAAGCAATTTTCTATTAATAATTTTTAACAGATGGACCTTTTTGTCCAATACCACAAAGACATTAACAACTACCCAGCTTACAACCTCCCCTGTGAGTTAGCGAAATAATTCTACCATCATTGAATAGAGAGACTGTTCTCTTCCTGTACCTTTACTCCAGTAAGGGTATGACTGGAGACATGGGAGGAAGTCCCTGTTCTGCCACAGACTTTGCATGACCTTTGACAAGTCACATAGCCTCTCTGTGCAATGGGATAATAGCACTACCCTAAATCCATTAAATTGTGAGGTGTGCTAATGTCACAGAAATGGGGGACACTTAAGTACCTTGGCTAGACAGGTGTATTAATACCCAGCCTCCATAAACACAGGTAGCAGAATCTAGTTCATGTGATTATTTTGGTCAGGACTACAGTCCCCGACCTGCAACATATGGAGCTATACCTATACCTATCTCTGGACTGGAAGGGACCTTGAGAGGTCATCAAGTCCAGTCCCCTGCCTTTACAGCAGGACCTATGACCATCCTGACACGTGCCTTATTTAATTGAAAGCAATTGGACTGTTTGCCGGGAAAGGCACTACTTTGCCTAATGCTGGGAAACCTGCGATCTTTGGCTTCAAGGTTTAGCACTGGCCACCTGCACAGTTCCTCTTCTTCCGGTTGTTAGAGTGTGATTGGATAGATGTTGATCATATGGACTCTCGGCCATTGGCTGAGTAGCAGCCATAAAACCACAGAAGAGAACTGCTGCCAAAAAGGAGGAAATCATAGAATACTAGCACTGGAAGGGACCTCGAGAGGTCATCAAGTCTGGTCTCCTGCCCTCATGGCAGGATCAGGAACCAGCTAGATCATCCCCAACAGGTGTCCCTCTAACCTGCTCTTAAATATCTCCAGTGATGGAGATTCCACAACCTTCCTAGGCAATTTATTTAACACAAAAGAAGATGCTGAAACATCACACGCTGGTGGGGCCAAATGAATGAGGTTTACACACAACAAGCCTTCAGGGTTTATAGGTGATGGTAAGAGGCATAAAGATGGCACAGATGGTTTGGAGAGACTAGGATTTGCCATAAATACATATAAGCATCTTCTGCAGTTCCAGGAGGAATGTGTGTGGAGGACAGAGGGGGATGGAGGGTGGTAAACACATGCATTTTGTCTTGCAGCCTCAGACCATTTTCATTTGAAAAGACTACACCCATATGGCCCCCGTCATTGGAAAGCTATTAGCAGGCAAATGAGTGACAGCAGCTCAAGGTTAGAGCAGCCCAGACAAGACCCTGAAGGCATGACAGCATCAAGGCGCCTAGTATACCTTAACTGCTAATTTGCCGGACACTCACACAGCCTCGTTCTGCGGCCTCCCTGAGGCTGTAGCGGCGTGGAACCCATTAACATATAAAAATACTTGCAGAAATCAGTGGGGAGAACTGGTCTTTGCGGAGTCCCATTACTCAGGGCGCTTTCATGTGTGCCAGAGTTTGCTGGCACAGCTTTGTGTTTGATAGGGAACATCTGGGCTGCGGTTGCTGCATGCAGATTGGCCATGGGCAGTGAACAAAAGGGGTCTGTGCAGGAATGTACAGCGCGGGGGGAGGGAAGAAATGACTCTGCAAAGGAAAAGTGAAAACGCTCTCTTGTGAAGCCAGCTCAAGGCACATCCCACGTGCCTGCTTTGTTAAATGGGATAAGAGGTGTTCCCATCCCAGAAATGCCACAATAATGAATGTTAGGCACTGGGCTTCACCACACACAAGTGCCCTTGTGCCTGTGCATATCTGCTCATTACTGCAGGCTGGTCAAATGACTTTGATTCGGGGCCATCCTAGCACCGCGCCAAAAACAATCTGCCTGAAAAAAACCGAGCCTTTTCCCGCAGAGTCTCCAGGCCCTCCACAGGGCGTCTCTTGGGGGAGGCAGGGTTACTACTAATATTACACCCCCTATTACTGAGAGGGAAACGGAGGCACAGAATGACGCGGGATAGCTCAGTGGTTTGAGCATTAGCCTCCTACACCCAGGGTTGTGAGCTCAGTCCTTGAGGAGGCCAAGGGGTCTGGAGCAAATAGATTTAAAAAAAAATGGTCAGGGATGGTGCTTGGTCCTGTGGAGAGGGCAGGGGACTGGATTCAATGACCTCACCCAGTCCCTTCCAGCTCTGTGAGATGTGTATCTTCATAAATTATCATCATGCCTAAGGATGGGATATTCAAAAGCTCCCCAAGGTACCAGAAGTGGAATAGATCCCTCCCCTTTGACTTGATTGGCCCATTGAATGAATGAGGTGTGAATGAATAAGGCATGGAAGGCAAGCACCTCCCAACAGCTGTTACAATTGGAGAGGGGCCGGGAGCCAGACCCCAGGACAGGAAGCCCTGTCGAATGGGCTCACTGAGAAATGACCAGACATACAATGGGCCTTGGGCATCAGAGGCAGTACCTGCTTTGGAAGCAAATTCGAAACCTTCCTTGAACAGGAACATGGCAGCCTTGAAGGCAACACCCCGAAGAAGGCGGTGACAAACTGACACAGCGGGAGTGCAGGGTTTGCAGAAGATGACTAATAGATTTGCATGGGAAAGAAGCTACTATGTTTTGCAGGAGACCCCAAGTCTCATCTTGTCAACATCAGAGCATTAATCCAGGTTGGCAGAAGCCCAGCTCCTCCATCCTCCCAACTCACTCACCTGGCCATTGAAGTTAAGGGGAGTCACAAGTTGGTATCCAAACAACAACAAGATGGGGTGTGTATGTGCGAGCGAGTGTGTGTAGTACATCATATGCATATGATACAGCATCGATAGACATATGTATATTACCAATAAATGTGGCGATTTGCCTTGCCCCCCTGAAAAAGATCTTGCATAATCCTCTCCACTAGCTCCCCCATATCAATTCTTATTCATCTCCTCTGAATGATGCAGACCAAATCTCTCTCCTCCTTGCCTCAAAGCACATGGACTAGGATGCTGAAAGTGCCTAATTTCTACCACATCCTCATTCAGATGAGGTGACCAGAATGGAACACTCTATTCAAGGTGAAGAGGGTATAATATTTTCAGTATTGTTCCCTGTAATCTATAATCCTCCTATATGCTTTTTTTAAAAAAAACAAAACAAACACAGCTGTTCATTAAGCAGAGTTGTCCCACTTTCAAAAGCATATCCATGACTTGGGATCTTAGGCCATGTCTACACCAGGGAAGAAAAATCAATGTGAGATACGCAACTCCAGCTGTGTGAATTGAGTAGCTGGAGTTGACATACCTTATATTGATTTTCTGAGCCATCCCCACAGCAGGAGATTGACAGGAGAAACTCTCCCACCAATTTCCATTATTCCTCATAACTGCAACTGCAAGGAGTACTGGGGTTAACAGGGGAGCCCTCAATATTTGATCGAGCGGGTCTTTAGCAGACCCACTAAATCAAACCCCAGAAGATCGACCTCCAGAGCATCCACCCTCTGGTCAGGACAAACAAGCCCTGACTCCCATTTTCAAAAGTGATGTAAGATTTTCAAATAGCTAGGTAACTAAAATGGCAGCTACGCATCTTGTGCAATTTTCTAAAGTCCTGAAGGAGATTAAGCACCCAGCCTTCCTAGGTGCTGTTGCAATCCCACTAGACATCAATCTATATCTTTAATCTCCTAAATAACTTCAAAAAAACCTGGCTTTTAGGAGCTTATTTACTATTGACAATCAAGAATGAGCCGAAGTTGCAACTCATGAAAGTTTATACCATAAAACAATTGTTAGCCTTTAAAGTACCACCAGACTCCTTGTTGTTTTTACTCAACCACATCACCTTTGGAAAAATGATGCAGAGGCCTAAGTCACACATTTTACCCAAGATCTTTTCCCTGAGTGTTTATAATTATTTTAGCACTCAGCAGTGTTTATGAGTAGCGTAGCTTGTTCCCTTCCAACGTATGTCACCGTGCATTTATTCATCTCTCTCTTTTAACCAGTTTCTAATTAGAGCTGGTTGGGAAAGTTTTCAACTGAATGTTTTTTCATCAGCCAATGCCAATTTGTCAAAACTGAAAGTTGACAGGGAAAGGTCCCTTTGACAAATTTTTTCACTCGAAACACTTGAGAATTTTTAGGTTGCCAAAATATTTTCTTCTGACAATTTCAAAATGAGAGATTCTGGTTTTCTGGCTCACAAAAACGCTTTCAAAATTGAAGGTATTGATGGTTAAAAATGGTTAAAATCCAAGGGAAATGTTCTGATTAACCTGGCCCATTTTAATTCCTTCCAGCCTTTTGGCTTGTGAAAATTTAAGATTTTAACTGTTGGTTTTGATTCAGGACCCGAATCTACATCTGACGAAGAAGGTCTTTGCCCACGAAAGCTTATGTGCCAATAAATGTGTTAGTCTATAAAGTGCCACAAGGACTCTCACTGTTGATTCAGGACCAGAAATTTATTTCCCATCCAATTTTACATCTAATCCACCAGATAGTTTTTATCTTAGTTACCTTAATAGCCTCTTGACAAAGAATTCATTAAAGGCATCTCAAATGGGCATAGAAGTATAGAATATCAACCAGTTTGATCAAAGTGACCTTTTCAATGAATTCTTACTGGTAGCAAAGGTGTAATACATCCTTCGCTTTGCTGTCCCTATGACACGGTTCACATAAGTGTTTTATAATAATTCTGTGTTTAAGGACTCTGGGCCGTCCTTATGATTTTGGGTGCCCCACGCAGCCCGAGCACCTGCACCTTCCCCCCACCCACTGGGGAACTGGGCAGCTTCACTATGGGGTGGGGGCTGTGCTCAGGGCAAGGGGAGCAGGTGGAATGGGGAGTGGTGCAGCCCATCAGAGCTGTGGGTCAAGAGACAGAGCAGGGGGCCAGAGGATTGGTGCCGCCGGAGCTGGGGAGCCATCAGAGCAGGGTGTGGAGGGCTGCAGGATTCAGCCACTGGGGCCGGGAAGCAGAACAGGGGGCTGAGGGACCAGGGGATTAGGCTGCAGGGCTGGGAGGTGGAGAAGTGGGGCTGAGGGACCAGGAGATTGGGTGGCTGCATCCAGGAGGTGGAGGCCAGGGGAATGGGGCTGCATGAGGCAATACAGGCCTTTGGCAGTGCTGGGCACACACAGGCACAACATAGGGCAGTACTTAATTTGGGGCAAAGTGGTGCCCCAAATTTAGTGGTGCCCTATGCAGCCACCTCCTCTGCATGTGTCTAGGGATGGCTCTGCAAGGGCTAAAGTGAGGCGTGGATCTATGTCCGGTTTCAGGCTTCCGACAGCAGATAATTTTGCTATCACTATTTTGGAGAAAAAAAGTGGTTAGCTTGTTCTTTAAACACAATTTAAATTGTTTTTTTTTCCCCCCATCACTTCCAGAACTCAAAAGAGATTGAAAGGATTATGCCCAACCGCTCTGAAAAAAAACTCACCTTTGGACTGAGGCCAACCATGAAAAAATTTCAACCCCCCACCAAAGAAAAGTGAATGTTTCAGAAAATTATGAGCTCATGAAAAAAAAGAGGTTTTAATGGAAACTGTTTTACTACCTTCGTTACAGCTGCACGATGAGTGCTTGCTGCAATATATAACATTATCAAGTTCTTGGCAGCATGTAATAGATCTCTTCATGAACTGCTGTGGAGGAACACAGCACCAATTTATTTGCAAGAAAATGTTTGGGCGCTGCATATTTTTAAGCATTTTTTAAAATGGTCTCTGCGGGAGGCTTAATAAAGTTCATAGGACAGAATAAACATAAGAAACAACCATCTATCTTGTTGGCATGGCTTGAAGATCAGGTTAGTCTTTTACATGAAACGATAGTGTGTTTGAGTTGGGGCTGAGCCAGAAATTTTGTATCTGGATTTCAAGTCTCCCACACTTTGGGTCTCTTCAGAGCCAGGTTTTTGGTTCAATTCATTATAAAGTTGGGAGGAGGGGGCATGCAAAATGGAGATCTGGATCTTAGTTTGTATTCTGAACCACACCACCCACACTTCTCCCTAGAGCGTGGGTTGCTCACATCCAGGCTTTGAGTCGCTCCCATGTTTAAATAACATTTTTACAGCAAGGTGAGGTTTTGGTGCCATCTCCCAAAAATTACCTTTGCAGGCCCCAGTATCTGGTCCAGAAGAGCAGTGATTGACACAGGACTGAAGGGGTGGTGAAGGGATGTGAAATAGTTACAAAGAGACTTGTTTACCATCTCGAATCCTGAGGTCTGCTGTGAGCTAGGGGTCCCTTAGGCAAATGAAAGAAAGTATTTCTTCATGCAGCGCACAGCCTACGTGTGGAACTCCTCGCCAGAGGATACTGTGAAGGCCAAGACTCTTAACAGGGTCCAAAAAGAGCAAGATACATTCATGGAGGACAGGTCCATCAATGGCTGTTAGCCAGGATGGGCAGGTAGGGTGTTCCTAGCCTCTGTATCTGGGAGTTGGTGACGGGGAACAGATCACTTGATGACTCATTCCTCTGGGACATCTGGCATTGGCCACTGTCAGAAGACAGGATACCGAACTAGATGGACCTTTAGTCCAGCTCAGTGTGGCCATTCTTACCTTCTTATTGAGAGGATAAAACACTGCTTACAATGACCAAAATGTTACCATATCGTCAGCAAACTTTCAGGATTCTTCAGCTGGATGCTACATTAAACAAAAATAGCAAAAGGGGACATTTTTCAGAAATGTAGACTACATAACAGTAATTTCAGAATGAAAACACACTGTTCTTCACAGCTCAGGAGATTGTGTGTGGGGGATGAAGGATTGTGGTATGTGTGTGGGAGGGAGCTCACGTTACAACTCTGCACCAGGCCTGAAAAAATTATGCACGGGTACAGCTGATAGACAGCTTTGAGAATGTTTCAGTGCTTTCATGACTCAAGATCATGATGTTCCTTCCAGTTCAAGTATTCCACGATTCTATGCCTGGACTCACCACAGCAATACCATTGTTTTCTCCTCCAACTCTGTTTTGAAGCAATGGTAACAGCAGCATTTAACTAACCAAGAACAATGGGACTTAAATCTTATCCATCCAACTTACAGAGGAGGTAAATTCCTTCCTCCTCGTCTCCCTAGCTTAGAATATTTGCTCGTGGAAACAAATCTTCAGTTCATCTGAGATGCGAACACGCGCTACCATTTGATTATTGAGAGGGATAGTGAGCTCAGCTCTGGGCTCCTGAAACAAATACCGGTAGACTTTGAAGAGACTTTGGGCCAGTGTTTTTAATATTTACGCCCCAAGAGCTCACTGCACAGGTTAAGGACAAAACTTGAATGTCAGCTTCACTGCTCTCTCCTCCTGTTTCTTGTTCCCCTCCTCTCACTCCTAATCAAGTACCCAGTGAGAAGTAGTATCTAATATATATATATTTATGAAAAAAACACTAAATAAATGTCACAAGGAAGTAAAACTTATGGTAATAAACGAATCATGTTGAGAAAACCACAAGTAATAAATATACTCAGAGGTCCCTAATATGAAATTTTTCTTCACTAGCTTCTCAGTTATTAGTGAGTTTCTTATATAAAGGCTCTGAGTAGGGCTGGTGGAAAACCATTTTTACCTAAAGGCATTTTTCAACAGCCATTGAAAACATTTTAGAAAAAAAAATCTGTTTCAACCAAACATTTGGAGGCATTTGTCAAAATGAACACAGAACACATTTTCAGTCTTAAATTGCAATGATTTGTCAATGACAATTTTTGAAGACAAATGCCGAAGAAAGCCAGTCTTCTGCTTGTTTTCACTGAAGTTTTTCTTGGCTTTCTTTTTTCTTTGACTTGAGGTTTTTGACTCCTTGAAAAAGAGTCCTTCACAAGAGGCTAAGAAGGAAATTAAATAGTTACAGCCTGAGTGGTAAAGAACTGGGATGGATTAGAAACTGGCTAAAAGGAACGGAGATAAATTATTAATTTTCAACATAACATCAGGTTAACAGGTGGAGGTCCCAAGGTTCTTTACTGGGACCGTTGTACACTATATTTTTCAACAACCTGGAAAGTGGGGTGAAAAATGAGGTGAGAAAATGTCCAAATGACATGTGAGTATTTAAGTTAGTTAAGACCAGAGATGATGAGGTACTTCAGAGGGACAATGTGAGCGAGCCACATGATGGTAGCTTAAATTTGGAATTGATAAGTGCACGGCCACGTACATTTTAAGGAAGAATCTGAACTGCAGACGGCCGCTGCCGGACCCTGTATTAATTATAACCACACAAGGAAAAGGCATAGGCATCATCATGGACTGGATCAGCTGTAGTAATGTGGTGTATAAGGGACTTCCACCTGTGCATCACTTTGGTTACAAGTTATTTGGTGCAGGGACTGTCTGTTGGGTGTTGGTCTATGGGCCTAGCACAATGGAGCACTGGTCCAGTAATACAGATTATAATAATAGGCCACCAATTCCCAGCTGCCCTTGGTTACCCATTATCCAAAATAAGGCTGCTTATATGCCACTCCTTATGAAGCAACGGACATGTCTGATTGGAGCTCCTGGAGAATTTGGCTCACCTTATGGTTACCATCATATGTGGCAGTCTCAGAAGAGAAGTCAAAAAGGATTGAGTCTAGGGCAGGGCTGGGGAACTCATGGTCCAGGGGCAGAATCCAGCTCATGGCTTACTTTGATTAGGCCTGCATCTGGACTTGGACTTGCCCCCACAGCAGGGTGAGCTGGTGTTCGTGCTCCAGCCCCATGGCAAGTCTGGGAGCCTCTGTGCTCCCCCTGCTTCTCCCTTTGAGGCCAGGTCAGGGAGGCGGGGTTTTTGTTGTGGTTGCTTCTCACTTACGAGTAGCTGCCAACTGGTTTTTCTGTGAGTCAGTGGCTCCTGACTGAAATAAAAGATTCCCTACTCCTGATCTAGGGGCTGATGTCCCCTCTTTCCACTATCTCCACTTCAGGGTGAGACATACTGGCAAGATATGGCTGGGGAAAAGTTCCACTGGCCCCACCTCCTGTGCTTTGTCTGTTCTGTGACTTCCCTCTCCAGGGCTGCCACTCTGGTGACTTTCACCAGCCCTAACAGGAATAGGAAACTAATCTACTATGGCTATGTCTACACTAGCACACTACATTGAAGTAGCCTGTTTCGAAGTAAGAATATTGAAATAGGCTACTTCGACGCGTATCGTCTACGTGTCCTCCAGGGCTGGTGCTATCAACGTTCAACGTCGAAGTAGCGATGGAGAATGTCGAAAGGAGCGACACTGGAAGGAAATGCGGAGTGTCTACACACTCAAGTGCTCCCTGTCGAAATAAGGGGCCAGCAAAGCCCCAAGCTGCTCCCTTAAAGGGCCCCTCCCAGACACAATTGGCCTGCACAGCACGAGATCTACAGAGCCGACAACCGGTTGCAGACCCTGTGCCTGCAGCATGGACCCCCAGCAGCAGCAGCAGCAGCAGCAGCAGCAGCAACCAGAAGTCCTGGGCTAAGGGCTGCTGCATGTGGCAACCATAGAGCCCCGTAGGGGCTGGACAGAGCGTTTCTCAACCCTTCAGCTGATGGCCACCATGGAGGACCCCGCTATTTTGAAGTAGCGGGACGCGGATCGTCTACACATGCCCTACTTCGACGTTGAACGTCGAAGTAGGGCACTATTCCCATTTTCGGATGGGAATAGCGATTTCGACATCTCACCACCTAACGTTGATTTCAACGTCGAAATAGCACACGGCGCGTATGGATGTGACGCGTGCTATTTTGACGTTGTGCTGGCTACTTCGAAGTAGCTGGCTAGTGTAGACGCACCCTATATGTTTTAGAGAGTTTGTCTGTTTGATTAAGAACTCTTCTTAAATGGTAAAAGCCAGGACCACCTGGCTGGCACAGCCAAACAACATCAGGGTTTGGCTGTGCCAGGAAAATGGGATGTACCCAGAATGGGATTGCTTCTCATCAAAATAAACAGAAAAGAGGCAGAATCACCAAATCAAGTACACTCCTGAAAAGTGATGGAATGGAATGAATGTTGAAAGAGACCAAACCAAGAGGAGTCAGAAAAATAGGATGAACCTGGAAAAGGATTGCTTCTCAATAAACGTTAGGGAAAAAGAGATAAAAGAGAGAAATTTGGAGTAATGCTCTGTTTTGGCAAAGCTAAATCAATGCTTAACATTTGAAAAGTAGAAGAACATGTTATTGCAAACCAAACTGGCTAAGGACCTTTCTTGATAAAATATAGCAAATGATAAGAGCTTATAGGGATGAAGTTAAAAAAATACACTGGATGGAATTCTCATTTTAAGAAAAAAATTGCTAAAAGGTTAAATGGAAAAATTTTAACCATCCTTTTTTTAAGAAATCCAAAATAAAAATTAACTTCATAAAATAGCACCTTGTTTAAAAAATACAATCATTTAAATTAAGCACATACACTTTCCTTTTATTCTCGCCCCCCCCGAAAAAAAATTAATTATGTTAAGGATCTGAGCAACACCGGGTAAATCTGCTAGTTCAAAATAGGGGAAGATGCCATTTCAGCCTGCTTTACTATGGCAGCACATAGGATCTGTGTTGTTCTAGATTTGTACAGGCAGACACCACAAGGGACAAGTCCTTGCACCAAAGAGCTCTCATCCTAGACAAAGGGAGTGACAAACATAGACCAAGCAAATTGCCCAGGGTGACACAACCGCTAAGTGGCAGAGATGAGAGACCATCTCCTGAGCCCAGTCCTTTCTCCATTACATTGCACCGCCTCCCTTACTTTTTGGGCATCTCATTCACCTTGCATTTGATCCAGGAACCTTCACAAATGCAACATTTCCAGATGCAGGCAGATCTACATAGACAGCGTGCAGGAAGTACGGCATTATATGGCTTCTGTGGAAGATTCAACACCCCCCTGCCCCACCATGTGTCATACAGGGCCAAAGCCCATTAGGAAAATCTATTTCTAATCCCTGGCGTGCGACCCCATGGCTCTGAGGCGTGACACGAGGCCCAGGGCTTGCAGAGAGGTATGGTGCGTTAGTTCTGCCCTTCTGTTAGCATTCCCTCAAAGTTTCCGCCGCCCTCTGCATCTGGCTCCCATGTATGGCCAGTGGCAGGATTTATGTCCTGCTGAAGCATTCCACAATTTTTAAGCACAACAGCAATGCAAGGCCAGATGTTAACACGAGGCAGGGACCCCCCCTTTATTATTAAAAACACGGTTCTTGTTTTCTTTCTGATGAAACTCATCAGATTCGCTTATTAGGAGCAGAGGCTTTGGTGGGAACCGAGTGTGTGATGCTATTGGGAGGGAGGGGAGCTTGTCAGAGCTTTCATAAACATGGATACCTTCATGGACATGTAGAGCAACGAAGGGTCCCGTGGCACCTTATAGACTAACAGAAAAGTTTAGAGCATGAGCTTTCGTGAGTAAACTCACTTCTTCAGATGCATCTGAAGAAGTGAGTTTACTCACGAAAGCTCATGCTCTAAACTTTTCTGTTAGTCTATAAGGTGCCACAGGACCCTTCGTTGCTCTACAGATCCAGACTAACACGGCTACCCCTCTGATACTTGACTTCATGGACATGGTCGGACCTGCTCATGGGCCTAACCTGAACGATATCGCTGGGGACTGTGCACACAGATCTTTCTCTTCCAAAGAAGGTCTTAGATAGGCCTTGCCTGTCTGAGGTAGCACCTTCCTTCCAGCTTACCAAACCCACCTTTTACTACACCACCTAGCAGACTTACAGGGAGCCATGTCCCTCCACCTTCCCAGCTCAGTCAAGTTCTTCAGGTTCCTTCATGGCTTACCAGGAAAGCTGATATAACCACCCATAGGCAGACTCAAACCTGGCTAGTGCAGGAGCATCTTCAGCTGGAGCTAAAAGCCAAATGGCTCTCGGCTAACACTGTAGAGGAAACTCATTCTCTCTCTGTGTAACTGGCCTAAGTGCTGCTACATGGGATGGTGAACTGCACCCATAGGTGTGTGGGTTACACTGACAGGGAGTTGGGAGCCTGGAAAATCTTGTTTCGAGGCAGCGCTCTGGGATCCTCAGGGCAGGTAATCTTATCATGGCCACTGCCTCAGAGTGAGGGATGGCTCAGTTTGCAGATCCGGCCCAGACTGCCAAGTCCCCAGGACTGAGGTACCAGTCCTCCTCAGGGAGAATTTTGAAATTGCTGGTTTGCAAAACAGAAAAGAAAAATTATTTCAAATGGTCTAACACCTTCTGCAGAAGAGTCACCTTTCTCCACAGAGGTCTGCAATGAGCACCTTCCAGTAATGCCTCAAGTAAGAGGTGGGGAATAAGTGGCCCTCATGCCAGATGTGGTTCGCCAGGGTTAGCCCCTGTTGGGCTGCCAGATGCTTCATTTCCCTGAGTGTCTGCAGGTATGGCTACCTGCAGCCATTCCTGGCCAATGAGAGCTGTGAGAAGTGGTGGCCTTGGAGAACTGCATCTTGCCTGTAGGCCACTTACAGCCCACCTCTGCATTAAGTGACAAAATGGGCATCTGGCCATCTGCTGAGTTAGAATGGGTCCATCCAGAGCTGCCACCTTGTCAGACCCATTGCAATCATTTCACATCACACCAGGTGCTTCTTTGCACAGCAAAGCTCATGGACCGTGTGACAACCTGGC
Source organism: Carettochelys insculpta (assembly GCF_033958435.1). NCBI lineage: Eukaryota > Metazoa > Chordata > Testudines > Carettochelyidae > Carettochelys > Carettochelys insculpta. The sequence continues at coordinate 62,905,101 of NC_134145.1, read as the reverse complement.
CACCTTTTATTGCGATACAGCAGCATCTCAAGCCAACGCAACTTCATGACATGGAAATCTGACACTGGCCACGTTGTGATGTCGCATTAAAAAGAACGCAATAAATTCAGATGATTCCGTTTCACAGCTCCTCAGAAGTTGAGCCTGTCCAACGCCTTCAGAGACATCCCACATCTACACTATGCAGACACCATTAACCCCCTCGGGAACACCCGTGGGAGCAAGTTTTTCCCTCTCCCATATCTATATGCCCATGAAGCATGTGCTGGACCTTTAAGACCCCATTTTCCCACTCTGTGTCAGCTAGTCTTTAAAGTCTATGTCAGCCATTCTCAAACTGTGGGTCAAGACCTCAAAGTGGGTCACAACCCAATTTTAATAGGATTGTTAGGGCTTGCTTGGACATGCAGGGGCCTCAGGGGCCTTGCAGGTCCCAACACCTGGGGCTATCTCCAAGCCCCAGGGATTCAGCTGTAGGCAGCGGGGCTCAGGTTACAGGCCCCCTAACTGCAGCTGACACCTTTAGGGATTGGGGCATTGGGGTTCAGGCTTTGTTTTTGGGACGGGGGACATGGATGGGCTCAGACCTCAGGCCTCCCTCTCATATTAATTCCCGTGGTCAGAAGGAGGGTGCTGTGCAGTGAAGTTTGAGAAGCCCTGGTCTAGGTCATAATTTTCCCAAGGACCTGACAGCAGGTCCCCATGAAATTCAGACCTCCCCCACCCTGGCGGCAGAGGGGAGGAATCCCGGTTTTCTGGCAGCCTCACCCCTGGCTCTCCAGGGAGATCCTGGCTCTTTGTCAGTCCACTGCTAAGCAGACTCCTCAAAGTAGCCCCCAGCCTCCCTGGCCAACACCCCTGCTGTCTGAGCTGCAGCCTTTTATCCCAGCTGCTGGTCAATTGATTAGCCACAGATGAGGTTGTAGCTGCTCTGTTGATTAACCCCTGAGGGGCTGTGGGAGGGTAGATTTTACATACCCATCACAACTCCTCTCTGGGGGGAGCCACGTGGTCTGACCAGACTCAGTGGATAGCAGAGCAGCAGCCCCCTGTTTAGCAGCTGTAATACACCAGGCCAAGCTGCGCCTGACACCTGTGTGCTCTCCCCCTGGGTGCCTGTGACCACTGGATGATTAACGTGACTTAGAAACAGCTTATTCCATGCAAGGCATTTTTTATATATTTGTCCAAAGGGACACCGCAAGCGGAAAAAGCAAAAAGTTAAGCAACAAAAGGCCTATCAGCCGGGGGCTTTCCTATGCTTCAGTCTTTCCTGCAAGTTTAGGGTAAGTTCCACTCAGCCTAGACTCTCAGGAAAGACAGCTAGCCCCTCTCCGTGTCCGTCAGAGACTCATCTCCAGTCGCTGCTGGTATCTTCCCACGGACCCCTCCTGCCCCAGTGGGAGTCATCCTTAATGGTTTAATGTCCTTAGAGCCAACGCTCAGGCCTGACAGCTGGGCAGGGAAGCATTCCCCAATTAATGTCCTCTCCCTTCTTTCCTCAAGGAACCTTGGTGTTCTCTGTGGTGATGCTTTTTCTTTGTCATTGTTTCATTTGCACTTTGTTTTTCCTCCGACACCCTCCTTTGATTTAACTTAGTGAGGGGCAACCTAGGCTGGAGAGTGGGCTGCATAAATGGCCCTCCTCTCTCTCTCCGTGGGCCAAGACTGTCATAACCAAAACGGACCTCCCATATAACACAGTCCAGAGAACGTCCCCACAAGAATACTTGGAGCAAAGCTTTTCGGGAGAAAAAAAAATCCCGTCTTGATTTAAAATGTCAGGGTCGGCTCATTCACCCCAATCCTTGTTAAGTTGTTCCAATAATTAATTACCCTCACTGTTAAAAAGGTACACCTCCAGTCTAGGCTGAAGTTGTCGAGCTTCAGCAGAGGGCCAGAACACTTGCAAGAAGTGTTCCACTTTGCTTTATCCGGAGCCAGCTGGAGAATGGTAGGTATTGTCTGCAAAAAATTTAGAAAAACTAAAAAGAGTTCACTATTTTTTTTTCAGAGAAATTTTCCAGTTTCTCAGCCAAACCTCAAACCCACTTTTTTTTTTTTATGGCTGTTTTCAAAAACAACTGACAATGGAACTTGGCTTTTGGAAGTTAATGAAAATGTGTGTTGGGGTGGGAAGGAGGGAGACAATGCCTTTCCTACTCTTTCATTGAAAAAACCTATAACATTTCATAAAAACTAAAATTTTCCTTGAAAATCTAAGCTTCCTCATGAAAAGGACATTTGTCTTGAACACAAACGCACAAGAGAAAATACAGTATATGGCTCACCTCTACCACCTAGTGCAGTGCATTCTGGGATAGACCTCTGTAAGCTGTGCAAACTACACCAGCTCTCCCTGCCATGGTCAGCAGAAGGCTCTGGTGGGAAAAGCTTGCTGCAGTGATCATTAACTCCACTGAGGCTGGCTGGCAGACTCAGTAGCCTGGGATATGCACCGTCTGGGAAGAGCAGATTCTGGTCTCTGCTGACACCAATAATTTTTCCTCTCCATTCTTGGCACTGCACATTCTGCTCTAACGCACTTCAAAGAGGCTGCTTTATAGAAAGAATGTTTCAAAAATATAATATTTCCATCTGTTATTCCAATATTATACTCCTTGGGACTTGCCTTATGAACTGTTTTCCCCGCCTCGCTCCTAGTTTGATGTGCAACTATCTGATTATAAAGCCCTCAGGGCTGGTCAGTGAGTTGGGCTGTTGGACTGTGAACAGAACCCCAGCCCTGTAATTTTATCTACAATGGGCACCTCCCACTGTAACTGCTGGGAGCTTACTCCATAGGAACTCTGGGATCGGTCCCTCTGAAGGATTTGCTGGAGGCTAGGGAGGAAGTATAGTCTTAAAGCCAATGAAATAAACTTTATTTGGTTACTTCACTGTGTGTTTGGGCTGTTTCATGTTTCAGCGCCTTATTATAAATATATAGGACATTGGCAGGATCCGGCAGTTGGCTTCAAAAGGGGTGTCTCAAGGATTTCACATGGGAGAGAACAGCTCAACTTCAATTCATAGGCCAAGCCTTCAGCGCCAGAAGGTTTTGCACACTTCACCATGCACTCAGCTACAGACACAGCCAGCTACACACCCCACAGAGCAAACAAACCCTCATGCACGCACACACAGCTACAGTCACTCCTGCACCCCCCAGTCAGCAAAACACACACAGCCCGAGACATGCCCTACCACAGACAGAGAGCACACATACACACATGTGACTGCCCTCAAGTGGACTTACACCTGGGACCTCCAGAGGTTAGTGCAGGAGGCTCTACTGTTTGAGGTAAAAGCCCGCTGGCTCTCAGCTAAGGCTGTAGAGGAGAATCAGTCTTTCTCTCTGTAAGTGGTCTAGGTGCCACTATACAGGACAGTGACCCACACCCTGAGGTGTACACACATACAAACCCCACCACCACTCAGCTCTGCACACATACTGATACACATCCCAGCCATCCAACCCATGGATATATACGTCACACAACACTGAGCTCCACACACACCCCACTACTCACTCACTCACTCCCATACACACACACACTGGCCCTTCCAAGCACTTAGACAGACAGGCTAAGACATAGCAGCTACCCTCAGACACACAAATACATACACCCCATAGAATCCATTTGGATACACACTTCACACTCCATCTACCTAGTGTGCACTTCTACAGCTACAAACGTGGATTTTGCTCCATCAAAGGCAGCAACGCCCGTACCTCACCAAACACACAGATACACACCCCGCATCACACTCTCAGCTGCATACCCACGGATGCACTGGAATAAATTGCCTACGGAGGTTGTGGAATCAACATCACCGAAGGTATTTAAGAGCAGGTGAGATAAAACACCTGTCTTGCATTTTCAGAGCAAAGGACTAAGGTTCTAGGCCTTGCTAGTATGTGTGATGAATCTGGAAATGTATTAACTGGATGTGTTCCTTGCAGTCTGCCATAAATTCCCTGCTAGCTGGGTTATAGGCTGCATCTCTCTTGTTAAAGGCCTTTTTCCTAGAGCTAATCACAGCACAAGTCCTAGGATGGGCTGCTGCCAAGCTACCCCTGCCTCCCTGCCACAGACCTACCTCAGCTGACAGCTCTCCAGCTCTCAAATTAGCCAAGAATTTTGGCTGTGTTGGAGTGAGGCCTAATAGTTATTTCAGACTCAGGCAGTGCCAGTCTAAGGCACATGCAGATTGGGGCTTTGTTCCCTAAAGAGCTAAACTTCCAGTTTTAGTCAGAGTCCTTCACTGAGCCCATTCCCAAGGGCCATGGGACTCCGTGATCAGCACTTACAGAACACAGGCCTTGCCCACTCCCTTCCTATGACCAAACAGTTTCTAGGTTTTTATAGCCTAGATGTAGCACTGAAATCCGAGCCACTGTGCTCAGAGAACATTCAAAGTCCTCTTTACAAAACCAAACATTTCCCCCACCCCCCATTTAAAAAGTTAAATGATAAATGTCCAAGTTCTTGGTAAAAGGGATCGCCTTGGTGACACCGCGAAAGAGAAACTTTGAACCACAAGGCACATTGACTGGGACAAAGTCACCACATCCCACCATCCTGACCTTGTCATTGGCATAGCTTGATGTTGCCATGCTGCTAGGAAGCAGGACGACTTTTAATGTGACAACAGGATCATGTCCTGCCATGACATCACCATGTTACAAGGCACCAATTTTCAATGTCACTGCATCACACCACATCTTTGCAATATCATTAATCTATGTTGTGTCATCAGCCCACAAAGGCACACCTCAGCTCCTATTTTTAAATGCTTTAATGCCTTTCAGACCTCCTCTGTGGAAAGACATAGATAAGGCTGATGATAAAGGTCATTACTGGCCTTTATAGTTCACACCTTCAATGAGGTTAATAACCAACAAGTTTAGTTCACACCTCTTCAAGCCTTTGCTGCAGGTTGCATTAGTTGCACTGGGTTGCACAGTAACTTAGGTCACTAAGGATGGGTTGGTTTTGTTTTGAAGTCCTGAGAACTAGATTTTTTAAAAATAAAAGCTGCAGAATATAAATCTATCTCCCTGGCCACCCAAATAAGATGCGGGGGGTGGGGGTGGGGGCTTGAAACCCTTCCCTTGGTTAAGTACTGTGAAATAAAGAACCTATTGCATGGTGGTATATGGAGAGGTTTGCAATTCAGTTACAAAATGAACTTGGTCAATAAAGTAGATCAGTACCACTTGTAATAGTAGTCAGTAACGGTTATTGGTTAATAGAACTTACTTTAAATACTGCACCTATTTAATAAAGTTAAATAAGTCACATATGGAAACACACACATTTGTATGTGTTTATATTGCTGCGTTTCCAGTCGATAGAGAACCAGGACAAAATCTGCACTCAAATAATAGTAATAATAATAATAATAATAATAACAACAATAATAATAATAATAAAGAAAAGCAGTTGTGGACAAAATGAATAGATGATACCATCTTTAGGAGTAAGGCAAGTGACAGGATTCAAAGGGGAAGAAGATCCTTGCCTATCGCAAAATGCCAGGTCAGAAGTGTTCATGGTTCTTTCATTCGTTTGTTCCCTTTTCATTCGGAGGTCTCTGATTCCCTGGAGCCTGTGTCAGAAGCAAAACAGTTGCAGAATGGGTATAAACAACTCCCCATTACAAATCCTGCACACTCTGAAACCTGGGCAGAGTTTACACCCACTTTGCACAGATGTAAATGGCAAAGGGAGGCCAAGGAAGGGGAGAATGAGACCAGTCTGAAGGGGAATGGCAACTGAATACCATTTTACCCCTCAAAATCTCACACGTTGCTGCAGGCAAAGAGAAGGGAGGTGCAAACGGATGTAGAAATGAATAAGTGATGCACCACAGGATACTCCCCATTCCTTTATCAGCTGCGCCCAGGGGACTCTCAGTTCAGAACCACTACCCGACCACAGCTTTGTCAGCACACAGGCCAGGAAAAACGTGAAGGTGAGGAGAACGCAGCTTTGATGATGTCCCCAGCTCTCTCCTCCCAAGCAGTTTCCTGAGCACTTGGTCTTGAGAATATACTGGCAGAGTCAGTTCCTTTCATCTCATGTAGTATATTCAAGGAGCAAGCTCCCTCTGTGGGATGGTCCCTGGAAACACCGTCTCCTTCTGCTGGAATGCGGGTGCTCCCGGAAATGTCCAACGGGGTCAGGGTGTGGGACGGGAGCTCAGCCACAGCAAGATTCATCCCAGGCCTGTTCCCAGCAGCGAACAGCTACAGGAAAACTAGGATTCCTATTGGCCCTTCCCGATGTTGTGGACACAGCCCCCTTCTCCACAGTGGCTGGCAGGTGTAGCAGGCTGGGTGGTCTCATCATGGGCGAGCCAGATGGCCTGTTTCTGTCAGAGCAGGTCCAAGAACAGTACAGGTGTGTACTGATAGCCCACAGTCAAGGAGGTGATTAACAGTGCTTCTGAACAGGACCATTTCCATGAGAAGGGGGTGGCTCGGTAGCTCTGAGGCCTGGTGTCATGCGGGGTGTGTCTAGGGATAAGCTCTGTGCAGAACTGTGCATCCAATTGTCTTAGGACAATTTTGGCAGGTTCTGCTAGTTGGGGCACAAAGTTGGGACTGATGGATCTGGCCAGTTTCCACCCACCTGATGGAAAGCACAGAGGCTTTTGGATGGGGATGATCCCAGGCCATCCAACTGGGGAGTCAGACAGAGAACACCCACCCCACGGAAGGTGTAAAACCCCATTCCGCATAGAATCATGGATTCATAGGGTTGGAAGGGACCTCAGGAGGTCATTGAGTCCAGCCCCCTGCTTCAAGCAGGATCAACTGCAACTAAAATATCTCAGTCAGGACTTTGTCAAGCTGGGACTTAAAAACCTCTAGGGATGGAGATTCCACCACCTCACTAGGCAACGCATTCCAGTGCTTCACCACCCTCCTGGTGAAATAGTTTTTCCTAATATCCAACCTACTCCTCTCCTTCTGTACCTTCAGACCATTGCTCCTTGTTCTGCTGTCCGTCACTATTGAGAACAGCCTCTCTCCAACCTCTTTCCCCTTTCAGGAAGTTGAAGGCTGCTATCAAATCGCCCCTCAGTCTTCTCCTCTGCAAGCTAAATAAGCCCAAATCTCTCAGCTTTGACCCATAGCGCATGTGCTCCAGCCTCTTAATCATTTTCATTGCCCTCTGCTGAACCTGCTCCCATGCATCCACATCCTTTTTATGCTGTGGGGGAGGGGAGGGGGCAGAACTGGAGGCAAGACTCCAGATGTGGCCTCACCAGTGCCGAGTAGAGGGGAATAATAACTTCTCTAGATCTGCTGGAAATGCTCCTCTTAATGCACCACAATATGCCATTAGCCTTTTTGGCTACCAGGGCACACTGTTGACTCATAGCCAGCCTCTCATCCACTGTAATCACCAGGTCCTTTTCTGCTGCACTGCTACTTAGCTAGTCGGTCCCCAGCCTCTAACAATGCTTGGAATTCTTCCGCCCCAAGTGCAGGACTCTGCATTTGTCCTTGTAGAACCTCTTCAGATGTCTTTTGGCCCAATGCTCCAATTTGTCTAGGTCACTCTAGACCCTATCCCTACCCTCCAATGTATCTAACTGAACCCTAGCTTAGTGTCATCTGCAAATTTGCTGAGGGTTCAGTCTATCCCCTGACCCATGTCATTAATAAAGATGTTGAACAGTACTGGCCCTAGAACTGATCCTGAGGGCACTGCACTTGAAAATGACTGCCAACCAGACATGGAGCCATTGACCACTACCCACCGGGCCCAACCATCAAGCCAGCTTTCTATCCACCTTACAGTCCATGTATCCAATCCATACTTCCTTAACTTATGGACAAGAATGTTGTGGGAGACTTTCAAAAGCTTTGCTAAAGTCAAGGTCTATAATACCCATTGACTTCCCCACGTCCACAGAACCAGTTACCTCATCATAGAAGCTAATCAGATTGGTCAGGCACGACTTGCCATTGGTGAATCCATGTTGACCACTCTTGATCACTTTCCCCTCTTCCGAGTGCTCCAGAATGAATTCCTTGAGGATCCCCTCCATGATTTTTCCAGGGACTGAGGTAAAGCTGACTGGTCTATAGTTCCCTGGATTGTCCTTCTTTCCTTTTTTAAAGATGGGCACTTCATTTGCTTTTTTCCAGTCATCCGGGATCTCTCCCAATCTCCATGAGTTTTCAAAGATAATGCCAAAGGCTCTGCAATGACATCTGCCAATTCCCTCAGCCCTCTTGGATGCATCAAATCTGGACCCATGGGTTTGTGTACCACTAACTTTTCTGTGTGGTTCTTAACCTGTTCTTTCCCCATCTCCTTCCCATACTGCGTTGCCTAATGCCGTAGGTTGGGAACTGATCTTGTCCATGAAAAATGAGGCAACAAAAGTATTGAGTACTTCAGCTTTTCCTGCATCATCTGCCACTAGGTTACCTCCCTCATCCAGTAATGGCTCCGCACCCTCTCTGGTCATCTTCTGATTGTGAACATGCCTATAGAAACCCTTCTTGTTACCCTTCACATTCCTTGCTAGCTGCAGTTCTAATTGTGCTTTCGCTTTCCTGATTGCTCCCCAGCATTCTCCAGCCATATATTTATACTCCTCCTTAGTCATCTGTCCAAGTTTCCACTTCTTATATGCATCCCTTTTGAGTTTGATCTTACCAAGGATTTCCTTGGTAAGCCAAGGTGGTTGCCTACCATGTTTGCTTTTCTTGCTGCACATCAGGATGGTTTGTTCCTGTGCCTTCAATAAGACTTCTTTAAAATGCTGCCAATCCTCCTCAACTCCTGTCCCCTTCATATCAGTTTCCCAAGGGCACCTGCCCATCAGTTCTCTCAGAGAGTCAAAGTCTGATCTTCTGAAATCAAGGGTCTGTGTATTACTGCTCACCTTTCTTCCTTTTGTCAGGATCCTGAAATCTACTATCTCATGATTGCTGCAGCCCAAGTTGCCACCTACTTCTATTTCTCCTACTAGTTCTTCCCTGTTTGTGAGCAGCCCGTCAAGCTCCGCATGGTCCCTGGTCAGTTCCTTCAGCACTTGTACCAGGAAGTTATCTCCAGCATTCTCCAAAAATGTCCTGGACTGTCTGTGTGCTAGTGTATTGGTCTCCCAACATATATCCGGGTGATTACAGTCTCCCAGGAGAACCAGGGCCTGTGATTTGGAAGATTTTCTTAGTTGTCTGAAGAAATCCTCAACTACCTCATGTCCCTGATCTGGCGATTTATAGCAGACATCAACCACAACATCACCTCTGTTGCTACCACTTCCAAGCTTAACCCAAAGACTCTCAAATGGCTTTTCACCCTCCATATACTGGAGCTGTGAGCAGTCATACTGCTCTCTCACATACAAAACCACTCCTCCTTCTTTTCTCCCCTGCCTGTCCTTCTTGAACAGTTTATACCCTTCCATGAATGTGCCCCAGACTTGCAAAATCATCCCACCAAGTCTCTGTTATTTCAATCACCTTGGCTATGTCTACACTAGCCAAACACTTTGAAATGGCCATGCAAATGGCCATTTCGAAGTTTACTAATGAAGCACTGAAATGCATATTCAGCACCTCATTAGCACGTGGGCGGCCGTGGCACTTTGAAATTGACGTGGCTCACCACCGGGCAGCTCGTCCAGACAGGGCTCCTTTTCTAAAGGACCCTGGCTACTTTGAAGTCCCCTTATTCCCATCTGCTCATAGGAATAAGGGGACTTTGAAGTAGCTGGGGTCCTTTCAAAAAGGAGCCCCGTCTGGACGAGCCGCGCGGCGGCGAGCCACGTCAATTTTGAAGTGCCGCGGCTGCCCGCGTGCTAACGAGGCGCTGAATATGTATTTCAGCGCTTCATTAGTAAACTTTGAAATGGCCATTTGCATGGCCATTTCAAAGTGTTTGGCTAGTGTAGACACAGCCCTCATGTTCCTTTGACTGTGCCAGGGCCTCTGATTCTTCCTGTTTGTTTTTCAGGTTTCTTGCATTTGTGTACAAACACCTTAGATAGTTAGCTGATTGGCCAACCTTCTCCTTTTAAACCAGGTGTCCTCCTTTCTTGTTTTTCCCTCCTTCCCCACTTACCTCAGGGCTTGCGTAACCACCCTCTGACAAACCTAGTTTAAAGCCCTCCTCACTAGGTTTGCAAGCCTGCCTGTGAAGATGCTCTTTCCTCTCTTCATTAGGTGGATCCTGTCACTTCCTAGCAATCCTTTTCCCTGAAACAGCAGCCCATGGTCGAAGAAACCAAAGCCCTCTCTCCAACACCACCTGCACAACCCTGCACTTACCTCCATGATTCAACAATCTCTACCTGGTCCCCCTCCTTCAACCAGGAGGATGGACAAGAACACCACCTGCCCTCCATATTCCTTGATCTTTCTTCCCAGAGCTACATAATTCACAGCGATCTGCTCAAGGAGTTCTTGGCTGTGTCATTACTTCCTACTTGGAGGAGTAGGAAAGGGTAATAATCCAAAGATCCAATGAATTTTCATAGAATCCTAGGCCTAGAAGGGACCGCAGGAGGTCATCTAGTCCAGCCCCCTGCTTCAAGCAGCATCAACCCAATTTGGAAGAGACTCTGTCACATCCTGAATTCTACCTACTGGTAAGCAGCAAATTTCCTGGGGTTCCAGGTCTGGACAGCAGAAGGATGATTCTATCCCTCTTAGGAGGGAGTCCCCAACCACCACCACCCATCTTCTTCTCTTAGGCGTGGTGGTCATAGAACCCACATCTCTAGGGCTATGCATCCCATACCTTCCAGTCAAGGGGTTTTCTGCTCCTGAGGTCTGTGAGGTCTCTGCCACAGTATTCTCCACTGAATCACCTAGGTAGAGAGCCTGAAAGCAGTTGCTTACCTCTACTGGAATAGGAGATACCTGAATTGGCTTTCTTCTCCTCAAGGTTAAGTGCTTCCAGTTTTCTTCCTTGTTTAGTGCTGCCTTTGTTGACTGCTCAGCCTGCTGTGCTTGTAGTATTAAATTCTGCCTCCTATCAAGGAAGTCTTCACCTTCTCTGATGCACCAGAGTGTTGATATTTGCACCTCAAGTCCTCTAACCTTCTCTTCCAAGATGGAGATCAACTTGCACTTGGTACGTATGAAATCCCCGCTTCTATCCTCTGGGCGGAAGACAAACATGGCACATGCTGTGCAGGTCACAACAGCTGACTTGTCACTACCCATTTTTACCTTTCTTCACAGGGTTCCCTCAGAATTTTTTTTCCTCTAGGAGGAAAAGTGTTAAGTTTCAGGTCCCAGATGTCAAAACTCCCCTGCCCCCACAATGCCACCAGACATTTCCCTGGCCCTTCCAAGCATCTCTGGAAGCATCTGGGGAGCCCCAGACACATGTTTGATGAGGGCACCTGAGAAGAAAGCAGCTTATGATGGCGGGTGACTATCTGAGGTATTTTTATAGATCAGAGTTGTGGCTTGGGAGACTCCATAAACTGGGGGTCACACCAGCTGTATGGGGTGTCTGTCAAGCTGGAGACACAGGTAGATGCCTGGTCAGCTACTGGTAGAGATACATTCTCATCTTGTCAGCTGATAAGACAGACCACTACCTGCCAGTCCAAACATCTGGCATGGATGGAGAACCTTCAACTGATGTAAATCAACATCGCTTTACCTACATCAATACAGCTGCCAATTTATGTCAGCAGAGGCCCTCCCATCGCTTCCTCCAAATGTAATTTACTTCCTCTGAATCCACCTTGTTCTTGCACAGGAGGCTGATCAGATATAAAAATTAATGACCCAAGGAGACATATTGTAAGATGGATGCTGTTTTTATGACGGTTACCCGATCCAGTCAGTGATTTCAGAAATCTTCCCCTTTTAAAATCACTGAATTTCTCCCCCCCTCTGGCAAATCTGGAATCTGACTTAAGTAGCCATTAAGCAACCAGGGCACCAACCAGCTAATGCTGAAACACTAATATTTTAACTGCACATTAGCACAGTTACAGTCATCTGTGAGTAATTAGACAACATAAATGTTAGCAACAACACTTAAAGTTCCTATGCTCAGCAAGAAGTTAATGGCAGTTTATGTGGTTTACTTCAGCCAGAAAAGCCTTATTGCAAGTGATAAATTATAAACTTCTTGCCAGCCTGGGAGTTCACAAAGGAAAAACAACAAAGGAGGAACAGAACCATGGCTGGCCAAGTTGACAGGGGTTTGTAGGGAGCATGGGAGAATGGAAGGCCACCCACCAGAAGGTGAGTGCTGTGTTTGGTTTGCATGGTTGCACTTGTTAGGGTCTGCATGAGTGTACGTGCGGCTCTCTCTGAATTGCTGGAATGCTGGGAGCCGCTAATTAGAGTGGGGTGCAGAGCCGGTTTTTTGGCTTAGGGGCAGTTTGAGGGTTAAAACATAGTTTGAAAAAAGAACGGTAAAGTCCATCCTGAGCAACAAAATGGCCCCACGTGCTCACTGGATTAAGTGAGAGAAGCGTTGTCTCCGGGGTCCCTCTGAACCTCAGCACAGATAGGGCCGCATCTGCCCGGGCATGGCAGGGGTGTTTATACCGCAGAGCACAAGAGATCCGGCCTCGTTGCAAGGGCACGTCTGTTGCTTTGTGTATATATAGATGCTGCTAAGTACACGTGCATGTGTGCAGGTAGACGTGATCTGTGCGCGGCTGACATGTGGCAGCACTCAGGGGGCGCGCCGTCCACTGCCCTTCTGGGTGGCCCTCTCTGCATCCCCTCCTCCCTGCAGGCACCAGCCACCTGGGGGTCTGTGTGTAACCCAGAGGCAAGCTATAGAATAGACATCACCCTGCCTTTCTCAATGGTCGCAGTGCCTCTGGGTAGGGCTTCTTCTAATTTTTTCCATCCATGTGTAGAATAAATTTTCTGAGGTGCACTATGTGAAGATGTGCACCACCGGTAGGGTGGCTGTGGGTGCTCTGCTCATCAGCTGGGCAGCACCTGAATCTCCCCAGGGTGGCTGTCTTAGTGCTCAGCTTCCAGGGAACGCTGCTCTGGGTGACACGAGAAAACCATACATGCATAACCCTAAAAAGACCCAGTGGTTTGGTGTCCATAAGCCTCCAAAAGCAGCGAAATCTTCAGTCCAGAAACAAGGCAGGGAAATTCAGGAGAAAAACCTTTCTGGTGGATCTGGGAGAGAATCAGGAACCAGGAAGGTAGAAGAACATTGGAAAAATCACTGGACACATTAGCCACATGTTGTGACCCTTTGTACTGGGCCCTCAGTCGGAATCAGCTTCCTCTGCAGCTGATCTGCCCTTAACAAACTCCAGAGGGGCTTCAGAAGGTCTGCCAATAGAGATCCAGCACTCTGACATGTCCCCAGACTTTCAGCCAAATTTGCCTATCTTTAGTCTCAAGAAAAAGCTGAAATCCTTTATACTCTCCAAAAATAAACTAGTATGTTTGCACTAGAGCTGCCTCAAAATTTTTCCAGTCCAAACACACCAATTTGGCAAACCCAGAACTGTGTGTAAAACCAGTCTGGTTTTGATCAGTCTTCCCACTTGCAATGTTTTTGAAATGGTCAAAACAAAGCATATCTGGACACTTTTCATGAAACAAAAAGTCTAGGGTTTTTTTCAGTTGGAAATGACTTTGTTTTGAAATTTAAGCAAATTTGTTTTTTTTTTTTCCCAAAAAAAAGGCAGGGGGAAGGTCAAAATCAAAATGAAACATTTTAATGGATCCAAACAGGCTTTATTTTCTGGATCTTGAAAATTTGAGATTTTTGGTCCATATTTGAAACAGATTTTTAAAATAATCTCAAAAAGTTTTGAGGAACTGGAAGAAACGTTTCCCACCCATCTCGAGTTTGCACCCAGGCAGTTTTGGAAGGTTCTCCTCTCCCCTCCCACCTGTGCCCCATTTTAGACCTCTAACCTGCAATTACAATCATGGCATCAGACACCAACAGCGCTGAGCCCACGGTTATTGATGGTGATGGTGATGATGATGATGAGACAAGCCCCATGTCAACTACAGAATGAAGCTACAAAAAGGGGACAGACCCCTGAGGGATCCCCCCTCCAGTCATCAGAATGCAGACGGGAGGTGACTGACCCAGCTACCCTACCAATAAACAATCTTAATGACAGCTGAAAAGCAGAAACATGGCTAATAGGAAGTTCTTTGCGATCACACCACGTTCTTTCTTAAATGACAACCTGTTTTGCTTGTGTTATTCTCTGGGCCTTGTGCAAGCAAAGAGGATAAGTGACCACTGGGGAGGAGAGAGCTTGTATCATCAAGAAAATGGAGAAGCAGTTCTGTGAAGGGTAAGACAGAGTTCCACAGATTTTATCAATAACATAATGGAATTCCTACGGCACAGCTAAGAGGGCTGCCAGGGGTTTTTATGAGAGATTTACTATCATTGTAACTTAATGCATCATAATAAGTATCTTCATCATTATTATTGTTTTATAGTGATAACTGTAAGGCAACCACAGTTTTACGACTAAATTTGTAGCATTTCTACAGTGCTCCAGAAAGGCTCAGGGAATTGGAAATAGGAGATTTCACTGGCTTTCTTGGAATCCTTAAAGGACTCTGTACTTTTTTCTTCCCTTTCCTTTTGGTTATTTCTTTGAGAAAAACTTTAGTGGTATGTCTGCTAGCAATTTTGGAGGTGCCGATCTTTGTTTGGAGTTTGAATATAAATATAGATGAAAAATGGAGATTTTTCCTGCAGAATTTGTCAACATTTTTTTCAACCGAAATTGTTCCCACAAAGTGTCCAACCTTTCCCAGTTGGAAAAGGAGAACAAAGCCGTGGGATGTGTGGCTAAAAAGCCACAATTGCCAAATGCAAAATGTTGGGGTTTGTTCAGAAAAAAAAAAAACAGGAGGAAAAAAAAATCTTTGGAATGATTCTTTTCCATGAAAAAGAAAAAAAAAATTCCAAGAATTTTCAGCCAGTTCTTGCACTGAACCAATGCTGTTTTTCAGGCTGTTAGAGGGCTGACTTTTGCTATAGGAGACTTCTCCCTGCGATGCAACCATACCTCTGCTCTCTTTGGTGTGCTAGCACCAGACCTTCAAATGCACTACAAAAACTTTGGGAACAGAGTAGCAGATCCCTGCAGGACCCAGACTAACAGCTTCTCTTTGCAAAGGCACAACATAGACAGAGGAAAATGGAGCAAACAGGAGCTGCCTTGCACTGGTTCACCCTGCTTGGTATGCCAGCAGACTGCTGCTAACTCCCGAGGCAAGACCTTGTCTGCTGTTAAGCCACAACCTACTCAGAGCTGAAAAGAGGCATGCTTGATCCTTTAGGTACACACACACCTCTTTTCTTTGATCATACATGAGGAAGAGGGCTCTGATGCCTGTCCCCAAGAAAGCCACAACCCTCAAGATCTCCTTCAATCACAGCTCTGCCAAGCTGCTCCCAACTACACTTAAAACAGTGAATGCAACTGGAGTGCATGCAGATAAACAATGGAGTTCAGATCTGGGGCACACAAGGCAAGCAATGACAGGTCCCCATAGCTATTCTTTAGTCTACTTATCACTATACCCCTTTTTCCCCTCACTGAGCCATTCCCAGTGGCTCTTGCTGCTTCTAGGGGGCAGACTTAATGTTGTTTTTGCAGGTAGCATGTACTTCAATGCTTGTTTTTTTGACGTGTGAATGTGGCTGAACCCGGCATGCTGGAAGGGGATAAGGGACCACTGGACAACAGTAATTCTGTGTTAATTAAGTTTTGGGGCAGTTAATAAGCATGATCAGAAGGCAACATGGCTCCATGCACAGAAATGCAAGGTTGGGAGGGATCTCAAGAGGTCAGTTAGTCCATCCATCAGCAAGAGGCAGGACCAAGGGTACCCAGATACACCTACACAAGTACACCTTCTCAAAGTGAGCCTTGTGGAGTCGCAGCTGCCAGGAGAGATAAAGGCACAAGCTGACCCAGGAAGCAATCAGACTGTGTGAGATTACAGACTCATAGAACACTAGAACCGGAAGGGACCTAGAGAGGGACCATGCACCATCTAGACCAGGGTCTGCAACCAGAATAGCAACAAGAACCATTTTTTTAACTTCAGTTACAAAGTCAATCCTTCAAGAGCTGCCGTGCACGTGAATACGAGACAGCTCTCAGGGAGTATATAAAAAAGAGTGAAGTCAAACACTACCTTTTGTAGCCCCTATTTTAAGAACAGCGCACACACAATGATTTGCACCAGTTAGAAAGTTGTTACCCTCATCCCCCAGGTTTACCCACATCCTGCAACCTCCCCGCCCATGTCTAGGTTTAACCCCTTCAGCCCCAAACCCTTCCCCCCCACCCCAGGCTTAGCCCCATTCAGCCCCAACCCCCCACCCCAACCCTAGGATTTACCTCAGCAGAGGAGCTCTGTGCACGGCCGCTGCTCCCCCTGCCGCCTCTTTCTCCGCGTGGCTGCGGAGCTCTGGCAGGGCAGGCTTGGCCACCCCTCCCCCAGCTCTCCCGTAGGCTGACCTTGCCCTGGCTTCCTCTTCCGTGGCTCCCTGCCCCACCGACTTTCCCCCGCCGCAGCTGACTGCTTAGCGGCTCTGGGGGCTGCCACCATTTAAACAAAAAAACTAAGCAGTGGCAGCCGCCGGAGCCGCACATGGAGTCAGTAGAAGCAACGTTCAGAGCCACAAGCCCTTCCTTAACGAGCCACATGCAGCTCCAGAGCCACAGGTTGCCAACCCCTGGCCTGGACCATCCCCGAGAGATGTCTGTCTAACCTGCTCTTAAATATCTCCAGCGCCAGCGCTCCCACAGCCTCCAAAGACAATTGATCCCAGTGTTTAGCTAGGAAGATTTTCCTAATGTCCAACCTAATTTTCCTCATGTCCAGCCGAAACCTCCCCTGTGGCAGTTTAAGCTCCTTGTCCTGTCCTCAGAGGCCAAGGGGAACAATTTTTCTCCCTCCTCCTTGTAACACCCTTTTAGGTACTTGAAAACCCCTGTCATGTCCCCAGTCGGTCTTCTCTTTTGTAAACTAAAAAGCCCAGTTCTTTCAGTCTTCCCTCATGGCTCATGTTCTCTAGACCTTGAATCATTCTTGTCACTCTTCTCTGGACCTTCTCCCCATCTTTCTTGAATTGTAGCACTCAGAACTGGACACAATACTCCAGTTGAGGACTAATCAGTGCAGAGCAGAGCAGAAGAATGACCTCTTGTGTCTTGCTCACAACACACCTGTTAACGCATCCCAGAATCACATTTGCTTTTTTTTTGTTTTGCACCAGCATCACACTATTGACTCATATTTAGCTTGTGGTCCACTGTCTATATGGAGATATACTTAACTCATAGAGCTGGAAGGGACCTCGAGAAGTCATCGAATCCAATCCCCTGAACTCACAATAGGACCTGTCACCATTCCTGACAGATTATTTTTAATTTATTTTCCCCAGATCCTTAAATGCCCCCCCCCAAGGATTGAGTTCATGGGCCTGGGTTCGGCCAGCCAATGCTCAAACCACTGAGCTATCCCTTTTTGTGGTACTGCAGATGATTGGCCCTGTCACCTGGCTGCTGGAGAAGGGCCTGGCCAAGGGCCCATCACAGAATCATGGCTCTCAAGGCCACCTAGGTTGATCTCCTGCCAAACCTAGAGAAAAGCAGCAGTTTCCCTCCGCTCTGGTCCTGTAGCCAAATAGAGCTGGCCTGTGAGATGCAGAGCTCCTGTGGGCTCTTGGGGACCCCAGAGAGGGGTCCCCACTTGGCCTTTGCAAAGGCTGCCCCTGACTCTATCCCCGGCCTTCAAAGGCATCAGCCGAGACCTGACAACTAACAGCATCCATAAGGGATAGGCAGCAACAGTGCATCCCTGCTGTCTGTGTGGTACAAGTGTCTGCCACCCTGGTGCTGCAGGGCATTAGCGAGTAAGTGTGAGGGGCTGAGGTTCTGTCTACCTTAAGGGATTTTAACGGGTTAGCAGGTGCTGTGAGGGGCTGAGGTTTTGTCTACCTTAGGGGATTTTAATGGGTTAGCAGGTGCAGGAGACCATGACCCTTTTTTACACACACACACACGCACGCACGCGCACGCACGCACGCACACACACACACACACGCCTCAGCCTTTCGCCCAATTGGGAACTGGAATAGAAGTGGTCAGAGCCGCACTGCTCAGGCAGCCGGTCCTCAGGCAGAAGGGAGAGAGAGAAGTCAAACCTGAAGTGAAACTCAGGCTTCTAACAACTTCCTTTGGCCCCTCTCCTTAACTTGAAAGCCTCTCTCTTGAAAGCCACCCTGCTATTCAAGGACTTGGCTCCTTGAGTGTACTAGTTAAGGCTGTGCTGCCAATTACCCTGACTTGTTTATGGGATGGCCTGAGTCTTCACGTCTCTCTTTATATCAATCGAGTACTTCTCGTTGGCCCTGTAATTCTCTTTGCCTGGCGGAGAAACCTGCGGTCTCTGGACTGGACGAGCTACAAGGAAAAGAGCCGTTTTCCCCATTATTCTGCCCTCTGGAGCTTTGATGCTAACCCATCAAACAGGACAGGCAACTGTTCCCTGAGTAGCAGCCCCGTTCCCTTTCATTTCACTTCTATTAACGCTGCCAAAGAAAGCTCACAGTTAATCTCTCCAGAGCAGCCTGGAGCCACCAGGCCTGAATGAAAACTCAGTCTCTCCATCCTTCTCCTCAGCTGCTAATCCCCCTTTGTTTCATTCTTTCTTCCCCCCACAAGCCTTTTTCTTTTCCTTTCATACCCTGAGTTCTGAGCCTGCGCTCTGCCAGTGCTGCCTGTCCTCTTCATAGTGCTGCCTCAGACAGGGGCCTGCAGTCACTTGGTCCTTCCAGAGCCACTCACAAAGGAAAATGGACCTCTTGTCATCCGAGGGAGAAACCTTCGACCCTCTGTCCCTGGAGACGTGCTGAAGCCGGACACACGCCTCTGACACCTCTGAGAGCCACTCACGAGATTCCAGCATTGGTGAACCCAAACATGAACTCGAGCTGATGGATGAGTCACCTCCACAGCTGGATCCAAACCTCCTGACCAAGAGCAGTCCTTGGGTAGAACGCTGATTTAATCAGGAACCTACAGGTCCTGTTTAAACAGATGGATAATAGTAATGGGGAGAGGGGGAGGAAAATCAGAGACATGGAGGATTGGAAGAGACCTCAAGAGGTTATCTACTACACTCCCTCACCTACGGCAGGATTAAGTATCACCATAGGTGTCAGGTGTAACAGGCAGGGAAAGGAAATGCCTTTCCCAACTGCCAGCCCAGCCCAACCCCACACACACTCCATTCCCCTCCCTGCCGATTTCACACATATCCCCCAGTTTCCTGCGGCTGTCCTGGCTACAGCCCTGTCAAGGCTAGGGCCTTGCTGCCAGCCCTCCTGGAGCTGGACATGGATACCACTCAAGCTCCAGGGGCAGGAGGGCTGCCCACCCACCCTCCAGGGTGGTCTCCTCCCACAGTGGGGTGGACAGTTGTCTCCCATGGGGCCTTGAGCAGCAGGGATGGGTCTTTGGATGGAAAGGGCAGAGCTGGGTGCTTGCCACCCTAGCCCTATGTTCACCCACTGCCCATGAGTATCACTAAGTGGTTGAAGTGAGTGGCCTTAATGTGAGAGTCTAAAGCTGCGTCTACACATGCACGCTACTTCGAAGTAGCGGCACCAACTTCGAAATAGTGCCCGTCGCGTCTACACGCGTCGGGCGCTATTTCGAAGTTAACTTCGACGTTAGGCGGCGAGACGTCGAAGTTGCTAACCTCATGAGGAGATAGGAATAGCGCCCTACTTCGACGTTCAACGTCGAAGTAGGGACCGTGTAGACGATCCGCGTCCCGCAACGTCGAAATTGCTGGGTCCTCCATGGCGGCCATCAGCTGGGGGGTTGAGAGATGCTCTCTCTCCAGCCCCTGCGGGGCTCTATGGTCACCGTGGGCAGCAGCCCTTAGCCCAGGGCTTCTGGCTGCTTCTGCGGCAGCTGGGGATCTATGCTGCAGGCACAGGGTCTGCAACCAGTTGTCAGCTCTGTGTATCTTGTGTTGTTTAGTGCAACTGTGTCTGGGAGGGGCCCTTTAAGGGAGCGGCTGGCTGTTGAGTCCGCCCTGTGACCCTGTCTGCAGCTGTGCCTGGCATCCCTATTTCGATGTGTGCTACTTTGACGTGTAGACGTTCCCTCGCTGCGCCTATTTCGATGTTGGGCTGAGCAACGTCGAAGTTGAACATCGACGTTGCCGGGCCTGGAGGACGTGTAGACGTTATTCATCGAAATAGACTATTTCGATGTAGCAACATCGAAATAGGCTATTTCGATGAATAACGTCTACACATCCTCCAGGGCTGGCAATGTCGATGTTCAACTTCGACGTTGCGCGGCACCACATCGAAATAGGCACTGCGAGGGAACGTCTACATGCCAAAGTAGCACACATCGAAATAAGGGTGCCAGGCACAGCTAAAGACAGGGTCACAGGGCGGACTCAACAGCAAGCCGCTCCCTTAAAGGGCCCCTCCCAGACACAGTTGCACTATACAACACAAGATACACAGAGCCGACAACTGGTTGCAGACCCTGTGCCTGCAGCATGGATCGCCAGCTGCCGCAAAAGCAGCCAGAAGCCCTGGGCTAAGGGCTGCTGCCCACGGTGACCATAGAGCCCCGCAGGGGCTGGAGAGAGAGCATCTCTCGACCCCCCAGCTGATGGCCGCCATGGAGGACCTGGCAATTTTGACGTTGCGGGACGCGGATCGTCTACACGGTCCCTACTTCGACGTTGAACGTCGAAGTAGGGTGCTATTCCGATCCCCTCATGAGGTTAGCGACTTCGACGTCTCGCCGCCTAATGTCGAAGTTAACTTCGAAATAGCGCCCGACACGTGTAGCCGCGACGGGCGCTATTTCGAAGTTAGTGCCGCTACTTCGAAGTAGTGTGCACGTGTAGACACAGCTCTGGAGTGCTGTGTAATTCATCATCTCTGTCACCAACTCTCATGATTTTATCAAACGTCTCATGAGATTTGATGGGTTATATGAAATCCCCCACTTCTAGAGTCTCATGCTCACGTGTGTTTAGGAGTCTAGTCAAATGAAACTTCAGCTCCTAAGCCCTTAAGTGCTTCCAAAAATTTTGCCTCTTATGCCTCAGTTCCCCATCTGTGAAATGGAGACTGTCACAATGCCTTACCTCACAGCAGTCTTGTAAGGATAAAATAGTTTTATTTTTCCTGAGGGTTGCAATACAATATTGCCTTATTTCTTAAAGTCCAGAGTCTTCACACACAGGAACCAAAACCAGAAAAAGACAAAGCAGGCTGCTCCCTAAGGCAAAGTAGCACAACTCACCCGCCATGTTATAGGCTGGCTCTTTGCAATACTGACTTTGATTGTATACTTCCCTCAGAGTCTCCTAACCTGCAAGCAGGACCCAGAAACCCCTTAGGATTGAAAGTCACTGATTGCTATTAAAACAACAACAACTGTACTTTTCAGTCTACCACATTGCCCAGATGCCATGGTAATGGGAGCCATAGTGATATCAGTGGAGATTTTACATGGAAAATGAGCCTATCTATAAAGCCACAGCTACTGCTCTTAGAATGAAAGGCATCTGTAAGAGTAGTGAGGTTAGGAGGGTCTTTGCACTCCCCTCCACCCACCCCGGTTGATATACGAGAGTAAATATACAAAAATCTAGTCATAAAATTAATGGAGGCTGCATTAACTCGCAGGTCGTAAACTCACAGGGGTTTGTTGCTCATTTCGTTGAAGCTGTGCAATTTACCAAGGAGAGGCATAATCCACAGCAGCTGTCCCATTGCAACCCCCACCTCTGCGCTCCCTATTAAGGGGGTTGAGGGGAACATGGCACTGAAATCTTCTGAAACTTAATGAAACATAAAAACTTTTATAGGCCATAGGCACTCGCTGGATCCAGGTATGAATCAAAATGTCAGAGGAGAAAGGGGCTGTGTGATCCCAGCAAGGGGGTTGTGTCCGGGATAGAGACCTGCTCTTTCAAAGGCAGACCTCCCGCTATCGTATGAATCACCTCCATGCAAGGCCAAAACTCAGGCAGCTGCCATTCTGGGCCGTAGAGGAGAGGATACCAGTCTTAGCCGCGGGAGTGTTTCACAAGCCAATAGGGTGGCAAGTTGTCCCAGAGGCACGACAGGGAGAGGGGGGGCCCTGCAATGCCTCTGATGGAAAGACTGGGCCCTTTTGTTCGTTGCAGAAGAGCCTGGAGTTCTTAACTTCACATATTGTCCCAGGGCAGCTTGTAGTACTGTAGCAAAGGGGCCTGGCCTTCAGCAGAGAATCCCACCATGGAAGAGCCTGACACCCACTGGTGGCAGGATCTGGGGAAGCCTCTGCCACCCAGCCGGAAGTAGAAGGGCGGAGCCTCTGCAGAGAACAGGAAGTATAAAAGGCCGGCCTTGTGGCACTTTCTGGGCTGAGCCATCGGAGGAGCAGAACCCTCCCAGCCACTCTTGAGTGGGGAGACTGCCTCTGTCACTGGGAGGGCAGACGATGTTCTGGGGGGCCTCAGACCAGCAGGGAAGGTCACTTTGTGGTGACTGGTGGTGGCCACACTGAGGAAGCTGCCTGGGACCTTGGACTGCCAAACGCAGCTGAAGTGGAGAAGCTACTGGGGCTACCACTCCCAAGATATCGTGAGGAGGACGAGGATGAGCCGTGGATGCAGCGAGGGGAAGTTTAGGAAGGAGCCCAGGAGAGACCAGCTACCCTCTGGCTCTGGGACTCCATGAGCAATGGTGGGCAGGTTGTGATGGAATCCTCACTGACTCAGGGCTGTGTGCCTCCCTTCCCCTGCTGCCTATGCCTGGGGGGCATTACTCCTCCTCGTCAGTGGACTGGGAGGCCCAAACCCTCTGTCCTACACCCAACTGCTGCTGAGTGCCCAGACCCATGCTCAGTGGGCCAGACAATGCAAATTTCACACTAGTGAGCCAGTTCCAGAGCTGGAGCAGAAAAGGGGTATAGCCTTCCATGGAGAATCCCAGCACAGAAGAGCCTGGTTAGGGGTTCCTTTAATGGGAAGGCCTCAAGGAGCCCCACTGACTACACACCAACACGTATTGACTAGGAACTGGCCACCGAGACCCACCAAGTAGCAGATTAGCCACACACGGGGCTAACTTCAACTTCCCTTAAAGACCCAGACACCCTGCAACAGGCACCACAATAGCGGGCTTTGAGGCTCCACCATTTTTCACCAATGCCCTTGTGCAAAGTGAGTGTGAGGTGCTTGGATAATATTTTGCACCCTTCTTTGCACAGCTTCAAGTGGTGACATGTAGGGCGAAGGGAGGATCCGGCCCCTTGGAGGGAGCAATGTGAGAGCACACACCCTTCACCAACTGACACCCCAGCAGGCTGCTCAAGGTGAACCCCATGAACAGGATGAAGAATATCCAAGATTAGCAGTAATGGTGAACATCGCAAAGGCCCAATGCATATAGGAAAGCTGGTTGAATTCACTTTCTTCGATAACATGGATTTATGCCTCAGCCTTAATCCAATTTTATATTAATATCTACTGCAGCGTTTCTCCCTTTTTGTCTTAGCAACATGCTGCTCATTCTGAAGCTCCAGAAGTCATAACCTCAAGGCTCCTGCACCCTCTGCAATGGCTGAGTCACTGAGACAATGTGTAACACCAAAGCTGAAGGTCACCATGACTGTGGGGTTCTATTTAGGTTTTCTTACAGTAACTGAGCAGAGATTTTCCAAGCAACCTAAAGGAGTTAGGCACCTCACCCCCAGTGACTTTCAGTGGGCATTGAGCATTCAGATCATAAGGTTTTCCCCAATATCCACTCCTCCGCCATGAAAACAGAATGGTTCTGCTTCACAGGTACGTCAAGCAGAAGAGTCTGATGAAAACATCTTCTCCCATCCAGCAAGCATGGTCTTCTTGAACTTACAAGGCTACTTGGCATTTCTATTTTAGATTTTTCTGTTTGCTCAAAGGCCTGTAACACGATCTCCATGATCGAAGATTTTTTCTATTGCAACCTATAATGAACATGGCCATCTCTTTACGCATCCTGGCGAACACCTGCCCTGAGAGAGAATTTGGCATGGTACGTACTGGGAGAGGTGCCACAAATTCACCTTTGAAAACTCACTCCATCTCTTCCAGAGAGGCAGTATGTTTGACGGCTTACAGTATCTCTCTATACCTGCCAATGGGATTGATATGGTATTGGTTCAGTGGGGCTGGTAGACTATTTACCACACTGTTTTTGGGAATCTGAAATAATGTTTATGAAATATTCAGCTATCTCTGGCTAAAAGACACTAAGCAGCTTACCAGGCCAAGAATGGTGTTAATGGTACTAATTTTAGGCCATTAAAGTGGTGGGTAGAATGGATATTGGACAATTTTTGCCCACTCCACTCGTGTTGAGAAAGCTGTAGGTAGAGAATCCTGCAGTAACCCAAGTGCTGCCTAACCCCTGATTTGTATTTGCTTTGAGTTTGTGAGTGCTGAGCTGAAAGAACGCCTGTTTTCAAAGCTTTGCTGTCTGACATATTCAATTTCCTTTGCTCATCCTTCTCCTAATGTATTTTGCCTTTCTTTCTGGCTGGCTTACTGCGAAGGTGCTTGTAGACATCTGGATTCCATGTGTGGAGCTGTCAAGGTTTGGAGAACTGGTGAATGCTCCTCCTCTTTTTCGCTGTCCTCTTCCTCCCCTTCTTCCTCTCTTCTCCAGGGAGTTCTCACCTCTATTTCACTCTCCATAGCGGATGTTCACTAGTTAGGGGAGGTGAAACGCAAAAAGGTTTGGACATTCAAGTGGAACTTTCAAAGGGACCTAATGAAGCTAATTGGCCAACTCACATTGAAAGCTAATGGAAGCTGAGCACTTAACTTCACCCTTTTGGAGTCATCTTCAACACCTGTCTCTAAGATCCTGGAATAACTCAGTCAATCAACTGAAACCAGAATCTGTCTGAAGAAGGTCAGAGACAGGAGGCGTCACTCCTTCTTGTGGACACCACAGTTTATCAGAGCTGAGAGGCTATTACCTCTTCAGCTCTGGAACAAAGCCATCATGTTGTTTTCCACAAGAGCCAACTCTGGTGTCTTGCAATCAAGCAGCTGTGTGAGCCTCCAATATAATTTCTGGCTGATTTCCAGGTCATGTGAGCCTTTCTAGTCTCATTCATGAGATGGACACAACTTTGATGGGACTTACCAACTGTCTTAGAACCTGATTCTCAGAGAAGGGCTGGTATTTAATTTTGATTCCCATCGCATAGGAGGTAGATATCTAAATATCTCTGAGGATCTTGGCCAAGGTTTCTAATGGCAAAGCTGCTCAGCAGCATTAACTGCTGCATTATTTTGTATGTTTAATGGTGATGAAATCTCCCAGAAGAGTTGAGTTGAAGCCACTAGGTGAGGATGGAGAATTTGACTAGTGACCAGCTGTCACGTGATTTGAGCTCCTGACTTCCTGTCACCCTATTAGTCAGTTTGATGCTTCCACCCATGTGGATGTACAGGATGTTTTTGCTTCCTCTGTCCCAGTGATGTACCCCAAAATGCACAGATAAAATGGGTGATTGGATCACACATAATTAATACTTACCATGGACACTGTGCAAACAACCCCACAGGCAGCAATTAGTTTGTACTGAACACTCCTGCAAAGATTATAGTTTGCAGACTCCAGTGATGTGTGCACAGAAAACTCCACACATGATTTATTCATGTGCAGTAGTTTGTCTAGCATTAAACCAATATTTCGAGACTAGTTAGGAGGTTCTGATAAGCTTCGGGACGTTACTGATCCCAATCTCTAATTCACATGTTGCTAAGTGGTATGGCACACGCCACTTCTAAAAGCAAGCATTTAAAATCTGCAGCTGGAAACAGCACAGTATTATTCAGTGGGTAACTGCTTTCCTTCAGCGAGTTATAAAAAGCTCCCATTTGGAAATGTAATCAGCTTGCTCTCTCCATGCATCATGCAATTATTTAGAGTGATAACGATAAAAATTGGAGTAACATTTACTGAACATTAAAAGATTATTCCACATAATCCACAATCCTTCCAAAACTAACATTGTTTTAAGAAACAGGCAACATGTGACATATTTTCTTCCCTTCTGCAAAATTTTACACTGCCTCCATCTCTCCTACCCAATATCAATCAGCAGCAAAGACAAGGCAAATGAACTTTTAATCAATGACAGCTACTGTTTCTTGTAGGAGGACTGTTTATGATTTACAAGAGAAAAAAATTAAATCAATCCTGATGTGAACATTTTCCCATTTGAAAAAAAAAAAAAAGCAAACAGAAGGTTTTCTTAAACTATGTTTTTAAAAGGCTTGAAAGCAAAATTAATTGTAAATTGTTTTTAAATATCTTGCCTACAGACAGAGACACATTGTATGAGAGGGGAAAGCGGACCACAGTCTTCCTGGGAAGTGTTTTAGCACTAGCGTCTCTGATCTGGACATATTTCATCTATGTTGCTATCTTAGAAATAAAAGCTAATTTAACTTCATGTGATATTATCTTGCCTTTCATGAGATATTTCCACCCTTCACTCCAAATTCTGTTTGATCTATTGTGAGTGAAGGTCTGGAATTACTTTAAACAACAGGCTTTCTTAACAGCAGGGAGACTCATTGCATTAATTACTGGGCTAAAATTATATTTTCACTGGGGAAAGGATGAAAGAGAATTGTGCTGTCCTACACTTTTTAAACAGATTTTTATTTGTTAAGCCACATGCAAATACAATATTCATTCTGATTGGCTATACAGAGACTAAGGTTTTTCAGAAGAAGCTGCCCAAAGCTAAGTTCAAACTAATTTTTAGGCAGTAAGCTCCCAATTCAAAGTCTGCCCCTATTCAGCAAGCAGGGATGTCCTTAGGTTTTATGGGGCCTCATGCTGCATTATTAAACTGGTGTCCTCATGCCTGATGGTAACACAGGGAGGGGATGATTTTTTAGAGACATTATTTTATAATCTTCAGCAACAACTAATGACATTTTTAAAGCAAATTTTAAACCAAGGTCCTGTCAGCTAAGGCAGTGGTTTCCAACCTCTTCAGTTACACGGCACACTTCAATGAGACAAGTGGCTTGAGCCCCAGCTGGCCCAGGGTTGGTCAATTCCCCTTCTCTGCAGCTATGTACAGGAGTGGAGTGAATTGATTACCCCATGACAGCTGGGGCTCAAGCAGTGAGGCTGCCTGATTCCCAGCTAGTGCTAAGTTGGCCAATTTCCCCTCACAGGGGCCTTGCAAAGCCCCTGCAGGAGAGAAATTGACCACCCTGTGCTAGCTGGGACTCAGGCAGCCTCGCTGCTTGAGCCTACTGGTGGCACAGGGTCATCTAAGTGTGCCCTGAAATTTCATCAGTCCCACTCCCTCCCCTTAGCACTGCCAAGAGAGGGGGGGAGGGGAAATTGAGGGAATTTCCACAGAGAACTTAGACAGTTCTTGTGGCACACCAATTGAAAATCACTGAATGAGGGCACCAGTGCTGATGTGAGAGCGAGGACTGGGAAAGCAAGAAGAGCTTTTCTTCTCATGAAAAGCATCTTGAATTCTAAGCAGATCAGAAGTCAGACTACGATCACATTATTCAACTCTGATGTCAAATCAGTCCTACTGTATGGAGCACAAACTTTGAGAACAAGAAAGCTGACTTTCAAACAAAATCCAGGTGTTTATCAATAACTGCCTCCGTAAAATCCTCTGGTTCCACTGGCCATACACCATCAACAACCAAGACATGTGGCAAATGACTCACCAACTTCCTGTTGAAGAAGAAATCTGGAAGAGAAGACGGCAATGGTTTGGATGTACCCTTAGAAAACCAACCACCCACATTACAAGGCAAGCCTTAAGTTGGAACCCACAAGGAAAAAGGAACATAGGACACCCAAGGAACACCTGGCATAGAGACTGGAAGGCAGACACTAAAAAGATGGGATACACCTGGTCAGTACTGGAAATGATCACCCAGGCCAGAGGACACTGGGGAATGATTGTCAATGGTCTGCGCTCCAAGATGTAGGAGTGGAAGAGGCTTACTGATCAACACAGTAAATTCAGAAGCTGATGGCATGTCCCTAGTGTTGCCACATACCCATTAAACAGCTTTGTTCCCACTCGAATGGCTTTTTCACAGGTCCAGTGTTTTGCTAATAGCACTGGCTGGCTTTTAAATTTTTCCATTAACTAGTTCCTCCCCAGGGGAAGCAGAGGCACAGAACAGGGATAGGAAGAGGTAGGTGGGTGGCCATTAAGACCTAAGTAGTGCCCAGTGTTGCCTGTAAGCTGTGTGCTTGGGAGGCTGCCCAGGAGAGATTCATATGCTGCACAGCTGCTTAGCAGAGTGCCCATAGCCACCACTGTGTGTTTCCATTGGTGTTGCACATCTGCACATGCCTTGGGGCACATAAAATTTATTCCTCCCCTGCATGGAAAAAATTAGAGGGGACATTGGGTGGCGCCCTAAATTTTCAGGTGCCCTCCACAGCTGCATATCGGTAAGGATGGCCCTGTCAGCAAGGTGCTTTTGCACGGTTGATGGCTCCCGTCTTGGCTGACACGCCTGGGAGCTTAAAAGCATGAGCTAAAGTGGAAAAAGCTATTTAACCAGCATCATGATCACAGCCCACTTCCTAGGTGCTCTGATGCAGGAGCAGCCATGGGGGAAAATTAGTGGGTGTTCAGTGCCCACCAGCAGCCAAGAGCCCCCCTTTTTCCTCCCACCCCTCAGTACCTTTCAGCCGCAGACCTGCTGGCCAACTCCACGGCTCCCTCCCAGCACCTCCTGCCCTCTGTCAAACAGCTCTTTTGCAATGTTCAGGACGCTTTGGGAGAGGAACGGGGATGAGGCAAGGTCGGGGTGGGGAGCTGGGGGAAGCAGCAGAGTGGGGGTGGGACAGGGGCAGAGTTGGGGGCTCAAGCAGCCCCCAGGGTAGAGGGGAACTTGACATCTATGGCTGTGATAGGCTCACGTCCTTTATGAACTAGTCACAGAAGGGGGACCTGTAACACACAACATTACACATGTGCTTACATCTCCAAATGGGACTTCAGCATCTGCTTACCTGCTTTGGTGCTGTAACACATTCATACTGAGCTGGGATAAGACTTTCTGTCTCACAGCAGCCCGTTACCTTTTGATGACGCTTTAACGGCAATGATATTGCATAAGGCAGCGTATGTGTTCCTGGCCCACCACCACCTTTCAGGCATCCTGAGAAAAAGGAAAAAAAAAAGTAAGGGGCAAACTTTTTTTTGTTTTGTTTTTGTTTTTGTTTCTTGCTTGGTTTTCCTTGCAAACCGTTCTGTTGACAGATGCATCTGCTGAAGTCATCAGATGAATCCTGCTGCCTCTTCAGAATACCAGGGAGAAAAGCAACCCTTCCCCCGCTGCCTGAATACACAATTCTTCTGGGCTGCAGAAGATGTTTACTGCCAGGCTTCTACTAGAGTACAAGCCCAGTGGTCTTCTCATTGGCTTCTCCAAGGCCTTCCTCAATATTTCAGAGTGCACCGTGAGTCCCTAAATATTTGCACTGATTTTTAAGTCCAAAATGTGTGGTGTTGTCAATATTCCCCTGGTTAGGTTGCGTGAGTTTCCTACTGTCCTGCAGTAACACAAGGTGAGTGCCTCAGTTTCCCTAGGCACAGCATAAGTGCATAGTTGGTGATGAAAGTTTCGGTGTGACGACTTCTCACACATAGGCAATAGGCCTCCCTGCCATTTGTAACCTAGGCAATCAGATGACACCTTTGTTCCACAGGAAACAGGACAAAGGAGGGACGAAGGGCATGACTGGTTTGAATTGGACCTGGAGAGTCTCAGCTGACTTAGGAGGGAGGAAGGAAGGCCAGGACACCAGCTCGGAGACCCCCTCTGGGCCCCCTCTTCTCAACATGGATTGTACTGACTGCCTGCAGGGTCTGTGCCAACAAGTCTGTTTGACACTGGGGCCCTGTTGATTAATAAATCTTCTGTTCTCCCTGCTGAATGAGAGTCACGTCTGACTGCAGATGGGACAAGCTGACATTAGATACATCGATTCCAGCTACACACCGGTCGTAGCTGGAACTGCGTGTCAAGGATTGACTTTCAGGTCTAGTGTAGACCTGGCCGCAGACTGACCCACAAGCCCTGGTTTGCACCAGTAAGAGAGAAAGTCTGATCCCAGCTGAACATGAATGTGTTGCAGCCCTAATTAATGGCGTGTTACAGTAGCAAATAGATCAAAAATCAAGATCAACTGGCACTCCAACGTACGATCCACCATGCAGAATCAGACACAGTCCCTGCCCCAGTTCTGCTACACTAGGATCATCTACATGGCATCACATTCCCTCCGTGCCAGAGCACGACAACCATTGGACTCTCCACAAGCATGAATCAATGGAGAGGATATGCCCCAGATGGCTACAGGGAAATGACTCAGACATCTGCATTCCTGAGGCCATTGAGTCACTCATCCCGGATCCTCAACGGCCCAGAGCAGGGAAGCCACTAAGCTGGTTGCAGGCACGTGTATTTTCCTGTTAGCTTTAACCAGAGCACATTTCAAAGCAAGATGGTTGGCTCGCAGCTCCATGCTACCATGTGGAGTCAGCATTGTCTGACTGCAGATGGGACAAGTTGACGTTAGATACACTGATTCCAGCTACACACCAGTCGTAGCTGGAACTGCGTGGAACTAACAAAGGGCTCAGGCCATCCAGCCCCCTCTGCACCAGCAGCTCTGGCAGAGAGAGGCTTCTGGAGGGAAGCTGGTTCAGAAGCTATTCCCAGCGCTGTGTCCCTGAAAGACAGCAGCTCACAGAGAGAGAAACAAGCCCAGAAAGTGCTGCCAGGCAAGAGCAGGCCAGAATAACTGGTCACAAGACACCCTAGAAAAGTACTAGGTCTTACTCAGCAAAGAGCAAAGCACTGTCTTGTGAATTCTAGCATCTGCCAAATGCCCAGCACAGAATCCAGCTCCAGGCTGAGGATTCAGCGAGAGACTGCCGCAGTACGGCTGATTAATCCAAGGGTGGAGAGTACCCAACCAAGCAGCTGACTGAAGCTTTAATTTACATCTTGTGTTGTCTTTTCCCTCACAGAAGCGAGAGTCTGTGCACTGGGGACTCTCTAGCATTGGAAAGGCCAGACAGCACTTGCTCAGACCCCAGGTCAGGGGAAACTGAGGCAGTGGCTCACCTGCAGTGACATGCATGACCACAGGTGGGCATTCTGGGTTGACCTCTGTGCCCTTGCAGATATTCAGAAACAGACTACTAGGTGTAGTAGTTTGGTCTTGATGACCCATGGAAATGTAGGTGCTCACTCAAACTGCACCAGATGGTCAGAGGTCTCGTCATCTAACCCTATTATGTAACAAAATGTTGCATTTCCAAGCTACCCTTCACCCAAGGATTTCAAAGCCTTCTACTGAAATCAGCCAGGGAGGCCCACGACAACCTGGGGAGGTGAGCAGATGTTATCATTCCTGTGTTACGGATGAGGCATGTAGACACAGAGGCGGAAGTAGCCAAGTTTTCAAAAGTGGTTGTGGATTTTGAGGGTCTCAGTATTATAGCTGCATAGACTAAGACACCTTCCTTCAGCTGTGGCAGGAAGGCACCCAAGGCATTAAGGATGAGGGGGAATGTGAGGAAGGCCTTAGAAGATTAACAACATAGATCTCGCTGCCATGCTAATCATCTATGTCATGCAGCCTTCGCCTCTGCCGCGAATACCTCCTGACTACCCTCCCATTGATATTAACTCCATCAGCAGGGCTGGCATCGCTGGACGTCTCGCAGGATAAGGCCCACCGACAAAGCACGTTCTTTGTCCCCACGTGTCTGACTTTGCATCCCTACAGAATGTCGGGGCCTCCAAAGAGTGTCCAACTTTGAAACATTTCACAGGAGAGTTGGATGCCGGGGGAGTGAGTGAGCTGAGGAGGAAGGGGGGAACTGGCGAGGAAGCGAAGACAAAAATCCCAGTCTGGAAATTGTTTTGTTCTGATTTGCCACAGGACTTCTTGTTGCTTTGGCAGATACAGACTAACACAGCTACCCCTCTGATACTGTGTCCCGGTTTGTGCGTTCCAATAAATGCAATAGGCAGGCTGAGGGGGCAGACACAATAGGCTCTAGAAATAGCAGGGTCTGGAATTAAAATAGCGGCCGGCACTTAGATTTGCATCCACTGAGGTCCAGTTGCTCATGCTGGCATGTGCCAGGACATGGGCTAAATCATAACCACCCGTCCCACCTCCTTTCCTCCTTTCTCGGATCCTTCTCACCAGCACAGGTTCATTAAGGCCTTTTCCCAGTGAAAACAGGCTGCATTTTAGAGCGCTGCCAAAGCTTTTGATATTTTCCACTCTGCGTGTCAAGGGCATTTACAGTTGGCGTCAGAATGTTCTGTCAGTCTGAGGGAAGCACTTTGAAGTGTTTGTGGTATGGGCCACATGTGCCTTCAAGATGTGCCTCTCCAGCTCCTGAGGTTCTGACTCTGCTCACATTCCCAGCCTCACGTGACAATGAACAACATGGTTTAACCCTTTCCTGCTGTGCCGGCCTCCCTCTGAGAGAGAGAGATGGAGAGAAACAGATGGAGATGGAAGCTTTGCGGCTGGCTGATGCATTTCGACAGCCGCTTACTAGAACTTAACGTGTCCCGCTGCTTTTCGGAGCCTTGTTTGCTTTAGATAAAATTCCACCGCCCAACAGACAAACCAAGCGGATGCAAAGGTGTACATTGTTGCGTAGAAACACAACACAGCTGGTGCACTGTGCACTTGCTCCAGAGAGGACAGTTGCAGGGCCAGCAGGATCGGGAGGTCATTTTCAAGTGGAGGACCCCGAGTGAGCCTTGCATGTGCCCAGATGCCTGTGAGGTCCGAGTGTAAAGGGCCCCAGTTTGGTAATACAATCGGCCAAGCCCCTGGGATTAATCATGTGACCATGATGTGCCGTGCCACAAATACAAGCGTACAAAATTGCTTCTTCTCCACCATTGTGACAGGCCTACAAGCTGGGGAAACATTTTCTAGCAGTCCTTGGACACCTACAGGTGGTGGGCCAGGCAGCCTTTTGGCTGGGACTGTCAGGGGCCTGTCAACATTGTGAGGGTTTTGCCTTGAGGTCAGCAAAGGGAATACAGCTAACTGTGTCTCTTTAGGGCATGTGCCCTAACCAGGGACAGAAGGGACCTTGAGAGGTCATTAAGTCCAACCCTCTGCACCGCAGCAGGACTAAGAAAGCCTAGAGCTGCCATGACTGGGGTTTGTCCAACTTGCTCTTCTAAACCTCCAGTGATGGGCGCTCCCCTAGAATGTTAGAATATAACTATTAGGACCATGGGGCAAACTCTGAGTTGACTGTTCAGT
The DNA here is from genome assembly GCF_033958435.1 of Carettochelys insculpta. NCBI lineage: Eukaryota > Metazoa > Chordata > Testudines > Carettochelyidae > Carettochelys > Carettochelys insculpta. The sequence continues at coordinate 62,871,706 of NC_134145.1, read as the reverse complement.
ACAAAGCCCTTCTTTCTCAGAGCTGGCTTTATTCTCAAACAAGGGATATGAACTCAAAATATAGTGTTTTAACCAATCACAACTTCCTCAGGCCTCCAACATCTGGGAGCTGGAAAGGACACCTCTTTCCTGACTACTACTCTGAGAACAGGGCCACTGATGGTGTGTGTGGGTGGAGGTGGAGGTGGAGGGGAGGAGGAAGCTGCACCACAGCCTGGCAATTTAAAAAGGCCCGGGCCTCCCAGCCACCAGTGCAGCTGGTACCATGGCAGTGTATGGACCCTGAGCCTTTTAAATTGCTGTCAGAACCCTGGTTGGTGCAGGCTGGGTATCTTTCAAGCCCTGCCCCTTCTGCCTGAAGCCACACCCCTTCTGGGGGCCCAGAGCTAGGTCCCTCCCATCTGACCCCAGGGGCCCAGAAGGTCTGTCAGAGACCCACACTAAAATGCGTCTGACCTGAGACTTCATCTGTCTTCTGCCTCAGAAGCAGAGGTATTGGCAGCTGGTGGTTACAGCTCCCAGTTTAAAACAGTCCAAGGGCAGTAGCGTGTGTACTGGGAGGTGTGCCTGGGCCACAAGACCCAATACCCTTTTACAGCAGGAAGCATCTCTTTGCAGACACATGCTTTGGTAGCCACCAGGGGCAGGAACCACTATGTGAGGGATGGACACTCCAGTTCTACCCCTCTGCAGTTGCTCCAAGTGCAGGAATGACTGTGGGAGGTAATTGCAGCCCCTGCGCTTTTCCAGTCCTCAGGCTCTGAAAGACCTTCCACTGACAGCATTTGGGGTTAAAAATGCTGGTGTGCTCAAAGACTGGTGTTCCAGCAGGGGAAACAAGGCTCCAGCTCTTAAGGGGTTAATCCATAGCTTCATACTGGCGTGATTTCACTTATTTGGCTAGAGTCGGGCAGCAGCCTGGGGTCGTTGCATTGGCTCTAACTCAGTCACGTTTCCTAGAAGTCTTTTACGCAAGGCAATTCGCAGATCAAGCGGCCTCCTCTCCTACTCGGAAAACCATATCACCCCCTCTCCACCCTGCATTCAGGTGCCTTCCCATGCCCATTCCTCAGCCCACAACAGAGCTTCTGACTCAACACTGTTTACAGTGTCTGTCTTTCCACAGTTCTTCCCCTCCCTGGGCTGACTCATTTCACTGGTGGAGCGGAATGTGCTCTTCTGTCGGTAGAGGGTTGATCAAATGGCCCCGGCCCCGGGGCGGGTGTCTGTCTCTTTTTCTTTGCTTTAGTGCTGAGCTGGCACTCAGAGAAGAGGCCGCTGGCAGCAAAAAGTTAGAATTTGCTGTGATTCACTGACCCACTTAGCAATCTAAAATCCCCTGCATTTTAAAGGTCAGAATTAATGAAGATGAAGTCTGTAAAATGCTAGAACAATAAAATCAGCCAGAGGTCCCTTCCCTGCTCTTCCCCATCACTGTCAAGAGCCTCATCTCTCCTCTTTGGCTCTGTCTCTTAACATCTCTTTTCCTTAATGTCAGTCATTGTTTCTCCATTTCTCCTGCTTCTGTTCGGCCTTATCTATCCTGATGATTTGCCCCAACTTCAACCAACACTGCACAGCCTGAAATGTAGGGGCCCTGTGTAAAACCCCTCAGATGAAGATTACTGTATGTGGAAAATATTTAGCTGTCACTTAAAAATTTTTTTTTGTGGGGTGTCCTCATACTGATGGAACACAGTGGATCTGAAGGGAAGTGTCACAGTCTGTTCAAGGTCTAGGCTGCAGAACTGAGGAAAATGGGGTGAGTTGTGCCTTGCTGTTTTTAGGGAGCAGACTGCTTTGTCTTTCTCTGTTTTGGAGTTCTTGCATGTTATAGTTTGAAAGGCGAAGAGATAAAGTCATACTGCAACCTTTCAGCAAGACCATTTGATATTTTTCACCTAACTTCTTGGTAGGCCGTGAAACATAACAGAGAAAGGCAAAACTGCTATTTGCACTGGTGGGAGCTTATCCCAGGTTTGAGTGGTGTTCCCAAGCAGCTCAGGATCAAGCCTTCCAGGGTAGAATACTGCAGCACAATTTTTCACAAGGGAGCCTCTTTCTTGTGAGAGCACACCTTGGGAGAGGCCTGAAAACCTTTGTGTCACCAGACTGCATGACTGCTCAACGCATAAGCACCCAAGCACAGGGTGGCAACTGGGCTCCGTCCCTTGATAGAGAAGAAGCCTTCTGGAGTGGAGAGGGATGTTCTTGTCTGGAGACAGCTCTTAAACAGCTGGTCACGAGGAAGCTTTGATCATGAGCATCTTACAAGGGCTAGGTCTGAGCCATGCATTACATCTGGACTCTGATTCAGGTTTGAGTCCAAGCCCCCATTCCATCCCCATACAAATCAGTCTGACTCAGGGTCCAGGTCCTAAGACCCTGCTAGAAGGGTGGGTGAGTTGGGTCCAAGTCTTATCATTTTGCAGTGTGGACACAGCTCAACCCACTGACCCAAGGCTGAAGGTCTGGACAGTGAAGCATGGATGCATGAGCACAGCTGTAAGACCCAAGTCCAGCAATTGCATGCCCAGGTTTACAATTCAGTGTTGCTGCCCAAACACAGGCTTGGCAACACCAAGTCCACAAAGCTGGGTTTACAATGCAATGTAGATAGACCCAAAGAAAGAGCAGGGCATGGAAGGAGGCCATAGCTGGTTGGGGCATCGGGAGTCTTTCTTGATGGCTCTTGTTCAGTGTGAAGGCAAGGCTGAGCTTCAAAGCATTTCTTAATACATACAGGAGGATCTGTCAGTGCTTGTACCTGGAGTGCAATTTGCTTCTACAAGGTGAATCCAAACGAGCCTCTCAAGGGCAGGATACGTCTGCAAAGTACCTAGCTCTACAGAATTACCACTAATGAGTCACTGACCCTGGTCTGCCCTCCACTTCTCGTTCCCCCCACAGCAAATGCAGTAGGCACCGTGGCATTGCGACGGCCCACGGAGCACGCTGAGGCCCTTGGATAGCTCAGCAGTCAATCACTGTGGAGGAGTGCCACGCCGAGGCCCAACCTGCCCCCAGAGATTGCACTGATTTAACTAACTTGCTTTCTCCATGGACACCATTGTATTGGTACAACTCCTCAGGAGGACAGTGTTACGACATGGAGGGAAATCAGGCTAGGGAATGTGGGACTTGGACTTCCTGTGAGAAGGAGCCTGGCCTTTTTCTGGAAGAGTCCTTTGGTTTGTAGCACACTATGTTTCTCCTTTGAATGATCTCTGGCCAAGCTGTTTTTGACCTGCTGTTCCCCTCTACCTGCCGGGGAAGTTAATATTTTTAGTGGGTCTTTGCTTTTCTTGGTGATGCCATGAAGCGAACTGCACCCAGGTAAGGGCCTGAGCCAAAGACCATGGACACCACAGCATTTGGTCCCAGTGCATATCAGCCTCTTACACATCCTCAAACTCACTTGCCTCTACCTTGAGAGAGAAGTGCACTGCCAACACCAGCTAGCTATCATATTACAGAATCATAGAATCATAGAAGAGTAGGACTGGAAGGGACCTCGAGAGGCCATCGAGTCCAGCCCCATGCCCTCATGGCAGGACCAAGCACTTTCTAGACCATCCCTGAAAGCCATCTATCTAACCTCTTCTTAAATATCTCCAGTGATGGAGATTCTACCACCTCTCTTGGCAATTCGTTCCAGTGTTTGATCACCCTGACAGGTAGGAACTTCTTCCTAATGTCCAATACTATGTGAGACCGTGTCAAATGCTTTACTGAAGTCTAGGTATTAACCCATGTCAGCTCTTGAGACCTGGAGCCATCCCAGGCTTCTCTGCTGCTAGAAAAACATAGAATTTCTGGTTCTGTACATGATTAGGAGGAAGGCTGAGGACTTTCCAGTTCTCCACCCATATTCACTTAAGATACAAAAGACAAAAATATAACTAGTGTCTGACCTTTTGATCTTTAGTGTAAGCTGTATTAATAACAGTATTTTGTCTTTATACCCTCTTTTGTCCAATGTCTCAATGGGATTTACGGACAAACTAAGTAAGCAGCACAACAGGCTTTGGAGAAAGTAAGGAATATTGAAGAATTGTTTAATTTACCACAGAGATGGAGCAACATCTGGGTAAAACAAGGATGTTTAACAATGGTTGGCAACAATACAACAGCTTGCAAGAGAGACAAGGAAGAAATGAAATAAATTAAAATGTTTTTTTGGGGGGGCGTGGGGGGGATTTTAATTATAATTTGGCCAAGACACCAGCAAAAGGTGCCGTGTGATTTTTATAGGACATCAAATGAGTTTCTGTCCAATCTGAAAGATTCATTGATTCCTAGCCAAGAAGGAACCATTTTGATCATCTAGTCTGGCATCCTGCATAACACATAGAATTTCCCCAAAATAATTCCTAGATTCCCACACACCAGCCATTCTATTGATGTGGCAAATCTGAGGAACTGTCCCATACTGGGGTGTCAGAAGAGGTGGTTTTAGAACAAATGGACAAATTAAATAGTAATAAGATACTAGGATCAGCTCAGCCCAAGAGTTCTAAAGGAATTCAGGAAAGACACGTCAAAGCAACTACTGGTGGCATGTAATCTACCACTGATATCAGCCACTGCACCAGATGACCAAAGGATAGCACATGTAATGCCATTTTTAAAAAAGGGTCCAGAGGTGATCCTGGCAAATAAGCCTAACAGGCAAATGAGTTGAAACTATAGTAAAAACAGAATTATCAGAACCATAGATTAACGTGATAGGTTAGGGAAGAATGCACAGAAGTTTTGTAAATGGAAACCATGCCCCACCCATCTATTTGAATACTGTGAAGTATCAATAAGTAGGTTTATAGGGTGAGCCAATTGATCTAGTATACTTGGACTTTTAGAAAGTCTGTCACAAGGTCCTTCACCAAAGACTTTTATGCAAACAAACACAATAGCCACGGGATAAGAGGGTCCGTCCCCACAAGGGTCAATAATTGATTAAAAGGTAGGAAAAAAGGGTAAGGGATAAGTGGCCAGTTTTCAGAGTGGAGAGACATAAACAGTGGAATCCCCCTACAATCTGTGTTGGGACCAGTGCTGTTCAACATGCTCAGAAGGGGCCCAGGAAAAGGGGTGTACAGTTGGGTGGTAAAATTTGCTGGTGCTACAAATAACTCAAGACAATTAAGTCCAAAGCTTACTGTGAAGGGTTACAAAGGGATCTCACAAATTGGAAAATGAAATATAAGGTTCATAAATGCAAAATAATGCACATTGGAAAACACAGTCCCAAGTATACATATAAAATTACAGGGTCTAAATTAGCAGTTACCATTCAAGAAAGAGATCTTGAAGTCATTATGGATAGTTCTCTGAAAACATCTGGTCGATGTGCAGTGACAGTCAAAACAGATAACAATGTTAGGAGCCATTAGGAAAGGGATAGATAAGAGGACAGAAAATGGCATAATGCCACAATGTGCATCCAGGGTATGCTGTAAGTGAGCGAGGAGGTGTTCTGCTTCCCCTTCACATAACAGACGAACCAGGACGACAAGTGCTTCCCTAGACACTCACAGGTGGGCTCAAACCTGGGACCTCTAGAGGTCAGAGCAGGAGCCTCTACAGTTTGAGCTAAAAGTCAATGGGTGCTCAGCTCAGGGTGCAGATCAAACTTGTTCTTTCTCTCTGCATGGGCTAAGTGGGGCTGCTTGCTGCCAGTACTCGATACGGCATTTTTGGAACAATGTGCAGATCCTGCACTTCTCTGACACTGCAAGGTTACTCTTGCTGCAGACCCGTGTAGGCCATGATAGCCGCTGATAGTTCTGAGGGACTCCCCGAGCTCAAGTTCCTCCTTGATGCAGCTGTGCAGAACCTCAGTGAGTATTTGGGGCCCGGAGAGTCTCTTCTGCTAGAGAGGAAAAGGGCTTTTTTGTTTTTCTTTTTTTTTTGGAGGCTCACCAGCAGCCCGATGGAACCCTACATGAGTTCGCAGGCAAGACCTCTGCATGGCCCCACTTTCCAAGAACGCAGGCAGACACCTTGGCACCTCACCCTGCCTTAAGACTTTCATCTGCGGAGACAATAACTTCCTTCTTGTTCCTCCTCGTTCCATTACCTGTCACATCAGACTTTTTGATTTTCTCAGGATCTGGGCTGTGCCAAATAGCCCTCTTTACTGAAGAGCTCCGTTTCAGGTAATTGCCAGAGAAAGCTGCATGGTCGGTAATGAGCAAGGGAAGGGAACGCTGCGATGCATTGGGGGTGTATCAGTCACATGCCGTACTTTCATAAAGGTAGAGCAGTGGAAACAGTCCTTATTATGATTGTCCCAGTGCCAGAGGAAAAGGGAATTAAGGGAATGAATACGTCTGGGATGAGTGCCAGCCACGACTTACTTGCATTTTTACCCCGATCTGAAATGGCTCGGTCAGAGATGGAAAGCTTTATGGAAGTCATGAACCAAAGCAGGCACCACAAGCACTGGGCTCCAGCTGAGCCGCCCCACAGTTGACAATGTCCAAGAAACACAAAAACAAAGAAACAAGAGATCAGCTGGGCAAAAGCGGCTTAAGAGCAACTTTCTTCTCTTTCGGCAGTGGCTTTGGACTTTCTAACACAGCGCTCGCTAATGACTACATGGGAGTCTGTCTTCTGACCACAAAGTGCCTAAGGTACTAGAACACCCGCGAGTAAGGATGTGAGGGTTGGCATAGCTCCTGGGAAGAGGGTGTGCTTTACCATCAGAGCCCAGCATGACTTGGGACTGAGAGGCACTGAGCGGTCAAGCCTGTGCCGCGAGCCCCAAACTGGGTTGCCTTTGAAAACTTTATAAAAACATATGCCTTCCCTTGGAGTTTAACCCTCACTTGAGCTCTGAGAATGCCAAGAGTCCAGGCTGTACTTTACACAGAGTAATGCACATGCAAAGAATCAGCACTCACCAAACTCCCATTTGGGGGCGATGGAATGAAAGTCCCAAATTGTTTCAATGTGTCCCAGGGTGTAGACTGCAGCTATTGTAAAGCTGTCTGTGAAAAGTAAAACTTTCTCGAAGGGCTGCATCTGGCTCTGTTGAAGTCAGTGGGAGTTTTGCCATTGGCTTCAATGAAAGAAGGACCACACTCTCAAGAAGGGTTTCTATCTATGTGTAGACGAGCTCACTAACTAATCACATTTGCGATTAAGTTCTGCTCTTAAGCCCCAGTCGGCCATTGATTCTGTGCGTGGAAAGAACTTTGTACTTGCACAGAGCTGTACTGAGATCCTGTTGTGAGACCTCACTGCAGCATCGGGGCCTGGGTGACACTGATGCAAATATAAATCGGAGGTAACTCTACTGAGCTCTACACTGGCGTAACTGGGAGCGGAATTTGACAGATCAGATTTGAAAGCGGGTAAAAAAAATCATTTCCCAATCTCCAATAAAACAAAAGTAAAAATGGCAATGCACAGCAAGTTTTGATGGCGGGGTTCTGTGCATGGGGTGCACATATAGTCAAAGAGTTGAAGGCCAGAAAGGGCCACCAAGCTATCTAGCCAGATATTCTGGAGATCACAGGCCTTTCACTCCACCCACATGCTAAGCCCAACAACCAGAATTAGACAAAATATTACAGCTCTTCAGAGACTAAAGTATTCCATAACTCCAACATCACCTTCATTTAGAAAAGCCTCAGCTCTGGCCAGTGTTTCCTCTATTTTTTTTCCACTGGGACTGAAACAGATTTTGTTATGTGCATCAAGGCCTGTGCATATGTGCACCACCAATAGAAACAAAAGCTGGTTAAGGATTTGTCTGAACCAGGGCTCCCTGTAAGCTGATCTCTTGGGCAGCCACCCAGGAGAGATTAAGGTGCCACCCAGCTGATTAGCAGAGTGCCCACAGCCAGGCGGCACTTGAATCTCTCCTGGATGGCCACCCAAGCGCTCACCTTACAGGCAAATCCTTAACCCAGGGTGTCATTTCTAATAGTCCTTGGGACTCTGCTCACAAATAAACTGTTCCAGAAGACCCAACGCAATGAGGGAATTTTTTAGCCCAGTTTAAACCACACCTTTGTTGGGGGAGGCAAAGTTTGGGGCGAAGGCACTGGCAAGTGAATAGAGATTCTTCCCAGAATTGTAAAACTTCTTTCTTTGTGGGTTTCAGTCCCCACCTAGTGTAAATTGGTATCTCAGGGCTTGTCTAGACAATGAGTTAGCACATGCCAAAGCGGGATGGAAACTCTACAGCATACTATTGTTCCATGCACTAACTGGCTGTGGGGACCCTGCTACCACATGCTAAAAGTTCCCTAGTGCACTTTGACCTATTCTGCTTTCAAATATGAGTAGATCACATGACTTCAGTGGTACTGTGCTGATTAACACCCTAAAAACCTGTCCACAGCTCCTTCTGAGTTGCGTTGCACAGACCAGGTTCCTTCCCTGTGATCTCTGCAGAGATCTGATCTCTTACAAAAGGTTACCAAAAGACGGGTAATGAAATGCTTTCTTGACCTGGTTAGAAAATTCAGTGCTATTTTCTTTTTCCATTTGAGCCCTTAGTTGGAAGGGATTTCTATCAGCAAGAACGTTTGTTTTTAGTACTAAATGCTTTTTAATCACCTCTATTAAGTCTTTGTACTTCACCTCATCTGGTTCCGATGGAAAACACAAGTCTTCCAGAACTGCAAATGTCCATTTCCCTGCCAAAGTTTAAGGAAATGGACTTTTTTCACTACATTCTGTAATAGTATTTACACAAAAGTACCGCTCACATCTCTGCCTATACATTTGAAATTCTAATTATTCATTAAACTGGAAACCTTCCATATTTGCATGAACGGCTATTTTATCTGTCTACTTTTCTTTCTGTTGTTTAACCAGAAGAGCTGTTCATGTTGTGCTCCTTTTTTACATTAACTTCTTCATTGCCAGAATTCTTATTGTGCTTGTACATGCAAAGGGAAAACCGCTATCTTGCCAGCCTTAGTTTAGGTGAAAGAGAAAGAGAGAAAGCACGGTGTGTGTATCTCATAGATGAAAAGCTATAGCAAATCTGAGCACAAAATGGCAACTGCCATAGCAGCAGGAGTACAGGGAGAGAACATCTCACTATTTCAAGATACAGCACACAGGAAAAAAAATCATAGCACATACAAGATACATACACACCACACAAGCTAGTCAGAAGCAGGTCAGCTGCTTGTTATCATGCATTTCACTCCGATCCATGAATATAAAATGGACTAGAAGATTTACTCAATGTTGCTCCAATCCTTAACTTGAATAGGTTCTGTTTTACTTCCTTGCAATCGTTGCTCTGGGGTGTGGCTGGGAATGAGAGGTTCAGTATGCAGGTTGTCCCAAGGAGAGAGGATATCCCCAGCCCTCTCTCACTGCAGCAGCATGGGTCCAGCTGAGAAATGTCTGTCCATGGCCACCGCAGCAGGCACAGCCTGGGGAGGGGTGAATGTCCCCCCTCTGGGGGACAGACAGATACAGAGACAAACAGACATTCTCTGAAACACATAGTAGATAGCTGACCCTTTCTCCAGCCCTGTCCCCTGCTGGCCCAGTGGAGTGATAGCTGTCCCGGTCCCCATCTCTGGTCCCTTTCTACCCACCTGTGGTCATTCTGTGGTATAACTGTCCCTCTTACCAGACCCCTCCCTGTCCACTTTAGGGCTATGTCTAAACTGCAGACTTCTGTCGGGAGACAGGAGGTCTCTCAACAAAAGTCTGCTGCATTGGGAGTGTTCCGCCGACATCCTGGGCTTCCTTGTTCCACGAGCAAGAAGAGATAGGTTGGCAGAGGGTGGTTTCCCAATATTTGGCCCCACATGGCCAGGCCAAATGTCGGGAAAGCCTCTCCCAACACAAATGTCGGCAGGAGAGATGCACTTGCGTTGCACAATTTGTGTATCTTTTGCCGACAGTTCTTGGCAATCTAGACATAGCTTATGAAAAAGAAATTCCAGGCATATGCTATTGTCCTGGCGCAACTGAACCCTGACTTTGCTGCAGGTTATGAGTAGAGGGAGCAGCGTGCTAAATTCGGTGATCCTAGCTCTTACTGGTGAGGCGTAGCCATGTCAGTCTATAGCTTCACAAATAACAAGAAATCCTGTAGGTTGATCTGAAGAGGTGAGTCTTCCCCTTGGAAGCTTGTTACCTAATAAATTTCTTAGTCTTCAAGGCGCAACAGGACTGTTTGTTTTGGAGGAGTGCTAGAACAAACAGACTCACAGACAGATGGACAGACAGACACAGAAAGTTTCTCAAATATATAGCTGATGTGCCTGTTAATGTGACTACTTGTGCCCTGATCAGCCTCCCAAATTCGAGCCCCATCAGTGCTTTCCCCCTCTGACTTTCCTTTTCTTCCCTTTCTTGCTCTCTCTTCTACTAGCTCCATCTGCCTGACGTACGCAAACTGAAAGCTGCACTTCTTAGGGTAAGAAGCAGGTAAGCCAGGACATGGGACAGCCCTATCTGCACATGACCACTGAGTATAAGTTATTCTGTGTCAACGATTTTTCACATGGCATTGAAAGGCCTGAGGAGGGATTTTCCAAAGTGCTCACCACTGCTTGTGGCTTTCCTGGAAGATCAATGGATGTGTTACCACCGGCCCCAGAAGGAGCCTATGGCAATGCTGAGCACTTAGGAAAAAAATGCCCTTTCTGTGAAATGTGGCGTGAGTGAGACACTCAGTGCCTGGGCTTGTTACCCTCTGTGTTCAGTGGTAACACGTCCCTTGATCTTCCAGGAGAACAACGAGCCATGTTGAGCACTTTGGAAAATCCCACCTCAGGCCCCTCAGCACTGTGCAAAAAAACCTTAGTGCATACCCGACAGGCTCCAGTATCATGTGACTGGGACTGGTCACCAAATTTGGTTCGCTCGTTGAATCGTTAGCTGCTCAGGTTGGGTACTGATGGGGAACCTGAAGCAAACGCGGACCCCTGCTCCCCAAGTCCATGCGGGTGCAACTTCCCGGCTTTGGTAACCAAGCTAGTTAGCGCAGATGTGTCCGCCCGTGCTGCAATCAAACCCAGAGACTGCAGTGTGGAGGTGCGCTCGCGGCTGTGGTGCTGTCACCTTGTTCCCGGGTCAAAGACAGATTGTATTCAAGCCCCTTTGAAGACCCCTACGTCTTCTCACTTCTTCCAAAAGGGCAGGAGAAGATGGTGTCTTATGGTCTCTGAATGACAGAGAAGCGTGGGGAGGGGCCCTGGGGTTTCACACACACAGAGACCAGGAGTCGTTAGAATGTTTGCCCACTCTCTGGATCTTCTGATCTGACTTGCTGGGCAGATGTGACCCATCCCAGGACGGTGCGGCTGGGATTACACTGAACCGAACCCTCCGAAGGTGTTCTGGTTTCCGGCTTTTACAGCTCGAGTGCCCAGGGAGAGAAGTGTTGAAATAGACACCAGGGATCATTCGGGCAGACCTGCCTTCAGAGGAAACGGGAACCTCCCTGGTGAGCGGAAGAATGCTTTCCAGACAGTCAGGTGGAGCGGCCTGCTGGCTGCCTGACACTAATGGACTTGGCAGCTTCTCCTGCTGGCGGGCCAGAGCCCTGAGCTTAGCTAAGCAGAAGGCTGAATCCTTGGAAGCTAACAGACAGCCGCATGCGTGGATGCCTGGTGCCGTTCTGGAACAGGAGGGTACTCCCAGCAATGGGCGAGGAGAGCGAGTGGAGCTCTGGGGTGGGGGGCACTGAGCAGGGAGCTACTTGTGGGCATCACAGATCTAGCGTGGGTATGTGGGGGAGAGAAACCCCAGCAGGACCATGGTGCACTGAGGGAGTCTTTCAGATGCTGACTTGGTGCAAAGATATCAGCCCCACCCCCACCTCAGGTTCCCCCAGGCAGTCCTTCCCCACCCGCCCACATCCCTGCCCAGATACACTCCTACCACTCCCCTGGGCCGCCAGAGCTGCGAGAGCCAGAGAGGGGTCTGGGCAGAGGTGGGGTGGGGTCCCACAGAGCTGTGGGGAGGGCAGGAAGGAGCAGGGGGTGATCAGCCAGAGGGCACTGGGGGTGGGAGGAGTAAAGAGAGGACGAGCCCCACAGAGGGTTGTTAGGGCAGGGTTCCTCTCTGCCTGCCCCTTCTGCCTCAGACCCCACTCCTCCGCCATCCCTGTCATGCACAGCCTACCTTCCCCACCCCCTATGCCCTCAGCTATTGCTACTGCCAACAATTCCAGTCCCTTGGCTCCACCTCAGGGAGCGGAGGGCCTTAAGGCAGCAGATGGCTGAGCAGGACAGAGTTCTCCCTGTGCCTTGGAAACCTCTCCCTCCAACCCCAGGCATATTTTTTTAAGGCTCCTGCTGGGTAACTGTTCCCTGGTCTCAGGAAAGTGCTATTTGAAAGTTAGGGGATAAATTACCAGAGCGCTTCATTCTTATGGTCCCAGCACAGCTGTGCAGTCTAAGCCATCCTATATGTATGACTGAGTTTTAAAAGAGCCCTGTTATAAAAGTCCGCCACCCCCACTCCCACCCTGTCAGACATGTGGCTGTTGCATTTAGGGACTGTTTGCTGCCCAGTGCAGAGCCATGGTTTTGTTGGTTTGTTTGGTTGTTTTTTTCCTTCTTGTTCTACAAAGGCACAGGCCAGAATGATTTAACCAAAGACATTGCCACAAACACTCCAAACAGCACTATGAAAAAGTAAACCCAAAACTGCCACGTATGGACCGGGCAAATGGCTAAATGTTGTCGTGAAAAAGTAATTAGACCAACAGATACTCAAAACACCCATATATCTTGAAACCTTAACATCACACTGAACAGAACAAAATGGCACTTTGGAACCCACATCTTTGTCCTGATTCTGTATCCATTTGTTCAACTGACAAGTCAAAATATGTTCTCCCACTGTGGGCACGCGCGCACGCGCGCGCACACACACACAGAGCTGCTAGTACTGTACATATCAGCTGAGACCAAGGGGATTCTTTCTGAATCTTACGTCCTCACCAGTAAAAAAGATTCTGCTGCCAAACCGGAGCTCAAGATTTTTGTTCACGTCAACGGGAGCAGCAAAGTGCAGAGTGATGGATGTAGGCTAGGTCCATGATCAAGCCAGCCCTCAGCAAACTCTGGAGGGCTGTGAAAAGACAACGCCAGGAAAGAAAGAAGCCCATGCCCACGGGAGATCGGTGGACTGCAGGAAGGGTGAAAAGGGGACATTTTCTCAAGAGACAGGAGTTGTTTTGGGGGCCCAGACTGAGAGAGACGCACTGCTAGGAGTGACTGAAGGAGACAAACCAGACTTACACCATCCAGGCATGTCAGCGGATGGAGGAGCGGACTTACCATTAGCACACTCCCTCGTGGCCAGGTTTGGAAGAGCTGGTAGGGGAACTCCTGGTGTAGTGGACCCAGCTGCCAGCCGCTCCTGTCTGCCTCTTCTTCGGACACTACCTTCTGGCCAGGCCACACTGAGTCTGGGTGAGGTAACAGAGAGCCAGATAAACCCAGACGAGCAGTCCCCACCTGGCTTCACCCCTTTACAAAATCTTCATCCCTTCCTTGGCTCCACAGGGTAACCCTCCTGCTCCTGTGTGAAGCAATACCACCCAGGGCTCTCTCCTCCAAGACCCAGCTCCAAATACTACTGCCCATTTGGGTCACAGGGTTTCCACACCACCTTTGCCTGTGGCTGGCAGGGAACTCAGAGAAACCTTCACTTCGGGGAGCCAGACCAGGGAGCCTGTGGAGAGCACCAAAGCTAATCTCTGCTCCATCAGATTCCTCAATGCCTCCCTAGACTCCTTATTCCCTTAGTCCTTCTTCAGGCTCTTTTCACGGTTCCTCCCCGGGTTGATCTGGCTCCATGCTTGAGCCACCAGAGCAAGACCACAGAGTTCTTTCTCCCAATGTCCCTCTTCTCATCTCCGCTTCCTCCCTTTACGCTCAGCTTCTCCCACACTGAGGCTTCATCTTCATTTGGGCTTGACAACCAGATGTCTTAATTGAGTTTTCCAGCTCCAACCAGCCCTTTTAGTGTGAACGTGGGACACGTATGCCATCACGCCAAGCTTCAGGTAAGACAGACTTACCTATCGGGTAGACTGTTGTTTTAAAATCCTTTCACCCTCCATGCTTTTTTCCTGCATTAGAAGAAACAGCACTTTGCTTTTCAGAAAGGCTTTTCTAATCACTTACAGAGTCCCACAGGAAAATTGTCCTGGGTCACTTCACTTGATACACAGGGTGTTGTACCCTAATTTCTGGTCTAAGAATGGGAGAATTACAGAATTCCACCCCATGAGGCCTCACATGTGAGGGAAGGCACACTTTAACTTTAGCCACCTTTTTTTTAAAAAAAAAAAATCTTGGCCAGGGTCCTTGCTCCAGCAAGTTTACACTGTAATTTAAGGCAGGAGGCAGCAAGTGTGAAGCGAGCAATAGGATGGAATTGGAGTGAGAGGACAAGGTTATTAGTAGTAAGAACATGCATTTTACATAGGTTAGCTGTGTGAAGTAATTATAAAGTTTGGGATCCTCCATAGTAACTAAAAATACTTCCACCCCCACTTCCCAGACAGGAGTCACTGCTTCAATCAGGGTTCTTGGCGTTTAGGGCCTTCCACTGCAAGCTTTGAGAGTGACTTTGTTTTACAAAACTTTCTCTTGATCTTCACTTGAATGCGCAACACTGTCCTGAAACACTCCCATCAAAATAGGGCTAGTCCAAAACATTTCTGTTGGCAAGTTTTCTATGGAAAACTGGGATGGGAATAGAAAAGGTAACCATCAAGTGATCCATCCACCATCACCCATTCCCAGCTTCTGACACAGAGAGGCTTGGAACACCATTCCTGTCCATCTCAGCTAAGAGCCATTGATGGACCTAACCTCCAGGAATTTATCTATCTCTTTTTAGAGCCCTGTTGAAATCCTGGTCTTCACAACATCCTCTGGCAAGGAGTTCCAGTGGTTATCAGTGTGTTGCCTGACGAAATACTTCCTTTTGTTTGTTTTAAGACTGCTACCTATTAATTTTATGTGTTGACCCCCCTAGTTCTTGTCATATGGGAAAGAGTAAATAACTCTTTATTCACTTCCTCCACATCAGTCAGGATTTTATAGACCTCTATTATATCCTGTCCCTGCATTAGTTGCCTCTTTTACAAACGAAAAAGTCTCTACTCACATGGCAGTTGTTCCAAACCCCCAATAATTTCTGTTGCCATTTTCTGAACTTTTTCCAGTGCCGACAGTTTATGGCCAGGAGAGAAGAGAAATACTGCAGGGAGAAAAATGAACTGGGTCAGCAGGAAGTTAGGTGTAACACCTGTACTCCTGTGAAAAGAGCTTTGGGATTTATAATGACCATCAGTGGTCACAGCCTGGATTTCATGTCTCCTCCAGCAACACAAGAGCCCTTTACACCTGAGCACAGGGCCTTTTATTCAGGGCTGATTCGGCTGATTACGAAAACACCTAGAATATGGGTGATGCCGCTGCTTGCTCCACCTTTATGTTTTTCAGAGGTTCCCCTATGTCCTGATGCAGACCTGCCTGCTATGTTTGTGCAGACCTGAGGGAATAGCAGCACAGAAACGTCAGAGCCCTGGTTCAAGACAAGAGTTAGATCTAAGCTATGCTGTCAGGAATAGTGATGGGGTTGGATAGAGGTTGACGGTTCATGGGTCACTCAGTCCCAAATTAATTGTTAGTAAGGGACAGGGATTTTTTAACACTCACGGGCAGAATAAATTTTGTTATGTGCACCAGGGCATGTGCAGATGTACACCACCAATGGAAACACAAGCTACCAGCTGGGGGCACGGTGGGCTTACAGGAAACACTGGTAAGACGCATGAACCCACATCACCTCTCTGCACTCCCCTGACGTGAACACCCCGGAACTTTCAATGGGGGTTTAGAATTCACACCTCTCTCTGGATCAAATGTGGCAGCTGGCTGTTCTCATGACTAACCCCCAAACCTCAGATCTCAGAAGCCCTGAACTTCAGGGTGTGTGAAACCCAGGTTTAAGTTTTAGAGCTAGGAATCCTCTCTGCATTCCACATGTTTTGCATCACTCCTCTGTTTGCTGTGGAAAACAAACACTGAGTCAAAGTCTAACTGAGAGAGCAATGCTGTCCCAGCCACATTCCTCCTGAGGCATCATGGAAGTAAACAGTTTAGCCCAGCACGGCCCACATGTTCAACCCCACAGGGCTCACAGCTATTTTCCTCTTCCCTCTGTCTTTGATTTGGATGTTTTCTCCCCATCTTGCTTTTACTCAGGAGGTTACCATGGCCCACTATTCCTGAGAGACTGGAGATCTCTAGGCTCCCCCAAGACAAGAGTTCCCACAAGATGTTCTTTCTCTAGGCCCAAGGAACCACATTAAAGCTCCCCATTGGTCCTCCAACCAGTCTCCACAGAGCTTCCATTTGCACATGAACTCATGCGGAGAATGGATCACTGCAACTGGCTCTGCAGAACTGTGGTGAGGTAGGGTGAATACTTTAACTGAGCTATCGAGTGCCTCCACTCCAGCCCACCCAGGACCTCTGAGAGGCATTTCAAAAGCACAGACTGACTTTTCATTCACGAGCACTTCTGGGTGCTACCGCAGTACAAATAATCAATACATCTCCCTCGGGGCCATGTGGTTCCTCAGTGCCCCTTACTATTGGCTTCATCCACAAGGCAAAAATCGATTAATCAACAAATTTAGCCTTTCTGGTAATATACCCATGGGCAGGGCAGAGACTTACAAATGGTTTCAGTTTCCTCCTTGTTTAAAATGGCAAGACAGATATATTTCCCTCTGGAGGAAAAGCAAATCTGCAGGGGACATGAATTCTGTGCAGACACAGTGGCTCATTGAGTTCCTGGTCACTGAGTATCAATGTGTTCTTGCTAATGGCTGGTCCAAAGAGAATAGGAGGCTGCTATGTCTACTCAGGGGAATCCTGTGGCCAAAGAAAAAATCTGCATAGTTCATTTGTCAAAATAACACATTATAATCACGCCAGTTTTAGGTATTTTGGAATTTTAATTCAAAATACCCATCAACATGTCTGTCCATAACAATACAGTAAACAAAAAAGATTCATTGAATATTTTATAACCAATAAATTGCTTATGAAATATACTAATTCGCAACTCTGAGTAGTAATGCATTTCAGCTACAATATGGGTGCATATTCACCACATCTTTCACAAGCAGTGCAAAAGCTTGGGACAGTCTGCAATGGAGGAGCTGAGGGAGAAGGAAGTGGTGGCTGGAAAGAAGCCTAGGAGTGAACCTGGAGGATTATTGGGTGTGGGTGTGAAATGTACACAACAATTTTTGGGTTGAAGAGGGACAGTTATTGATTTAAGGAGTCTGTCACCATCTTTGTGGGAGAATTCCCAGCTACCTGGTCATTCTGATAGGCTATCCCAGCTTGTGCCTTTCCTGAAAGGGTTGCAGCCAGCCCACCAGTCTAGGCCCTGTCTGCAGCTGGGGTTACCAGCCTGCTGGCTGTGTGGCAGGCTTCTAGGGAAGCCTCAAAAATCTCCTTTAGAAAAGTCTAAATGAAATGTTGCTTTGATATTTTTTCATACAACATTTCAGAATTCAATTCCCTCTTCATGGGAAATTCCTGAATTCAATTCCACATGCGTGGCAAATTCCAGAATTTTGACATTTTGATCCAATGTGGAAAGATTTACTTTTCTGCAGGGTTACTAGAATTTGCTGTTCTCTTTGGAGGAGCTAACAGAGTATTTATTATTGGGTTAGCACTGACCACACGGCCTCATTTCTCATGCCACCACGGGCAACAATCCCATGTTCTTGTATGGACATGACAAATAGCACTGTTCCTCTAAGCTGACTGGCTGTCTCAATGGACACCTTGCAAGGAAACAAGGAACACAGTCTGGCACCATTCTGAGGCCACTAACACAACCCCTGCTGCTTGAGTTTCCTCTGACAGGTTGACTGTTATCATAGAACAATTATGTGCCCCAGAAGAAATGTCTACATTTAAATAGGGAACTTTGTCCTGCTTCTGCTAATAACTAGTGACACCTGGATTTCCACACTTGAGGTCAGGCAATTAAGTTTTGCTTGTGAAGAAGGGCCAAACCAAATAACCATATCTAAAGAAGCCTCAACTGTGGAGAAATTTGGATCTCAGTCTGCAACCACATCCTGATGTTACAGCTCAGACCTCTCTTATTAGCAAACAACTCTGACGTTTGCTTCATTGGTAACTGCAAGCATCAAAGAGTTAGGCACCAAAAGTTCATGAGATTGGCATAAAAATCATATTTTTTAAGTGGTCTTCTTTTTATTTGCCTCCTGGATTTTGAGCCATTAGATTTTAATTGGGTTATTTTTTTTTCAAGCTTTTCTCTTGAATCTTGATGGCAAGAAATTTACTGTTTTTGTTTTGTTTTTTTTTAAAGTCTCACCTAATAACAGCCCTTCAAGGTGTGGGGCTTTTAGAGACACATGAAGCACTGCAACACTTGGCAACACTGGGAACTCTCCTCTTTGCTGAAATCAAGAATAACTGGAACCAGCCTACTCAAGAGAATTATGGTTTACAGGATACAAAATATTTCTTAGATGGATGCAGAAGTTCACCAGTGAGGAATCATATAGGAAGATACAGCCAAAAGAGAACCTACTGCTGAAGGTTATACAATGGAAGTTACAGCTATTTGGGCATATTTGCAGAATGAACAATGAGCGAAAAATCAAGACCCTGGTATTCGGCATAAGGGACAGTTTGAATTGGGGAGGCAGACCCCAGAGAGAATGGGTAGCTGATAAATAGATTGGTGCGCAGCTAGTCTACAGAAACTAAGCCACTCTGCACTGGACGGGGAAAGGTGGAAGGAAACAATGAGAGAAGCACCAGACACCAATAGGCACTGAGCCCATGGTTGTTGTTGTTGTTGATGATGATGATGATGATGAAGAATAGAATACGATTATTTTTTAGTGTTTCATTTCAGTAAGTATGTCTGAATCTAATGCTGGAGGCAACCATCTTGCTGAAAAGCAAGTCATTTCTGATAATAGGAAATCCAGTATCAGTGAAAGAGATCGTAAAACTTTTCCAACCTACTTACACTGGGTATTACTTAGATCAGGAAGGAAATTTTTCAGCTGAAATGTTTTTCTTAAGAAAATGCAGCTGCAGCAACACCAAAATGTTTTGCAAATTTGGATTAATGTCACCAAATTGTTTTTGGTTAAAAAAAATTAAAAAATTCTAACAAAAGGGAAACATTTCATTTAAACATTATTCTAAACAAAGGATTCTGGTTTTTTTCAGTTTGAAATGACTTTGGTTCAAAATTTTATTCCACTTTATTTTTAAAATAATCGAAAACATTTATATTGTATTGAAATGAAACATTTTGTTCAACACAAAATGACTTTTCCACCAACTTTCCAACTGGCCTAATATGGAGCGGGTGGAGAAGGAAATGTTTTAATTTGCATGGAAACAAAATTTCGGGCAAGTATTCAGGCAGGCTGTGATCGGGGCTGGGGTCTATAAAATCATGACAGGTATGGAAAAAGCGAATAAGGAAAAATTATTTAGTTTGCCCCAAAACACAAGAACTAGGGGTCACCAAATGAAATTAATGGGTAACAGGTTTTTAACTAACAACACGAAGTTCTTCTTCAGCTAGCACACAGTCGGCCTGTGGAACTCCTCGCCAGAGGAGGTTGTGAAGACCAGCACTTTAGCAAAGTTGAAAAAAGAGCTAGATAAATTCATGGAAGTTAGTTCCATCAATAGCTCTTAGCCATGATGGGTAGGAATGGTGCTCCCTGGCCTCTGGTTGTCAGAGGCTGCACATGGATGACAGGAGAGGAATCGCTTTGGTGATTTACCTATTCTGTTCACTCCCTCTGGTGCATCAGGTATGGGCCACCGTTCAGCAGACAGGATACTGGGCTAGATGGACCTTTGATCTGACCCAATGTGGCTGTTCTTATGTTCTTATGTATAGGTGCAGACCTGTCTACTGGCATCCTGTTGCCATGCAGGGAATGGGAAGAAAGAAATTTGTTTGACAAAATGGGTATCTGTCCAATTAAAAATAAGGGTGGCCACGGCCTTAAATCCCTGCAGGTGTTTCAGAGGGGATTTAAATACATTTGGACAGCATCTTAGTTTCATTTTGCTAAAGATACACACACCCAGAGCTTAGCAGCTGAGCCTCCTGAACTCTGCTGCCTAAAAAGCAAACAGTCGTCGTGTCCATTTCATGGAACTTTTCGACATAGTATAGTGGGTTCTGCAAACATGGGGAGCTCTTGAGAGCCTGTCAGTAGATCATTGGAGAGAGGAAAAAATGCCAGCCAAGACAGATAAAAATACATTAAAATAGGGATGCACACGCACGTGTGTGTGTTTTATAAAGGGCATGTTACATTTTGAACTGGGAGTAACATTGTATTCTGTAATGGAAATGGCATCTGAAAGTGATTAACGGAACAATGTGGTTTCTGATTGGTACTTGAATTGGTTCCAGAACATTTTTTATAATAAGTGTAATAAAGATCCCAATTATCTGATCCTTTCCCCTAACATGGTCAGAGAGGATGTTTCCAGAGAAAGGGTCTTTCTCCCCTCCCCCGCGCAGTCTCAATTCTGAAAACATTTTACACGTATGCTTAACTTAACGCAGGAGTTGCCTCACTGAAGCCAACAGGGCTATGCATATGCATGAATTTCAATGCATGCACATGAATTTGCAGAACGAGAGCCTATGCAAAATAATAGTAATCTTAGAATACACTAGTAACATTCAGATCTGCTCATCAGCACACTCCACAGCCTTTAGCAGAAAGGTCTGCTTGTTATTCCCAGGGCTGGCCAGGATGCATTTACGATTCCATAAAAGAGGCCCTAGTATTACCCAAATAATTACTTACTAAAACAAGCCTATAAAACTCAAGGTCTGCCCCAAATAAAGGGCAAACCAGAGACTTTTCTTCTCCCTAGTTTAATAACATAAATCTAGGGAAAAGCATCTTGCTGCCATAAAATCAGTTCCGCATTCATAATAAATGACTGATTTGCTAACTGGGATCAAGTCCTGCCAGGGACTCGAAAGGAGCAGGATGTGGGGAGACATTTTAAATATGAAAGTCGTGTCCATCATCATCAGGGGAAGGCAATTTCCCACTTAACCTCTGACATTTTCAGACAACATAAAGATACGGCAAAGTGGTGGATGATGTTACAGATTAAAATAAAGCTGCTCGTGCCATCGCGAGAGAATGCATTTTACCACACGCTGCAAGTCACCCAGCCCAGACACACACATGCCTGCTGCCATCCCTGAGATGGTGTCATATGAAAACATACGGTGACAAATTAACATAGGAGTTGAACATCAAGAAGCCTGATCCAGGGTGGATGCTTGATGTGTTTCATCTACTTCTGACACACACAAGACTTTACCCTTTTAACTCCCCAGTAACATTTTTATAGCTTTTCATACCACCAAAGCACTTGGTAGTGAATTAACTGACTCATATGAAGTCCTCCCCAATGCAGGCTCAGCCCTTCACTAAACAGCCATCTGTAAACTAAGGACATTTTTTGTAAGCTGCCTCCTGGTCCTGTTTCCAACACAGGTTCAGCTCCTGTGCTGTTAGGAGCCTGTCTCTGCTCAGTGCAGGTATGAGCAATACAAGACCTAAAATACAGGCAGCAGCCAGTGGCTGGTCTTCCTTGTGATTCTCATCCCTGGAGATGGAGCAGTGTGGCACAATCTTCCTAGCATAAAGACAACTCTGGGCAACCTCCTATATCTTCCCGCAGGTCCTCTCTGCCCATCTGTGTCCTTAGCCTGAGTAATTCCCTTCTGTTGAGAAAGAAGAGAGGCCCAAGAAGACAGTAAGCAAAGCCCCCAGGATGAAAATTACATCAGTCCGCACTTGCACTCAGTGTAAAACCCGCAGTGGTTAAAGAGGGGTTAAGTGACTTATTCAGGTTTCCACAGTGATACAGTGGAAGCACCAGAAATGGAACAGAGGTCACTGGCCTGTGAATGTTACATGGAAGTGCTTCAGTCCTTGTCTTCCTTCCCAATGGCCCATGACATCCGGGTGCGCCTTGAACTGCCATTGCCCCATACCCTCTGCATGGGGTCTACAAGCATTGATCCTCCAAGGTGCTCAGCACACACAGCTCCCATTTAAGTTGTGACAGGATCCGAGTCTTAGGACAGGGAAATTATCTGAAGGGGCTTGGAAGAACACGCAGGAGGATCCCTTGGGGTTTGGAACAGACATTAACTTTCACCGGGTTATAGTGCCTTCTACCATCCACCTTGATCTGACAAGATCTGAGCAGAGCGGCGGCCAGAGGAAGCCAGAAAAATCCCTGTCTCCATGAGCACAGGTTCTAATTCTAAAGAGCATCCCTTCTTCTTTCTGCTTCTCCTCTGAGGTGATTTTACTCAGAAAAATCGTGCAGACCTCAGCATTGAGTTTTCCCTTTGCTCGGTTGTGCCTGGCAAATAATTGATGAGGTGTTAGTTTATGCCAACCACAACGGGTGGGGGTGAGACCATTTTTACACTACAGATGCCACGAACAAGAAGTGATTTAAGTTCATTTTTCAACAACGCTGTCTGTGTCACCCACGAGCAGAAGCTCACCACGCCCAGAGATTATTTGTGTAATAACTGCCCAGGCCAGGGTTCCACCGAGATTCTGGCTGGGTCTGATTCCCACCTTTGTTTTGTTGCCCATCTCCTCCCAGTTGAAGGGAACTCCCATTTCCTGGTGCCTTGCCATGGAAACGCTCGCTTGCCAAGGGAGGCTCTGAATCTGTGCGTGTGTTTTTACACATCCTGCACAAACCCAAAGGAGCGAGAATCAAAGAATCCACCAACAAACCACAGTCCCCCATAGCCATGAGGATTTCCAGATTTCTTGTCTGTGGCTTTGTCTTCTCTGCACTTTAGATTTTAGTGGGGAGTGGGGAGAACAAGGGAAAAAACCACCAAACCAGTCAGTCGCCTCCTAATCCAGTGTGCACCTCAGACTCCATGAGTGCATTCTTGGGACGAAAGCAGTGTTTCCCTTGGCTGGGATGCCCGGCCTCCTGGCTCCTCTTGAGCTGCGAAGCTATAGACATTCCGCTGAGTCGTTTGCAGCCTTGCCTGCCAGGAAAACCCAATGTCTCCATGGAGAAATCTCAGTGGAGGAGCGGGATACTCAATCATCCGCTGGAAGAGAAAAGAGTCTCTGCCTCCTCTGAGACCAACCCTTACTTTAAAAGAAAAGCAACAAAACTCTACAGGAAGGGGCCAAGACACTACAGTGGCATTGCTGGGCAATGTATGGCATTGGATGGAGGAGGGTGCAACCCTACAAGCCTGACACAAAACTCACTAAAGGCAACCGGATGCCATCCACTGACACCAATTAGCTTGGGACCCGACTGACATTTGGATCTGGAAATGAACTCCCCAAAGGCTAGATATGTCTGCATTTGGAAGGGTTGGTTTAGCCCAATGTTGAGCTAGGAGCCAGCTGCAAATTATAGACTCAAAAGAAAGAGACTATATTAAAGGGCCTTTTCTTAGTTGTTGTATTAATTCCCCAGGGCTAGATTCTGACCCCCTTACTCCCATTGTGCAGCCCCTTCTGCCAAGATTAGTCCTGTTGATTTGAATGAGACAATTCAGGTAGTAAGGAACAATTCTCTGTGAGTGAATGTGGCAACCTCTCGTCCTTGTGCCAGAGTGTTACATCTGTTTGTTTCATTGACACACACACACACACACACACACACACACACATTTTTACAGCTGCACAGGCCATTCAGCTTCAGGAAGGCACGTCTACTCTTCCTGGCACTCTCTCAGCAGAAGGCTGGTTGCAGAATTCCTCTGAGTGGTCCCAGTGTAAAAGGCGAAAAGAGTTAATCTGTAGCTGGAAAAAAGTCATCTGTTGAGCTATAAAAATGGACACCGAGTCAGAATCCTGCTTAGCCAGGGGCACCTGTCCTGCCTCCACAGCCCCAGAGTTGCCCAGTCAGGGAGAATTGCCTTTTCCTTTTAAACCAGCTGCTTCTGGAGGAGAGAGAGCTGGGGAAGTCCTCTTTCCTTGCAGTAGCCTCAGAGAACCCTGCTTCACCTCACACCGCTCAACCCCACCCCACCAAGTATCCTGCATCCCCAGCCAGAGCCACTGCCCCTCACTACCCGCCCTGAGCCCCTCAACCCCAGCTCCATCCCAGAGCCCACATCCCCTGTGAGAACCCTCACCACCTGCACCCAACACTCTGACCCACCCAAGCCCCTCAACCCCAGCCCCACCCGACAGCCCGCACACTGCTGCACCCCAGCCCCCTGCCCCAGGCCTGAGGCCCCTCCCACAGTCAGAACCCCTTGGCTCCACCCCCACCACATGAATTTTGTTATGGGCACCATTCAGAAGATGTTGTCTTGCACATTCCCTCCATATCAGTGCACATAACAAAATCCATTCGGCTCCAGCACGGGATAGATTAGAGGGAACACCACTCCTGGTGCTGTACCAGAAATCCTGCCCCTTCTCACTCCAGTAAAGGTTAATTTCACTTAAGCAAACTATCGTACTGGATATAGGTTTTTACACTACCCTCTTGACTGTAGCATCTGAATGCCTTCCAGGCATGCATTAACCGACATGCCTAATGACTGTCACGTGTCGTGTGTTCCTGTTCTCATCCGGTCCCCAGCAGGAGATGTGTGTGTGCAGTGGAGTGGTTGATTTCAGCTTCTTTGGAAGGTTTTACATTTGTACTCAGAAGGAAGGAAGTTCTTTGCCAGCCTGGAGATAACGACTCAAGGGAAGAGGCTGGAGGGATTGTGCCTTGAGGTGGAGGAGCTTGTGTGTTCCTGAGAGTTAGGCCTTTGTGAGTCTTGCACTCCTGGCCAAGTTACCCCAAGTGGTAAGGTCGAAGGTCAGGGTCCAGACAAACCCCAATCCAGTCCCTTCCCTGCACTAAGTCCTCCATGGCAGAGCAGGTGAATGAAGAGACAATTTCTCCCAGTGGCTGTAAAGGTGGATGAAGGCTGCAGCAAGATGGAGGTTTGTGGGCATCTTGGTTTCCGTGCCATCGGATTACGATCCTCAACCTATCAAGTAATGTGTGGACACTGGCAAGCAACAGTGTCTCCACAGTGACAGAATTTTCATACGGGTACCTTCCTTATTCACATCATAGTCCTATGGTGATCGGTGAGTGATGGCAGGAGCCAGAGACTCATCATTGGAGGCACCTAACCACAGACCAGTGCACAGGTGGCTGCTGTCAGATGGTCATTTCTGAGAGCGACCTGGAGCTGCAACAGCCCTAGTGGGGTGTTGGCTAGAAAAGGTGCCCGACATACAAACTGCCTTCCCTTTCCCTGACTGGGTAACCACCTCCAACAGGATCCTCTTACTGTGACTGAACCTGAACAATGACATTTAGAAGCTGGAAATGCTGACATTAACTCACAGGTAATCCACAGCCTGGACTCACCCAAAGGGATCTTCTAGTTAGGGATCCCAGTATTTCAAGACCCAATGGCGACAACAGGTTATGGAGAATTGGAAAAGGAAAAAAGAATGTGCCGCAGGCCAACTGAAAAATCCAGACCCTGCCCCTTCCACTGGGAAATGCCCACCACAACCATGATGACATCTGTAGATGTCAGATTGGTCTCACTAGCCACCTGCAGATCCATCAGTGATAACAAACTATTATTTTATGGAAGACACTCATTCTTGAACTCCAGGGGATTGCCAGCCTTTACTACTCATTTGCATGACAGCATCAGAGGCCCATCATTTAAACATAAAAAGAGACAAAGCCTGCTCCAAAGTGTTTACAGTCTAAATAGACGAGGCAGAGAGAGTGAGAGTATTATTATTTCTGTTACAGATGGGAAACTGAGGCACCAGGGAGGTTAAAGCCCAATCCTCAAAGGGGTTTAGGGTTCTAATGCCCATTGGAATAAGTGACTTGCCCGAGGTCACAAAGAAAAATCGGTGGCAGAGCCAGCTATTCACCCCATCTCTTGCATCCAAGTCCAGACCTTTATCCTTCCTCCTTCCCTAAAGAGTTGGAGAAATGTGAAAATCTCCATGTTTTCTAGCCCACGACAGCATTGCATCCATTCCTGGGAGGGAGTATTTCTGTTCAATGTGTGCATCTTAGAATACATTGTCAATACGCTGGGTGGTATTTCCCTCCATTTCCCCTAACCGATTCTCTTTTATGACTGCGTGACTTCACGCCTTGTGCGGTTCATGGTACCCATTACACCAGACTGACAAAAAACAGCTGTGTTGCGGGGAGAGCAATTTAAAGAACAATTAAGAACATCATTTCCAATTCATTTGCTTGGCCAGAATAAGTAATTTCTAAGAGGTAATTTGATCTCCAACAGCATGCGATTAAAGGTGAACTCCATTATTTCCCATTGGCAGAACCCATGTTTTTAACTTGTTACCAAACAAGTTGCATGGAGAAAAATAAAAGAAGTTTTGTTTGAAAAGGAATAGTTTGTCTGCTGCCTTTTCCAGGGAATTGGACTGCATGGCATTAGGAATTCCCTGCACAAGGAACAGCCTGTGTCCAATTTACATTTCCAAAGCATCTTTCATGAAGAAGGATCCCAAGGCATTTCACAGCTTTGGTGTGTAGGACTCACTTACCCACTGGGGAGCTGCAGTTACCGATAGGGTGAAATGGCTCTGTGTAAATGTATGCCTCTAGGAGCAAAGAATGTGGACCACTGTGATGGGATGCTCACCCCATACAAGGCAAATGAGGTTAAATGAGGTCAGTAAACTTTATATGTTGCAGGCTGGGGAGAGCCAGGGCTCAATAAAGTGTATGGAAGGGACACTGAGCTGGAGTGAAACCGATCGGGTCCATATAAAGGGATGAAGCTGAGAACAGAAGAGATCTGTGAGGCACAATCCTAGTCTAGTAGTCACATCCTAGGAAAGGGGAGGTGTGCTTGGGGCCACAGAACTCGGCAAGGAGTCAAAGAGGGGAGGGAGTCTGCAGTTACTCCCTGAGCGGAGGGAGTTCGGACCAACACACCGACACGGAGGGGGATACAAGCTAGAGAACGGAAGTAGGAAGGAGTCAAGGAAAATAGCAAAAGGCTCTGAGAGCAAGAAGAAAACCAATCCATGACACACACACAAAATGGGACACAACTGCCCGGGAAGGAGTACTGTGGAAAGAGCTCGAGGGGCGAAGCTAAATATGAGTCCAAAGCCTAGACATGATTCTGGGATGCCTTAGCCAGGAGTGTTGTGAGTGAGACATGAGAAGTCATTCTTCTGCTCTACTCTGTGCTGATTAGGCCTCAGTTCTGGGCACCACATTTCTGGAAAGATGGGGAGAAACTGGAGAAGGTCAAGAGAAGAGGAACAAAAATGATTAAAGGTCTAGAAAATATGACCTATGAGGGAAGATTGGTTTTCAAGTACTAAAAGGGTGTTACAAGGAGGAGGAAGAAAAATTATCTTCTTAGCCCCTGAGGATAGCATTAAAAGCAATGGGCTTAAATCACATCCAGGGAGGTTTAGGTGGAACATTAGGAAAAAAAACTTGCTAACTGTCAGGGTGGTTAAACACTGGAATAAATTGCGTAGGAAGGTTGTGGAAACTCCATCGCTGGAGATGTTTAAGAGATTGTTACACAAACACCTGTCAGGGACGGTCTACATGGCGCTTGCTCCTGTGGTGAGGGCAGAGGACTGGACTCGATGAACTCTGGAGGTCCCTTTCAGTTCCATGATTTTAAGAAGCTCATAGTTGCTGGAACCTGGAGTAGTGAGTGGGTGGGCCCAGGTTCTCGTACCAGCCTCTGGGAAAGTGGCACTGGAGCTGGAAGGCCATACAGACAGTTGATGCAGTGGGACTCTGATACCGCAGAAGGGGAGGGCTATACAATGGCCTCAGAATAGGGCTGCTTCCTCAAGAGAGAGCTGCATATCCTGGAAAACTAGGTGGAACACAAGTATCAGAGAGGTACCTGTGTTAGTCCGTAGCTTCAAGAACAACAAGAAGTCTTGTGGCACCTTATAGAATAACAGATATTTTGGAACATAAGCTTTCATGGGCAAAGACCCGCTTCATCAGATGCACTTCATCAGATGTTAGGGGGAACATAGATTCAAAAGACTGATTCTTTTTAAAAAGATCTGTGCTAGGAATTATTTTGGGGCACTTCTCTGGTATCATTCAAGAGGTCAGACTAGCTATTCCTTTATGGCTGGGGACCCTGTGAATTTATGAAACACAGCAATGTTCCACCAAAGTTTATTACAGGAAGCAAGGCATGGAGCACGCCGTTGAAACGGCAGGGGAAGTTTAGAAAGGCAAGACTAAAATCAGCCTAACTGGTCTTTGGCCAAGCAACCAAAGTTAACACCTTTACTCTGCCAGAGAACCTCACACGATCTTTAATGACTTACAAACGATAAAGACCCGGGTTTTACAGCCCAGCCTGGAGACTGGGAGCCAGGAGACCGAGGTTCTAGTCCCTGTCCTGCTGCTGACTCGCTGTCCCAAATTGGGCAAGATTAGCACTTGCCTATCTCGCAGTGTTCTGTATGGCTCAACGCACACAAAGTGCTGTGCATTCCCCAGGGTGTGGCTAAACTGGAGCAGGGGAGGTAATTCCCAGCCCACGTAAACGTATGTGTACCTGGTCAGATTGAGCTACCAAACTGGAAACAGCAGCCACCCCTAGTACAGTCCTGTCTCGGATCCAAGGTACATAGTTGGACAGCGACTCCTTCTGGCGGCTCACACGGCCATAGCAACACTGCTATTGTTAGCATAGTAGCTCAAAGCTAGAGCCCAACTCTCTGCCTGAGTTGGAAATTCCACCTTCCAGCTCCAGTGCAGACGCTCCCCAGGACACAAGGGATCCGTGCCACGCCAAGGATTTTATTTGCCTCTATATTTTCATGCCAGAGAAGCAAGTTTCCTTTGAGACACTCTCATTCAGTGAAAACAAGGAGAAGTCCTATGGCACCTTATTGACTAACAGATTTTTTGGAGCATAAGCTTTCATGGGCAAAGACCCGCTTCATCAGATGCATTAAGTGAGCTGTGGCTGTAACCCACGCTCCCATGATGGTGAGGTAGAGGTGCTGGCCAAAGGGAGGATTAGCTGGTGGCTGTCTCGGGCTGCTATGGTGTCTTGTACTGGTTTGTGTAGGATTTTCACCTCTGCCCTCCAGGCTGGAAAGCCAGCCTGACCCAACCAGGACTGTCTCAGCACAGGCCCTGCCAAGTCTCCAGTGAGTGTCGGCTCTGAACTGGGAGGAGCTGTCACTCTTCTCCTGCTGGGTTCCTACCTGAATGGCCGCTAAGCTGTGCAACTGCCTGACAGGAATCTATTTGTCCAGGGGAGAGAAAAGCATGTATGGAGAGAAGTAACATGTTTCAGAGTGTCAGGCACTAAGGCCCTAAGAACACACTCCCCTCTCACCTTCTGCTGTGCTGTGACAAGGGCCTTGCAAAATCCCTTTCTCTAAGTGCAGCATCCACCCAGGGCTCTACCACCTCCTTTCCTGAAAGGGCATCTAAGACTATGCTCCCCCCCATGTACCCCCTGCCCCTTGCTCTCTGCACAGCCTTGTTAAGATCCCTTGCCAGCCCTCTCAATTGGATCACTTGCCTGGTGATGTTTGGCATTTAATTTTCAAGCCCCAGTCCCTGGAGGTGCATGATTATTTGAGACTCTCCCCTGCCCCGGTATGGGGAGAAGAGCAAGTTTCTAGCCACTCCAAGAGCAAAGCTGAGCTTGAAAACGCAAAACTTGGTGGCTCATAAGTCAACTACGAAAAACCCAGAAATACCGTTTTTTTAAAAAAAGGCTCTTGACTTTAAAGTAAATCTTATTATTTTTAGGGCCCTGTCTCCTCCTCTTTGCTTAGGGGTGGCCGTCCTGTGTGTACCATGCTCATTATTAAGAGGCACACAGGTAGCTTTGGGTCTGACATTTCCATTGTCTTTTCCCTCAGAAGCAGTGGGATGGCGTAGTGTTTATCACAAAGAATGCGGAATAGAAATGGTTTCCTAGGAGTGAGGTATTAGTGATTATACCTTTTGTTGCAATGTTGGAGGCCCAAACACAGCCATGCCAGGTACTGTGACCCCAGAAAAAGGATGATCCAGGGGTTCAGGCTCCTATCTGCCATAAAAAGCTTCTTGGGGGACACTGTAATAGGGTGACCAGATAGAAAGTATGAAAAATGGGGACAGGGTGGAAGGTAGTGTAATAGGTGCCTGTATAAGAAAAAAGCACCCAAACATCAGGACTGTCCAGGGATCTGACGAGGATGGATCCATGCTAAGGGACTCAGGTACTTCAGTGATGAAGGCTTGTGGAAGAATACCTAACCCTGCTTCCCTCCTCCCACCGCTTAACCTATCATGACTCTTAAGTTCTTTCCCCAAATGCCTTCTAGGGCTCCGTCCCTAGAAGTCCTGACTCTGCCCTTGGATTAGGATGTGTCACCACTATCCATCCCCTGCGGCTGCTCTGTGTCTCTCCCGGCCTCTTGCCAGCCTACTGGACTCAGGACAGGATCCTGGTGCCAATTTTCACCTCAGGCTTCTTCTCTGATGCCTGCCAGTCTCCTTATTGTCTAAGCCCAGACAGGGCCTCTAGTTTTCTTCCTCAGAGTCTCCCTCTACTCTGAGCTTCCTGTCGTTATACTTCACTACAGCTTGGATCCCTCTCTAATTAGGCCCACCTCACTCTCCAGGTTCAACCAGGTGCCTTAATTGAGCTCTCCAGATCCAATTAACTCTTGTTAACCTGTGTGCCTATATGCCCTGCCACAGTGCTGGCCATAGAAATACCACAGACAGGAAGCAACGCTGGCTATGAATTGACCCTCCTAGGTTCTCTGTCCAAACTGAGTAAGTGCAGAAATGAAACAAAGGGGGGGAAAGTAAATCTGATTTCTGAAAGGCTTTCACTTTCAAGCAACACACACACACAGTCCCACCACCACAACTATGCAGTGCCCCATCTAGAGCCCCCCACTGCTCATCACGCCTGCCAATTCCCCCACTGCCCAGTGCCCCCCAAGCCCTCCAGAGACCCATTCTGGCGCACCCACCTGAGAGGTGACTGTGTCTGCCAGGCTGTGCTGGCAGCATGGCCAGGGCCAGTCGGGGGGTTGCCTGGCTCCCCAGGGGTAGCACAGTCAGCCAGGCTGGAGCAGGAGCGGGGCCTATCCAGGCCAGACTCCCGCAGGATCCACTTGCCCGGTGTGGCCCCCTGCATTGGACAGCCAAGCTCTTACCCTGTCACAGGGGGCTGCTTCACCTGGCAGGAGACCTCCCACAGGGCTGCAAGGGGCCAGCTTCCCTTCAGCCAGCCCCACACCCTGCCAAGGCCCAGGAACAGCAAGTTTTGAGTTTTCAGGCCCCTCTAAAGCACCGGTGTGGTTCACCGGGGTGTGGTTCACTGTGCCGTGTGGTGGCACCTAGACCACTGACAGAGAGAAAGACTGAGTATCCTTTCCAGCCCTAGCTGTGAGCCAGCTGTCTTCTACCTCAAAGCGCAGAGGGCCCAGCTTTGACTTTGCTTGTCCATGGTTACCTGTGGTCAAATGATAATCATAGGCCTCTTCAACAGCCCGTTTTCCCTCTTGTAACTGGAGTCAAGGAAGCTGGTGAGAGCAGCCTCCCTTGCCAAACCCACTCCGCCAGGAACGTTAATGTTTTGCTAAATCACTTACTGACAGCTCACCCTGCCCTGGGAATCTCAGCTGCAGGGACTTGGGTAGCAATTTTGTTGGGGAGGTTTAACAACTCTTGGTGGCATTGATGTGGCTGCCGGGATGGAACGAGGGGTG
Source organism: Carettochelys insculpta (assembly GCF_033958435.1). NCBI lineage: Eukaryota > Metazoa > Chordata > Testudines > Carettochelyidae > Carettochelys > Carettochelys insculpta. Next base: position 62,839,866 of record NC_134145.1, on the reverse strand, counting down.
GGCAATTGCCGGAGTCTGTTTATTTTATGCACTATGTTTTTAAGAGGTTGGGCAAGGGCACTCTGATCTTAGGAGGGACCACTCAGCAGTGATTTCAGTCTGTCCTAGTGTCATGTCACCTCGCCCTGGGCTGGCCCAGCAGAGGACCCTCTGAGCCAATTCACCCAAGTGAATCCAAAAATCCAACTAAATTATCAGTCCCTGTGTCAGAGCAAGCTGGACATCAAATAGAACCTTCTTCCACCTCACCTGTCCCAGGTGAGCAAGACCCAGTGCTTCTCCTGTGTACAGAAAGACACTCCAGGGACAGCAGAGATTGTGGCCACACCATGGACCTGCAGAGCTCCAACCCTGAGCTTAACATTTGCAACTGGGGCCTGTAGCAGACTCACAGCCTTGGCGAATCAAGCAAAGAGAAAGACACAGAAGCGCCAAGTGAGATTATGAATACAGGACTTTCCTGTGGCCCAGGGGAAAGGGGCACCCTTCTGCCTCAGACTCTGGGCTGAGGAGGAAACCATATGACTCCTAGCTCCAAGTGTCATATGATTATGTGAGAAACTCTGTTTGCAATCTGGCTGGGCAGTAAGGGTGGAGTGTTTAGCCCTGATGACTGGGAGAAAAGCTTGAAAAAACATGAGCCCGAGCGGGTCCACATAGCCTATGTCTAGCAAACCACAGCCACAGATAGTGCGTTTGTTAGCAGTCCATGAGAATGAAAAGATCACAGATACTTAAATATCTTCTCAGGGCAAAACCTCCAGAGTTTGATTAGTCAGCCTGATTTTTCTAGAGCAGCTTAGAAACAAAGCTGAGTGTCTTGAAAACGTGTGTATTCAGCAGCACGTTGTACGGATGTGAAACATGGGTCGTAACGAAAGATTCAAAGAGAAGAATATTGATGTTCGAGAGGAGTTGTTGTAGACAGATCCTGAGAATAGGATGGATACAGAAGGTCACCAATGAGGAACTATATAGAAAGATACAGCCAAAAGAGAACCTAGTGCAGAAGGTTATACAATGGAAGTTACAGCTATTCAGGCATATCTGCAGAATGAATGAGGAATGGAAAATCAAGACCCTGGTATGTGGCATAATGGATGGTTCAAATAGGCGAGCCAGTCCCCCACAGAGAATGGGCAGATGATATAGTGGATTAGTGCGCAGCTAGTCTACAGAAACTAAGCCACTGCACACTGGCCAGGGAAAGGTGGAAGGAAATCATGAGAGAGGCATCAGACACCAATGGGCTGTTGGTTGTTGTTGTTGTTGATGACTATGATGATGATTCTCTACTTGTTTAATACAATCTCCAGCCACCAAATTACTAAAATGGAAAAACTGACCAATACACAGGAAGAACAGCAATGTTGTGCGGCACCGCAGGTCAGAAGTGTCAAGTGATCTTCAAACATCTGCGTCACATAATAGTCCAGCGTTCTCAGTGAAATATTGGGGCTGTATCCCTTCCCACCAGAAATAGCAGGAGGGCACGGTGCTCACAGTGACGGCTATAGGAACAATAAAAGTAGCCACCTGGTGCAGGCAGATGAGTTCACACATAAAGGTGATCTGACTTCTAGAACTGTTGAGTTATGCAACTACACAAGGTCTGAGCATGTATTATGGAATAATGACATGAGGTTCTTGTCCTTAGAAGTGCAGCTGAACAGATACTCTACAAAAGAGCCTTGCTAAAACCAGTGGTCTCAGAGTGCTACCCGTAGGTAATCTCTTCTAGCCACATTTGACAGACATCACAATCTGCCAGACAAGACCGTTCTGTCAAAACTGACACGCTCCCAGATAGCACACTGAGTTCTCTGGAATCTCATTTTGAAAGAAAACCAGATAAACAAAAGTTTTGATTTTTCCTTTCGCGATGACTTTTCAGTTTAAAGTTTTATATTCACAGTTACTACATAATAACAGTCAGAAAACAAAATATTGTGTAAAAATGAAATGTTTTGATCAACCTGACCAGAGGTGAGAAAAAGGACCCAAAAAGGTTATTCAAGCAAAAGTACAGCTGCTTTGGGGGCAGGGGGAGATGTAATTAAGTAAAAGCCAATGTGTTCTCCTGGAAAACTACTTGAGTAAAAGTGCTAAAGTAGTACATCTTATTTGTACTCAGGTGTCCAGAAGTAAAAAGTAGTCACCCTATGAACATCTTGGGATACTTCAGGATACTTGAGTGCAATTGAGAGTGATGCTTTTGTACTTTCGCACAAGTAGTTTTCCGGAAGTATACTTTGATTTATACTTAATTACGTTTCCCCCCAAAGTAGCTGTACTTTTACTCAAGTAACTTTTGGGGGTACTTTTTCCACCTCTGGACTGACCACATTTTTTCCTTCCTGAAACTTTCTTTTGCAGAGAATTTTGAAGTTTTCCATATTCGCTCAGATGCATTATTAAAGCCAAATCTGGAAAATTCAAAATTCTTGATAAGTGGACACCCTCTGTCCTCCACAGAGCTCTCCTCGTGCATGTGTCAGTGAGACAAGAGGCTGTTGTGTGTGTAATCTCTGCACCGCGCAGAGGAGAAGGGATATATGGTTACTTAGTAATGTCAAAGCCACACTGTTCAAATATAAATAGCAGATGCCTTTGGGTTAAAGCAACGTCCTCTGGAGCACAGTGCAGTTAATTAATTCAATATTGTATCAGTATCATCCCTTAGTCTCACTCCTAATGCCACTTCAAATGCCACCAGCCCTTGACATTGTATCAGATTCGATCTGAGTAGTGGTGTGGTGAACATCTCCCTCCCCTGACAGAGGCTAAGGGGGACGACGGAGCACCTGGCCCTGTTCAAAAGGGGACTCAAGACAGTCAAGCAGAGCGGGTGAAGGAGAAGCTGTCCAAATTTGCAGCTTCCAGAGACAAGTGATCCACAGGAGAGGGTCTGGATCATGGGTAAGACACAACCATGGCCGTAAAGGCTTCCTCTGCTCCCTGCCAAGGGAGCAGGATTGAACACTACCAAGAGAGCTGGGGAATGCTAAGTTCACTGACTGGGAACTCCAGGTGGGGACGAAATGGTCTGTGCCCACATGCCAAATCAGGGAGAGAGTGGGAAGGTAGAAAGCAGCCCAGGGGACACTGGTCAGTTGCACCAGGAAGAGATGACCAAGACGTTCCACACCTTTCCCCTGCGGCCTTGGGCTGGGACCTGATGGAGATGGTGCACCAGGCCCCCTGTTCTTGTGGGTGAAGTTTGGTGGACATGGACAAACTGACCTGCCGACAAGGCCTGCCGGCCTCCCACTGAAACTCACGACAGTGTGAGAAAAAGGACTTCATGGTTGAATGAATCTCTGAAGGACCCTCCCCAGCCACTTCTGCTGTGAATGTAGCTTTTGGGTTTAGAACAAATGTTTTCCACGACTCATTACATGTGGGAACCATTTTGCAAACTTTTCAATCCAAACAGTTTTTCACGATGTAGATCTTTGTCATTTCCCCACCAGTGCTGAGGAACCTGTTATAATAGAACCCTTCTAGGGCAGGTGAAGAAAGAAGTGAAATTAATTCAAGGATAATAAATTAACCAGATTAGTTTCGTTCTTCAAAGGGAGTGAAATTTAAAAATTAACAAACAAACAGCATAACTAACGGCAAATAGGTTACACTCCTGACATTTTCAGTTCCAATAACCTGAGGTGTTATGAACCACACAGATATAGATTTAAGCCGAGATTTTCAGAAAAGAAATGATCTGGATGTCCAGTTTGAACCTTCCCATGGGCCTTTGTTTTTTTCAGGAAATGCTGAGCACCCGTCCACTGAAGGGGGAAAAGGGCTTTTTTTTATTGTATTTCAAAGTGGGCCTCCAAACTCTGAGACTCTTGAGTTGCTTTGGAAAGCTTCAGCTTCATAATTTTCTCACAGACGAGTCTCAGCCCTTTAAGGAAACAGAAATCTTGCAGAAAGGAGTCCTGTTAGTAGAGGACATGAAGATGAGGCAGCCTGGTTTTGTGAGCAGGGTTGTTCCCAGCATGCTCTAGGCGCATGTGCAGTTACTCTTAGGGGTACTGGTGGGAAGTGGGGGACAGCCTGTAGTTACGGAGTAGGAATACATTGCTAGTGGGATTGGAGCAGACACTTTCTCCACTTCCTCTTATTGCAAGTCCTGAGGATCAGTCATGTTTCAGGGGCTTCCCACTCACACATCCCCCTTTTTAAGGAAAAGTTAGCATCCTTCTGCAAAGCCAACATCCAGACTGGGACACACTGATCGGGAAAGCCCTCCTGCCTCTCCTGCTGCAGGATGGTGAGTCCGCTTTTCTTCACCAGGCTCTGGAGGATGTTCAGGTCTCGGATCACACTGCTGTCCAGTGGGTCCAGGATACAGCCTTCCCGGGCCACGTTGTCCTTGAGAATGACAACACCATTATCTTTCAAGGCATTTTTACACCGGATCAAAAACTCCAGGAGATCTTTATCCGTCAGGTTGCCTGAAGGTGAAGAGACAGAAATGAGCTGTGGCTCACGGTCCCAAAGCCATCTGACTGCATTCACCTCAACTGGATCAGCTTAATCATCAGCTTATTTATACTCCTCTTATTTGAGGCAAAGTAACTAACACGAACACTTCTCAGGGTAGGAGCAGGAGACTGGGACTCCTACGATATGGGTTTTATTCCATGTATCTGCACTCTTTTGCTGGTGCAAGCTGCGTCTACACTAGAAAGGTTTTGTATAGCAACATCACCACGCCTCGTTTAGTGTAGACAAGTCTCTCAGATTTTGTCACTTGGGAGCAGGCTTCTGGCTGAATGTGCCATGGCAGGTGGCATTAAAGAGTTAATTGTTCTCACTCGAGGTTCAGATAAGGGGTGGACCAAAGGCACTGAAATCACCCAACCATCAAGTCTAGGAGACGATCTGAAACAGCACACTTCCCCTCCCACAAGCACAAATCCAAGTGATTAAACTCTGTTTCATTTTGCAAAACTTCTCATTAAAGGCTCGCAGTCGTGCCATGTTCCTGTTTAGAATGAAATGCACCTAGAATTCCTGCCCCAAGAGCCACCTCGTTCTCTCAGTGGCTTTAATTTCTTAGCTTTGCTCAGATGTGGGACGGGAGAGGGAAGCTAGCATGCTAATAATGTTCCAGGCTTGTGCTTCTGGTTGGGCCCTAAGCAGTTAAAAATACCTTGGAATTTGCCATATTCTTGTGGCACTCAGCTGCCAGCAGGGGAACTTAAAGCTGGATCAGCTAAAGAATTTGACAACCTTATTCCCTCTTCATTTCATACACAGCAGGCATTTGAGAAGCTTGATACCATGGCTTCTTTTACTGACACGCACTTTTCACTCCACAGCATTTGCAGGTAGGACTGTAACATTGTCCCTGGTGTTACAGGAACAGCTGATAGTGCCGCCTATGTTTAAGCTGGTCTAAGAGTTTCCATTATAAGACCTTGTTTTCAGTTGCTTCTAGCTTTGCCCAACTTAGCCCATTTGAGTTAAAATATTCCATGATGTGTCTGCCCGAGCGGATTATTTTTTTAAAGTTTCTGCAAAAATGATTCAGCCATTTCCAAAACCAAGTTTAGGGGAAAGTCTGATGTTTTGGCCATGTTTAAAAATCCTTGCAAATATTTAGTTACAAATCTCTAGTGCCCCCATGCTGTGAATCAGAGTCCACAGCGTTTTTCATAGATTCATAGAAATTCCAAAGCCACAGCTGACGATTGTGGTCATTTAGTCTGGCCAAAGACCTTTCCCAAAATTATTCCTAGAGTAGCTCTATTAGCAAACAACCCATTAACAGGCATGTCATAAGCAAGACATGAGAAGTAATTATTCTATTCTCCCCTGTGCTGATCAGGCCTCAGCAGGAGGATTGCGTACAGTTTTGGGCACCACATTTCAAGAAAGATGTGGAGAAACTGGAGAAGATCCAGAGAAGAGCAACAAAAATGATTAAAGGTCTAAAGAACATGACCTGTGAGGGATCACTAAAAGAATTTAGTTGGCTTAGCTTGGAAAAGAGAAGAGATAGGGCTTGGGGAAGAGTGGGAACAGGATGGGGGCAGGAGGGGATGAGGCCAGACTGAGTGGGGCCCTGCCCCAGTTTAGGGGTGGCCCAGGAAGCAATCTCTTGGGGCGGTCACATGGTCAGTGCCTCCCTTGTGCCCCTCCCCAGAAGTTACCACTGACCATTATGACCAGCCTACATATATGCCATACCCACAGGGAAGGAGCATGCTCCTTTCCAAGGCTGTAGCAGTGCATCAGCGCTTTCCTGTAGTTACTCCTCCTGGGAGCTAGGGGCTGCTATGGTGCACTAGAACTGAAAACATGGGAACTGTGTCTCCTGTGCCTTCAATGGACCATCTATGTCAGTGCCCAGGATGGGCAACCTTCATGCGGGCATTTCCTAACTTTTGAGTACCTGACTTTACAAGCTCAACATGCACTGAATATGTATTTTAATGCAGCATATGTATGGTTCCTGATACAAATAAATTAATGCTGAGCTAACCTGAAACCCACTGTATCCAGATGACGTCATATTTTTGTGGGGCTGGAATGAATTCCTGGAGGCTGTAGCAATAGTACATCTTTACTCTGTCCTCCCTGCCTCGTAAATAGTTCTGGGCCTCTGCCAGGAAATTCTCCATCATGTCCACCAGTTCCACGCTCTTGAAAACTGGCAAAAGGACATGCTTAGTGACTCGTCCAATCCCGGAACCACAGTCGAGGGCACAGTCGGTACCAGCTTTCCCAGGACCCTGCAGAGTACAAGAAAACCATCTCAAAGTCAGGAAAGGCACCACCTGCAGGACTGCTGGGTCATATAATTAATCCATCAAGTCCAGCATCTTGCCTCCATCGCTGTTGTATACTTGATGCTGCAAAGGAAACTCTGCATTGTGCATGTGGTCGGTTTTGCAGTGCTGTCCAGACTTTGATGGTGTTGTTAGCACAGATGGAAATTCTCCCCTGTCCCCTGCTGCAATCAGCTGACAGTCTAATGCATGAGCTTTGACTAACTTTCACATGCAAAACCTAAAAATATTATTACCAGACAGAAAATTATTCAGATGATTAACTCTGCGATCCCCTATGGCAGTGAGTTGCACAGGTGGCCTGCATTTACTGGTTATTAACTCCACGGCATGCCTTTTTGTTTTGGTGAGTGGGACAGGGTCGTGTACTAGCCTCTGAACTTTGAATGGCTCTATCAAGCTCTCCTCTTGGGGCCTGTCTACATTCTACCACTTTATCATGTTTAGGCATGATTGGGAAGAATCAAGTTAGCTGACAAGATTGGCCACAAATGACTACCAAGCAGGATGTGTGTAGTGTTATTGTAGCTGCATTCATCCCAGGATATTAGAAAAACAAGGTGGATGAGGTAATATCTTTTATTGGACCAAGTTCTACTGGTGAAAGAGACATGCTTTCAAGTCCCGTGTTGCTTGAAAGATGGCCCCTAGGATATATTACCTCACCCACCTTGTCCCTCAACAGGGTAATTAAAGGTTGGAGGGAAACATGTCTCCCTCCAGTGGCTACACTCCTTGCTTGGGAAAGTCACCCAACCTGTCTGTGCTCAGTTTACCCATCTGTAGCTAACCACATATGTGTACAGCCAGTGGGGTTTACAGCCACCGCGGCCCAGGGGCAAGATGTGTGTGTTCGTGGTGAGGGGCAGCATCACACCCCTAGAAGGGGCAGAGCCTCAGGAAAAAGGGGAGGAGTCAAGGGCAGTAAACCCTTAGCACCACATGGAGCACGGCGGTGTCCACTGCCTGCTCACAGCCAGCACTCAGGAGCTGTGTGGAGCACTGGAGGATTTAAGTTCTGATCACCCAAAGGATTGACTCATATGGGAAGAATGTTTTCCCCTCCATCCTAGGAATATGCAACTCAAAAAGGGAAACTGGTTTTGCTGACAAGTATGAGACAGGTATCCGTGTGAGTCTGTGTCGGCAACAACAACACCATAAAGATGATCAGATTTATTTATTTGCGCATAAACTTTTGAGGGAAAAACCCCACTTCGGCAGATGCATCCAACGAAGTGGGGTTTTGTCCAAGAAGCCTTATGCCCAAATAAATCTGTTAGGCTTTAAGGTGTCACAGAACTCCTTGTTTTATTGATTTTGCTGAATGGTTTTTTTAAAAAAACATCTTCTCACTACAGAGCTCACACACAATCAATCTCAGCCCCAAGAGAGCATGTAGGAGAAAAGAACTGTGAGGGGCTGAAAAGGGATTTTTCTAAAAGAAGTTACATTTTTCACTTTATTCTAGCAGCGGTGTCTTCTATTCTAGCTACAAAAGGGCATTTCAGAATCCACGGCGCTGTAAAATGGGAATTTGAGCGTTGTGCAGGCATCAACTGAGACTGGAACTCCCCCCAATTAATTTAGCTGTTAAAGAAAACACATTGCAGACAAATGTAAACACCTTCTCCCCTCTCCTGTGTAACTCAGTGTTGAAATGAAAGCTAAGGGCCAATGTCATCTCTGTTGTAACTCCATACCTTTCAAAATAGATACATCAAGGACGCATTTGGCTCCATCTACTTATTGAACAACCTCCTCCAATGGGACTAAGAATAAATCATATCCGAGGCCTGTATATCATCGCTTCTTGGGTCCCCTTTCAATGATTAATTCAGCAGATTATTAAGGTCAAAGGACAGTCCCAAGGACGACATCATTGCTATAAATATACCAGCTGTGCATCTAGTTACATGAGGCAGCTGTAGGATAAACACAGAGGCCTGGAAAGATCTCACCCCCAGCCGCTCACTCTCTGGGTCCCACGTTGTCCATTTCTAAAGATTTATTTGACCTTGCTTGCAAGAGTGTGTCTAGGTCCTGCACAGAGTAAAGCCAACATTTTCCACTGGAAAAATCCCAGTTTTCCAAACAGTTCTATCATAGCTGTTTACTGATGCAGTCATCAGACTGAATCTAATCTCTCCCTTTAAGATCCTGCTAACAGACCAAATGGGAATTCCCATCAGAAGAGTTAGGGTCTTAATGTCTTCCTTAAACTGCTTCTTTTCCAGGGTTTCTTGTAAGGGCACAGTCCCACCCTCTGCAAAAGCACCTACTAATCTACACACTATCAGATCAGGTCCATGCACCTAGTGCAGAGTTTGTAAATGAACACGACAGACAGACATTCTTTGGCTAATTAAGAATGTCCTTGGCCTGTGGAGACTGCCCACCCCACGGACAGCACACAAATGCAAGCGCCAGAGGCTGCAAAGCCTCAGCAATGGAGATGACCTTGCCTGTAATGTAAGAAGGAGAGGGCTAGTATTTGCATTTGAGGAGCTCTAGTTGAAGGGTTTCCCAAGCTGTGCTGGGACTACGGATAACACCTACAGCCTGATTCTGTGCACACTCAAGCAAGCCTCAGAGTCGATCAGCAACACCAGGCAGTTTACTGCGGACGGCAATAAATGAGGCCAGTTCCTGGGTATTTACATAGGCTGGCCACACAAAATGTGCGGTCTGTTGCGGGAATTTGCAAGAACCTTGGCCTGTTCAGGTTTGGACCTCATTGCTTCCCTCAGCGCTGGGGAAGTGAAAGAAGCTGTTACATCAAAAGTACTCTTGACTTATACCAGTGTCTGCACTAGTGCTGTGACCCAGTGTGACTACAGTCAGAGAAAGTCACGCCCCTTTCAAGTGTAGATCAGGCCTAGACAAAGTGGCTGACAGAATTACTGGCCCCTCAGCAAGGTGTGGGGGGGAGGGGGCAGGGACTGGCTCCTTACTCTTAAAATGGGCAAGTCCTTAGGCAGAAGGTGGGATGCTGGGATCAGCCAGCCGTCAGCACCATCCAGAGCACACCATGGGTCCCCCGCCAGCTCTCAGAGCTGCCCAGGGCAGGCCGCATAGTGCTCCATGGACAATTTTAAAGGGTCTGGGGCTCTGGATACTGGCACTCCTGCAGTGGCGGCTGGGAGCCCTGGGCCCTTTTGAAGCACTGACCCCGGGCAACTGCCTTGTTTGCTCACCCCCATTGGCAGACCTGGGCTTAAAACAACTTGGGGCTTGACTTCACTGCAAAGTTAACTCCAGAGTTGCCTCAGGGTGAGCCCCGTTTGGACACACGACCTCTTACTTCCAACACCATGGTTCTCTTCAGGCAAGTTGGCTGGCCTGTGGGGGGTACGAGCTGAAAGAGCACAGTTCATCAGCTGCTAACATGACCACGGTATCGTGCGGACATAGGCTAGTTCTACTGGAGTGTTAATAGTCCTCCAGCACCTTCCCCAGATTCTCCCTCCTTTGTCCAGTTAGGACAGATACGTTCTCCTCCAGGTCACCGGAAAAGAGCTCATAGTGGGGCTCAGTGTCATGCAGCACAGACAGCCACAGGACCTACCCCTAGAATAGTGCGCTGACAGCCACTGTGGGCCCACGGGCAAGGTGGGAGGGGCAACACCATGCTCCCAGAAGGGCAGAGCCCAGGTGGAAGCGGGGACCAAGGGCAGCCAGGGGTCCTTGGAAACAACAGGTGCCTGTTCTGTTGCCCTTCCCCTTCCTGCCCCCGGTCCGTGGGCCTGCCTCAGAAGGGAGTGCAACACCGGTATGGAATCTGCCAGCAGCCCCAACACACCCAACCTCTTTCTGCTCCCTCCTTCCCGCCCAGTTCCACCCCAGCCACCAAACACATCCTGGCCCTGCTCCTTTCCCACCCTCCCCTGGGGTAATCTTAGATATCACTTGCAGGCCCCCAGGGTCCATGGACCACAGACTGATAACTACTGGGCTAGGATATAGGGCATAGGCTGGCTAAGGGTGGTGCAGGGAGCAGTCATGGTGAGGGGGTGGTCATACGGGTCTCCTCCATGGCATGTCCCTTCTCAGCTGTCACTCCTGCCCACTCACTCCTGTAACAGACCCCTGGACTCTGGCTGAGTTACTGGTGTCCTCAAATCCTGGTTTAAAGATGTCAAGTTATAGAGAACCCACTTATGCTCGAGAGACTCTTTCTGAAAGACTTGGACAGCTGAGTGCCCCTGTAACTGGCGAGACTTTTAAGAGGGAAGGGTCTCTGAAAAAGCCCTGGCTCTGAAAAGACCCAGCCTGTCAACTGGGATATCTCCCAACTTCGGAAAGATTTGGAAAAAGGCTCTGAGACAGACAGGGGAGTGGGCTAGCTGGAGTATTAGTCTGATCTGAGCTGTCATGTCCTGCTTTGCAGAACAGATGAGGTTTGACCCGATAGTACTCACACAGGTGAGAGAGCCGGTGAGAATTTTGCCTGGCCGTGGCCCTGATCCTGCAACTAGAAACCACCCTCTCAAGCTCCATGGAAACTTGGGGGCTGTGTGCAGGTGTCTGGGTCCACCAGCAGGATGTACATTGCGGGATCAGGACCTAAGAGTTAAAGAAGGGCTGGGCATGATGCATGTGAATTATAACCCATGAGCCCTGTTTCTTGCAGGAGGTGGGAGCAGATGACTCACCCCAACAAACTTCCTAAGGAATTCCCTGGAGGACTTAATGTCTGTACTGGACAGCTCGACGTAATCTCCCATCATGCCCTCTTCCGTCGCCGGCACCTCCCGGTAGAAATGTTTGGCCCTGGCATAGAACTGCATCTCCCCGTTGATCACTTCACTCGTTAAAGCATAAAGTTTCACTGCAAACAGAAAGTGTGTTGTTATTTACTTACAGTGGGATACGCCAGGGTCTGACTGGGTGTCCTCCTGGCATGAGTGTGTGTGAGCACGTGTGCGTGTGCGCGCGCCCGCGTATGTAAGGTCTTTGAATGTGGGGAAGAACAAAGAATTTGCAGCATTCTCTTCCAAACTGAAAAAAAGGAGGATTAATTCTGGACTGCCTCTGGCAGGGTGCGGAGAACCCTCAGCTTGCACTGAAGTCAGCGGGAAGTGAGGCCGCTCGGCCCCTTCCAGACTCAGTCTCCGTTTGTGTAAACGCACCCTTACTTTCCCAGGTGGTTCCACGCTCTCTCAAAGTCCTGGAGTCCGGCTTTGGAAGCAAACATGCAACTTGAGAGGCACTGGGGCTGTCTGCTGCCCAGCAAGCCATGAGGTGCATTAACTGTTGTGCGCTTTTTAGCCCATGGGTACCTCTACACTGCAGTCAGAGGGATGACTGGGTGCACAGGCACGTACCTCAGCTAGCTTTGATCTAGCTAGCCTGGGTCACAGCAGCAGCAGTGAAGTGCCTGTTGCTCAAGTACATACCCAGGCTCCTCTGCAGGGGATGTACATCTTGTGCTGTTGAAGCTGCACTTCTATTGTTATCTGAGTCACTTCCATCTACACATGCTGCAGTCACACCTCTGAATACGACGTCCAGGTACCGGAGATGAAGCTAATTGGTTTGAAGAGTTCAAGGCCCAGCACCTTGTATAGTGGTTTATAAGGGTGCAAAGCATGTGACCCGCACCCCACCTATGGTGATGGAGTGAAGAATTCATGACTTTTTGTAACATTATCTTCCTGTGTGGCACAGGTGCAGAGGGGTTAATTGCATTCACTCCCTAAATGACTATAAACAGTGCAAGGTGCAAGCACTTCAGTTTCCAAATTTTCATCTACCACAGATCAGAAAGGATGAGGGGTGTGTGACTGCTCAGGGCAACAAGGACGGAAGGGCCAGCGCTTGCAGTTTCTGTTTCCAATAGTTTGTTTTTAAACTGTGGGGGCTCTAATGCACTGTAATATGGTCTGCTGGTGACTAAGAATAGTAGATTTGCAGCCCTCTAAGACCTATGAATTCCCAGCCTGGTATTTGATACTCTTCCCCTTTTCTTTCATTAACTGAAGCATCCCCTGCATTTTCTTTACTAACCCTTTCTGGGTATGTGTAGGAGCTTCCAATTAAAGTAAAAGACAAGGGACAACAGACAGATACAGACAGACAGGGAGCATAATGAAACAATGAAACACTGGTCAGCATGTGAGGTGGTGTTCTCTGCCTAAGCATCATCAAGTTGCTTTTTGTAAGCATCAATACAAAGGAGGTCATTGAAGGCAGATTATGTTTATTTTCTTGCACCAAAAAAAGAGCTGTTCCTTAGAATTCCTGTGGATGAAGGCCTAAAGAGATGACTGCCTGAGAACAGCAAGTCACAAGGAGGTAGGGATGAGTCTAATGCTGGTGCCTATTTGGAGCAAACACCTGTAAGCAGCTGTGCAGTGCATGGCCAGTCCCACGGTCAGTCGTGTGTCTCCAACACAGGTGCAGCACCGGAAGAGCAAGTGCCAAATGTCCATGCACCTTCAGCCGCAAGGTAAACACAGAGCTTCCTGGAGACTAAAGAAATAAAACGACGGGACCAGAATGTGGTTTGTGTTGTTTGTAACCGTTACGACTTTGTCTTTTGTTATTGCACCTTTCAGTTCCTAAGGAGCCACTGACAGTAACTATTGCCTGACTGACCAGGTGAGTGAGACTGCACTGTGGAGGACCAGAGCAGGCCACAATTCATGAATGAGCACAGACTATATTTATTGTTGGCAGAGAGCCCAATGGGGAGTAAGCATGTGTTTGCCCATGTGGAGCACCAGAGCGACATCCTGCAGGCAAACGAGGCAGGGGCAAAGGAAGCCAAATTGGGAATAATTACCACCAAAGACCTCTTGGAGCAAAAACAGTGCTATTGGGTTACTTATAAGCAACATGCCAGAGATATCCTTTATCCAACAAAAGCAGCATTACCAGTCCCTCTTGTCATCACCTGCTTAAGCCGACTGCTGAGCGGATACTATTAAAGCTTTAATCCATTACACATTTATGTTATGCCTGAGAAATTTATACCATGAATGAGTGCTGAGCCCAGCAAGGGTCAAACCCAGGTTTCACATACTCCACTGGTTATTTTCCTCACTCCAAAGAAACATTTCACTAAAGGAAGAAAACCAAGGGTGTGGCAGATGGTCCCCTGCAAATCTTGCCCATGGTGATTGTCAGAGCCTGGGGAAAAGAAGGATCCAGTGGCTGTTGTCTTCTCCTTCAGGGCTGTTGCCTTTTCCTCCTGTATCTTCTTTGTCTCAGTATTTGCAGCCGCGGTCTCTGAGGCTGGTAGAATTGAGCTCCGGGGTGCTGGCTTTACAAGGTCTCAGGATAATCCATTGATGATTTCTAGAGAAATGTTATTGGGCTTGTCAAGAGACAGAATTTCACATTCTCCTGCTGGATGGAAAGGAAATGAATAAACATGCAGCTTGTGTTTCAGGAGCTGGGGTCATTTGCATGGGGCAACACACATTTCTGCTAGTCAGAGCAGTAACACTCAAAGGGATCACATGCCCGGGATCTCAGATCTTTGGGCTCTGATCCTGAATTTCTCATGGACTCTTAACTATACCCCTCTCTCTGGCTTCCCCTCTCCACTGGCACTGCTCCCAGAGGGCAGCAAGTTTGCCTGATCATCATATCCACTAGGGGCTGTGTCAAAGACATCCATGTTGTGACCCCTGTTATCTCTTATTGTAACTAAACATGAGAGAGCCCAAATCGGACAGCATACACTGAGACTGCAATAGAAGATGCAGGCCTAGATGATACTATAAGCTTCTCAGACAAAGATGGCACTAAAAATGGTCTGTTTCAATATGGAGGGGCTCCCTGGAGAAAAGCCTGATGTATTATCTGGCAGGAAAGCAGATGTTAGAGGCTTGCAAAACACACGGAACCAAACACTCCTAGCATGCACATTGCTGCAGACATCGAAAGCAATGGCGATGGCGACCCAGTACTTTTACGTGAAAAAAGACTGGTGGGAAAACACTGCTGTGAAGCACCCTGAGGCAACAACACATCTCACAGCAGCAGTTTCTGTTTAGAAGCTACTAGGTGAACAATTTGCAGGGCCAACTGACCTACTCCTGCTGGTCAATCCGTGTCTTGTCCCAGGCGGTTTCAACAGTCACAACACCATCCGGGGATTCCCCAACAAGGGGAAGAAATTAAGATGGGGGGAAGCAAGTAACAAACTGGTCTTGTTTTGTGACTTCCAGGACAAATGTACTTTCCAAGGTACACAATGGAACTAGCCTTTGGCACCTCAGTAAATTCCGGTGACTTCAGAAGGGAGGTAATAACAAGGACAGACCAGCACAAGTGACAATAGAGGCCGCTGTGAAATCCAAGCAAAGTACCTGCCAAGATTCAACTTCAGAAAAGTTTCCTGGGAAGGCTGCTCCTCTGAGCTGATGGATCCTTCTGTAATATTACTGAGACACGAGCACTGTTGTCAATTTGTCTCCCTCATGGAGAAGGCTGCCCAAAGGACATCCCTCGCGGATGGTGGACACTACATACACATAGGCTTTCAGAACAGGCAAGCCAAGAATATAAGAGGGATTCATAATATTTTGGCCTGAAGAAAATGGTGAGCTTATGAGACGGAAAACAAGTAGCACAACTGCTGGAGGGCGCAAACTGAAACAGCAGCAAAGAAGCCTGGGTCACTGTTCCCAAGCTGAACCTTGATGCACAACAATCAAAGCGTGCTGCCACAGGCTCTCCCAACCAAGCTGCACAGCAGGTCTTCCCAGCTGACAAACCAGCTTGCAAAGCAAAGTATAAAACTAAGCAAATCAAGCAGGAACTTTGCTAATGCCTCAGACAACAAAGTCCCCAACAAGCAGCTTAACACAGAGAAGCTGACCACAGCCACGACAACCCTGAGAAGTGGAAAAAGCAGCTGTTCTCAATGGTACAGCTAAGGAATTATTGTAATCCTTCGGAATGAGAGCCCAGAAGTGTCTGGTTCACTTCTTTCTCTCCGCAAAAGTGTTAATGCAGATTTCCAGGCTATGGTGAAAGGCTGAAGAGGTTGCATGACTCAAACCACATATGAACCCCAATCCTGCAAAGAATTATTGCCCAATACCCTTGTTCTGCTCAACCTACAAGCTATATGAGTAGACAATAATGGTGAGAATAGTGCCCATAGGGGAAGAACAGCTGGCTGGTTTCTGACTAGCGCATTTATTCTGTGGCCAAATTTCAAACCTAACTCAATACACTGAAAATGGCTTTAAAACCAGCCTTGCCCTGTGCTACTCAGCCATGGAGTACTGTGCCTAAAACGGTCATGCTCAAGCAGGCACAGAGGACTGAAACGGAACTCAGTCTTGCAGGATTATCACAGTGACCGGGACTCCGACTCCCACACCAGTGCTGTACTGCCTCACTGGGATTGCACCACTATCAGTGAGATGGGATGCCTTCAGCAAAATGGAGAGACAAAAACAGGTGCGTGATCCAAGACCCCCGTTGTGTGGACACACTTCCCTACCCATGGGGCTGAATTCCAGGAAGAACTTTGCCTCTGAAAATCCCTCATCTCAGAAAGGCTAGGGAGTCACAAAATGTCCAGAAATGCCAATGACCTCAGAGAACCTCTTCAGAAGCCAGCCACTGACCTAGAATAAACAAACTGGTGTATGGTCCACCAAGCCAGAGCAGGGGTGGCAAAAAGCGGTGACCATATGACCAACTGGAACAGAACAATGATCCCAAATGTGAATGTGGAGTCCTTAGGCAAACATTTGAACACTCCTTGATGCAGTCTCTATTGAAGTCCTATACTCCCAGGGAAATAAACCAGATGAAGGGACAACACTGGATCTTGGGTGCAGTTTTGGAGCAACCGAACTATGAGGAAAAGGCTCAAATCAACCACAGCTCCTTTCCTGTTAGTTCTCTGCTTCTGTGCACATTGGGAAGGAAATAAGCTATGGCTCCTGATCAGGCTGCTGGCTATGAGACAATTTACTTGAAGTCAATGAGGGAGCATTTTCATCCAACATTTCATTGTAGTGATTCTGTGAAATGGGATGAAGCATCTTGGCCACGATCCCAGGCCCCATAGCCTCAGAGACGAAGAGGGTTGTAGTGGTTTTTCATGAGTAGAGTTTTCAAGGGGTCAATAGCTTTTTTGGGTCATAGGACTTTTTTTCTAGTGATGTTGCATTTTTCTGTATATTTTTGGTGTCTGAGGCTTGGTCTACACCAGGCAGGTAAGTCAATTGCCAATAAGCACTTCTAGCTACGGCAATTGCATAGCTAGAATCGACTTATCTGCAGTCAACTTACCTGGCTATCCTCACCAAGGAAGGCTGACAGAAGAGTTTGTCCTGTCAGCTGCCCTTACTTCTCATGACAGCAAGGAGTATGGGGGTTGACTGCCAACCACTGATAGGTCAATTTCACACGTCCCTACCAGGTGTGCGAAATGAAACCCTGGAAGATTGACCCTGAGTGATTCAATCTCCTGGGTAACGTACACTTGGGCTGCATATACACTATGAGATGAATTTGATTTTTAATAAATTCGATTTTTTAACCTCATTATTATGAATGTGAATTGTGTCCACAAAGCTTGTTGAAATTAGACCCACCTTTTTTCTGTCTCGAGTTTCCACCTCCCCATTGCCCTGTGCAAGTTCAACAGAGTGAGCAGTGAATTGTGGGTACCTATGCCATAGTGCCTTAGTCCCAGGTTGCCTGTGGGCATTTCATGTTTGAATCCCAGAATGCAAAGCACTGTCCCAGAATTCAGAGCACCAGCAACCATGTGAAAATGAACTGGAGATCGCGTCATTTCCTGCTGCAGCATTCCAGGGCAAGCATGGATCCCCAAATGCTTCAACTCACAGCCCACATCATTTCAGAAACCACACTGGCTGTCCTGCAATTTTGCCTTCCATTACAAAGCTCAGTGACAGTTCACTATCATAATGATGATGACGACGACAACCATGGTTCGGATGAACAAATCTCCCAACTTCAGCCCAAGCACTCGGAGCTGCTGGCTGCCCTGGATGCATTGGTGACAGCAGAGTGGTGGTTTTGGACTTATGAGACCAGTTACCAGCCAGGGGCAAATCAATTCAGGATGGGCAGATCTACAGTGGGGTCTGTGGTGATGAAGGTGGCTCATGCAATCTGTCAGCATCTCCTCAGAAAGACCATGACCATGAGAGATGTACAGGCTGTAATGGATGGCTTTGCTGCCCAGGGGTTTCCTAACTGCAGTGCATGCACATTCTCCTCATGGCCCTGGACCACCTGGCTTCTGAGTATATAAACCAAAAGGGGTACTTCTCCATGGTGTTGCAGGGGTTGGCAGATTACAGAGGTTGTTTCATCAACATCAACATTGGCTGGTCAGGGAGGGTTTACGACATGCATCTTCCAAAATTCTGGCCTCTACAGAAAGCTCCCGGATGAGACTTTTTCCCAGATTGGAAAATCACAACTGGCAACGTGGAGATGCCTATTGTTACATCGGGCAACTCTGCTTATCCTCTGCTCCTTTGCCTTCAATCACAGACTCAGCAGGTACAGAACGGTGGTTGAATGTGCCTTTGGCCATTTAAAAGTGAGGTTCAGATGCTAATTGGCCCATTTGGACCTTTCTGAAATTAACGTCCCCCCTGTGATTATAGCATGCACTATTTTGCACAACATATGTGAATCCAGGCGGGAGACCTTCCCGTCCATCTGGAATTCCAAAGCAAAGGTCATAGGCTGGGCTCACTTGCAGCCACCTACAAAACCCTCCACCAATAACCATGTGGAGGTAGCCGCAATAAGGGATGCTTTAAACCACTGCTTCATGAATGATCTGTAACACACATGGATACCCATGTATTTCTCTGACATATACCAATAAATCATACTGTGTCTGAATGAATGAATGCTTTTTCTTGGTGGGAGGGGGTTAAGCTGCAGTATGTAGAATGCACGTGGTGTGCAGCTGTGCCTTCAGCCCTCCCCCAACCTGCCCGGTTCCATCAGCCACATGTTTGCTGCAGACCTAGGAGAAACTGGGGGGCAGCTGTGCCTTCAGCACTCCCCCAGCCTCCCTGGTTCTGTCAGCTGCGTGTCCATTGTGGACCTGGGCATATAAGCAAGCAGCTGGGCCTTCTGCCCTCTCCCAATTCACCTGGGTTCCCTCAGTCACGTGTCTGCTGTGGACCTGGGAGTACCGGTGGTCAGCTATGCCTTCAGCCCGCCTCCAACCCCCATTATGATTTGTGTTCCCTACCACTCCTGCATGCCACAAAATCACACCAAGCTCAAAGAAATGATTTTATTTTGGGGGGAAGGAGAGGTTTAAGTGGCAGGGAAAATAAGCCTTCTCAAGGTGCTTGAATAGCCTTTTGCAGTGGCCTTTGTGGCTGGAGCAGCAGGCTATCCTCGCCCTCCCTCCCTGTGTCTGGGGACAGCAACGATGACGGGTGGGCAACCTCTCCTCAGGGGACTCTGTGCAGCAGGTATCAGCTTCAGCAGTGCTGTGTTGGGAGCCCCTTTGCAGCTGCAGCAGGGAGCGCAGGACCTCTGTGTTCTCCCTAAGAGCCATTACGAGCTTTGTCACAGCCTCAGTCTACTTTGCCACTTGCTGTTGCTGGAAGTCAAGCATTCTCTGCTGCAACTCAGCTTGGCTCTGATGCCACTGAGCTGCACTATAATGCCACTGAGCAGTGTCCTTTTTCAGCTTGGTGTGCTCTGCTTCATTCCACTCCATGTACTGCAGGATTAGATCCTGCTTGCACTCTTTTCTCCTTCTGTTCCTCTCTCCTATGCTGGGCATTGCCTCTGGAAAGGAAGGTCAAAATTAAGATACAATTCACATAATGTGTTTTCAAATGGAATGAATGGGTCTCCCTGTCTTTCATCGGGTTAAGTTTCCTTTTTGAAGGCCATTGAGGGCTTATTAAGGATGGGATAGTAAGCATGCATTTCACAATATATAATTTGCCATCAGTTATCCAGCACATTTCATTGTGGACTTGGTAAACTATAAACAATTGTCCGCTTTTCGGGGGAACGGGAGGGCTGCAAAGCAGGGGAAGCCGCCAAGTGTCCTGGCAGGGAAAAAAAAATTCACATGTTCCTGGCACAATCCTCCCTGGTGGTCAAGCCACGTAGAGAGGATGGTGGGTAAAGGCTCGATTACAGCCACATGGACGGCTGCATGGGGGGTTTGATGTAAAATAAAATTAACGTAAAAAAATACGATAGATAATCCAAAGAAATGCTGGGTGGAAAGGAACATGGGAGGGGAGACGCCTATCAGAGACCAGCAGCTGCATGGCACCGGGGCTTCCTGTAAAGTAAAAAGAAATGCTGAGTGAAAAGAGACATGGGGGTTCTCTGCCCTGGAGAGCCTGGCAGCTGTGTGACACAGGGGATTCCTGTGAGGTAAAACAGAACTACTGGGTGGAAAGGGACATGGGAGAGGAGAAGCCCTGCACAGCTTGCAAACTGCGTTTGGGGTGAGAATTGGGGGATGGGGAATGGCTGCTGCAGGCAAATGGAAAGGGGCAGGAAGCATGTTACAAAAAATCTGATGCAAATTACCGTGCTTCTGTAAGTTGCCAAAGAAGACATCAGCCTCCTAAAATTAACAGGTAGGGAGAAAGAAAACCTGCTTATGCTGTCTGACCAAAAGCCTGGAAAATTTGCTAAAATGCTGCATGGCGCTATGACACCAGATCGCTATCTGGTTGCCTGGTGTGGCAAGGTGTGTTACCGTGGAAGCCACAACAGGGCAGGCCTGCCCAAGAACCTTGTGAAAAAAATACAAGAGTGCCTGGATGAAGCCTTAGGGGAGATCTCCAAAAAGGGGAAGTGCTCCATCCCAAGAAACATTAACACGTTGTTCCGAGGGGCACAGAACCATAGCAAACCTGTACCCAGAGGCTTGGGGACCAGCGTGGAGGTGACCTGCGTAGAAGGGACCAGTCCAGGTCTATGGTGAAGAGCTCTGGGCTGTCTGGAAGAACTTCCTCGGTCCCCTGCTCATTGCCCCCTTCCTCCTCTCCATTGCCCTCTTCCTCTGGGGCACCTAGCTCCTCTGAACTCACCCCAAATTCCACATCAAAGCCTCCAGAAGTGTCATGATGAAGACTGGCTCCCTGGTGGGGTCGCTCCCCATAAGCATGTGCAGCTGTTGATAAAAGTGGCAGGTCTGTGGAGCTGCCCCAGACCACTGGTTGTCTTCCTGGACTTTTTGATAGGCCTGCCTGAGTTCTTTCATCTTCACTGGGCATTGCATTGAGTCCTGGGAGTAACTTCAGGCGGTCATCTTGCATGCCATCTGATCATAGATCACCGTGTTTCTCTTGGCCACCCGAAGTTTCTTCGCCATGGATTGGTCTCTCCAGATTGCAAGAAGATCCAGAATGTCCTGCTGGGTCCACGCTGGGGCTCTCTTGCAACCCTGAGAAGTACTAGGCAGATCACTACCCTGAGTGCTTATGATTGCAGGAGATGGCTACCAATGCAACTGCTACCGATGTGGTGCAATGGCTACCAATGCGTTGCGATGTGATGGGCAAAGGGATTTTTTTCATTATGGGTGCCCTTTATATTTGCAGGGCTGGGCACTGCTGAATTCCAATTCAAGTTCTGATTCAAATTCAATTTCAATCAAAAATTTGTGGGTTTCCTGTGACCTTCTTCCTGCACACCTGGATGGAGAGCAGGGTACAAAGAAGTGGCCACACAGGGAGGGTCACCGTGTATCTTTGTGAGATACATACGGGACGCTTCTGGAAGCTAATAAATTCGAATGAAGCACATGGTACTTCCACACGAGCCTTTATCTGAGATTTTAAATTTGAAATTGACGCTATACCCTTCCCATAATATCGATATTTTGTTATCAGTGTTACAGATCAATAAATCCAGCTAATAGTATTAAAAGTGAAGACAGTGATATTTTCCTATCGAGTTAACGCCCTTAAATTCAACTTTATCTCATAGTGTAGACACAGTGTTAGGTAAAAGATGATTTAATCTGTTGAGTTATAAATGTTGTTCTAAAATGGCGTCGGGGTTGTATTGTAAATGTCACCTCAGGCTAAATCTGTAAGCCTGGAAAGAGACTGCTTTAATGCCACCTGTTGATGGCTAATGGATGTAGTGGACAAATGGACCTAATTGAGAACTGCAATTTTACACACAGCACTAAAGTTTATGCACACGGCACTCAACCATCCAGGAGCCTATATAAAGCACAGGCTCTCCCACATACAGAGGAGAGGAAACAAGGAGAAGACAGCAGTGAAAGGATCAGAAGAGAAGCAGGTTCAGGAGAAAGCCATCTCTGGAAGCAGAGCTGGATGTGACTAAGCTGAGCCAGAGATGCCTGCGCACATAAGCCCTGTTGCCACTGTCAGTGCTAACCAGGGCCTGACAAACACATACAGGCATCTCTTTGGCATATATGACTAGCATGAAGGTGCAGTCATAAGAGCTGAGCTAAATCACTGAGCTGAATCTCTGAGCCAGAGCTGCCTGCCTGCATGCATGCATAAGCCCTGTTGCCACGGTCAATGCTCACCAGGGCCTGACAAACACATACGAGCATCTCTTTGGCATATATGACTAGCATGAGGCGCAGTCATAAGACCTGAGCTGAATCTCTGAGCTGAATCTCTGACCTGAATCACTGACCTGAATCACTGAGCTAAACCACTGAGCTGAACCACTTCTCCAAGACTCTCTTCAGTTTCAGGTTTAGTGGTTCTGTGAAGGCTGCCATCTTCACCTACTCCACCAGGAAGGCAAAACTGACGTCTCAACCTCTTATTCACTACCTTGCCCAGCAACTGCAAGTCATCAACGTAGACATCAGCCTCGAGGTATCTCCTCACTGTTCCTCCTCCAAGGAGCCACGCAGTAGAAGGTTGTGAGTGTCAATTGTAAACTGTGTCATATAAGTTCGAGAACTGTAAGCTTGAACTTAATGCCTCCAAAGGTTCAAATGTTTGTTTAAACTACTTGCTTTGTTCCTAAAATTATATGCAAATATATGGTTTGGCCCTAAATTTGTGTGGATGCTAATTGACTACTGGTGATTAGATACAGGGTGCGGGGGGGGATTTAAACTCAATCTCTCTGTACTGAGGATAGTCAAAGTCATCTGATTATTTCATATGCTGGCTCCTCAGTCCAACAACAGCCTTGGTCTAAGATGAAGCCACTGGCAAGGATTCCAACAAACAATGATTAGGTGAGAGGTGCCCACTAGAAAACAGACTGAGACCAGAAATTCAGTTAGTAAAGGCCATTGTACAGTCCTCAGAATTTGGTGATTTTTAATCACTACCAATATGGTCTGCATGCAGTGGCCAAGATATGAAATTCAAGCCCTCAAACTAGACCATTGAGAATTTATCTAAACTCTTTGCCTCTGTAATGTCCAAAATATCATCTCTATTCTTAGGCATAATTTTAGGATTCTCTTTCCCAGGCTTTTACAGCACCCTTCCTCCAGTCGCAGAAATGGTAGCACCATGAAAGGGTGTTGAAAGCATTCCCACTCTCAGACACGTTGTCTCATATTTCTTGGCTGTGAGATTCACACATGGAAAGTTGCCTGATGGGAGCAGAAGTTTGCATTTGTGGGCTGGCGTTGGTGGCTCCAACCGACTACAGTGAGACCCTGAATTAGTTCCAATGTGTCCAATCAGCTGAGACCCCACTTTAACATGCACCATGCAGAATATACTTGAAGCATAAGTTTTTAAAATACATTCAAGAACCTAGGTGACTTTTATCCCTGCATAGCTGGCTGACATAAGACCTAGAAGTCACCGAAGTTCCATTTAAACTCTCTTTTGCCCAAAAGTGAAGTTCATACATACAGACCTGGATCTCATGGTCCAGAATATGGGGCCCTACATCAACTGACATCATTTTGTTTAATTTGCAATGCCCAGCACTAAGGCATGGATCTAGCAAAACACTTAAGTATATTCATAATTGTAAGCAGTACTTTTTTTGTATAAAAAAGAAAAGATGAGCCTATACTCAGTCAGCTCCCCACCTCCATCCCACTCCCACCTCCACCCCATCCCATTGCTGGTGCTGCTGAGGTGCCAGTACTCAGTACCAGCACAAAGAAAAGCACTGATTTTAAGTATCTGAGTAATTCAGTTTAACTCCATGGGTCTGCTCATGTACTTAGCATAATACACTCACTTATATGCATTGCTGGATTGGGATTTAACTTCACTCCCGTAATGTACTTATACTGTTTGAACTGCTGTAGGCTGGCACCCTTGGGACTTGACTGAGGCCCAACCAGAGAATTTCTCTAGCAGCATTACCAACATTCCCACTGCTTAGTAGGCTCTTGGAAATTATTTAGCTCTAATTTACACCTGAGTGTCAGCTCAGAATACTGAGAGCCAGTACTGGCAACTGGAAATGTTATGGGACCACAGGAAACTTGGCTACACCTATGATAAGTGGTCATCTGGATAACTAAAATCATGCCAGATCACGGGTACTGCCAACCCAGAGAGTGCCAGACTAGAGAGATTCAACTTGTGCAAAGAAAAAAAAAAAAGGGCTATTATGGTCTGGCAAAGTGACAACCTTAAAATAACACAGACCTAAGGCAAAACCTGGCTTCTTATTGATTGTCAACAGGACAATTGTGGCTTTCTGAGAACTAGAGTGAGACATGCAAAAACTTAAACATCTAGGGCCAGACATTTCAATGCAGCTTCGATTCTATTTCAGCAGATTCCTTAACGAGCAGCTCAGCCCCTGACCTTCAGCCGCTCCTGTTGAAATCTGGCCATAAACTAACCCCTCTTTCTAGATTAACTGGGTTGGGTGGCTTGCAGGAGAGCTTTGGAATGACAAAGTCTCCTGATCACAGGCCCCCAGCCTCCGCCATCACCTTTCCACCCTGCAAAAGCAAGACTCCACTCAAAGACATGGACATGTGGAAGATAACAAACATGGGTGCCAGAAAGCAAAGCATATGTGCCGCAGGTCTCTCTCACACAGGCCCACGTTCACTTACAATGCAGCTTTTTGGTCTGGAACTCCCAACAGCCCAGCATGTTTTTTATTTTAACTCTGGCTGGGAAAAAATAGCATTAACTGCGTCTGCAACCCAAGCTGGTCTCACCAGCCCACTTATCTATCTCTGTGGTGCTTAACATTGTG
This sequence comes from Carettochelys insculpta, assembly GCF_033958435.1. Taxonomy (NCBI): domain Eukaryota; kingdom Metazoa; phylum Chordata; order Testudines; family Carettochelyidae; genus Carettochelys; species Carettochelys insculpta. Next base: position 62,814,913 of record NC_134145.1, on the reverse strand, counting down.
ACACCAAGGTACGACAGGACAGACTGGCCGGTACGGCACTGTATTGTCTGTGTTAAGTCTTCACAGAGCTATTTATAGTTACTATTCATTTATTTGTATTCTTGCAGCTGGACCAATGCATTAAGTTCTGTCTGCAGGCAGGCACAGGTAACTTACCAAGGGGAAGCCACTCCAGCAGATAGAGGTAACTCTGAAAGAAATCATTTCGTATAGCCTTGTGCAGATTAAAAGACGTACTGTGTCGGCAGAGCTCCTCGTCTGTCTTGCACCAGCGTGACTTAAAGGCTAAATGGGCTCCCTTGCCTTCCATGGGGAAGATGGTTTATGGGGGAGGGGAAAATTGTCTGGAGGGTGCTCAGAGCAGGACTCGTCCTTCTCAAGACACTGAGGGTGTCGTTTAAACTGGGGAAGTCCTCTGTCATTCTATATGGGGGAAGGGTGAGTGTCTGCGAATGGAGGGGGGAGAAATGTTGGCTCTTGGAGTTCGCTCAGAATAATCTCTGCATATCACCCTCCCAATAAGCAGCTGCTGGAAAGTGCTAAAAACCCAAACGGGGATATTGCTTAGCCAGGGTAAAAGTATACGTGCTCCCTTAGGGATCGTGCTAATTCACATAAGTTTTAAAAATCTGTTCAGCTGCTGCCTCAAAGGATCAGGGCCGTTGTGCTGTGGCTCCCTTTGTCTTTGGCATATTTGCGAGAGGGGAGGGGCGTGACTTTTGTTTGTCAAGCCGCCTGTCACCTCCAAGTCATGTTTGGTATTCATTCCCCAGGGAAGGCATGCTTTCTTGGCAAGGCATGAAGTGGGCAAAGTACAGCTGACTCTAAAGGGAGAGAGTGGTCTAGTGGACAGAGTCGTGGGATGGCATTTTGGAGATATGGGTCAGTCAGGGTAGAATCACAGAACACTAGAACTGGAAGGGACCTCGAGAGGTCATCAAGTCCAGTCCCCTTTGATAATAACAGGTCAAGAGAAGAAGTAGTGAGCTTAAACTGCAGCAAGGGAGGCTTAGATTGGACATTAGGAAAAACTTCCTAACTGTCAGGGTGATTAAACACTGGAATAAATTGCCTAGGGAGGTTGTGGAATCTCCATCACTGGATACATTTAAGAGCAGGTTAGACAGACACCTAACATTGATGATCTAGACCAGATGCAACCTGTGGCTCTCTAAAGACTTCCTTGTGGCTCCTGACATTATAACTGCACAATAAAACAAACAAACAAGGAAGCAAACAAAAACCCTCCTGATTTTTTTTCGATAAATGGTGAACGTCTAAAAGCCCAAAAACGAATAACTCATATCCCAATAGTACCAGAGAGGTAGCTGTGTTAGTCTGTACTCCAACAAAACAAAACGGCAGAAATGTAGCACTTTAAAGACTAATAAAATGAGCTCATCACCAAATAAATCATTTTGTTAGTTATATCCCAATAGCAAAAGATATGTGATCTTGAAATTTCGGATAACTCCTCCTCGTATCCTCCAGAGACAGAGGAGGTTCAGGAGTGAAAGTCAGGAAGATAGTGGTACAAACACACATGTAAAGTGTGAGGAAACAGAATACGTAAAAAGTTTATGAATGTCCTGCAGAAAACATGTATTGCATTACAAATCCTAATGTGCGTGCTGCGCTGTTCTTAAAATAGGGGTTACAAAAAGTCTGGTTTGACATTATTTGTTTAGGACAGTCTTGTATTCACATACACTGGGGCTCTTGACTTATTGGCTGTGTCTACACTAGCTCCCTACTTCGGAGGGAGGATGGTATGTAGGGTGTTGGGAGTTTACTAGTGAAGTGCTGTGGTGCATATGCAGCACTTCATTAAGCAAATTCCCCCCCACGGCAACTCCAAAGTGTTAAACTTTGAAGTGCCGACTCGTGTGTAGCCACAGCTCACCCGCTGGTACTTCGAAGTGCCTGGGCAACTTCGAAGTCCCTTTACTCCTCAAAATTTTGTCAGTGTCTGAGCTTGTAGCTATCAAAAATGAACAGTCATATGCTGAGGTTTTTGCTGTTGCCCATCACCAGAGTTTCACTGACCAGGCGTCCAGGGCTGCTGACAGGGAGCAAGAGGGACAGCAGCCCTGGGGCCTGGAGATTGAAAAGGGCACACGGCTTCCGGCCACCATCTCCACTGTTTGCTTTGAGAAACTGCATTTCACCTGATTCCAGGACTAATGCTCTTAAAAAAATAGCATCTGTGCAAAGAGTCCTACCGAACTGCACAATAATCAAGGCATGAAAAGTCTGAGATGGCTAAAGACTTCCTCCAGAGGCTGGGGATTAGGAGTCTGGGCAGGCTGCTAATAAAAAAAAGAAGAAACTCATAAGTGACCTGACAAGGGACACTTAAATCTTATTTTTAGAGGGTTAGGTCGTACTAAGCCTTAAAAAATTAAATCCCCAGTTGTCTCCAGAGAACTATATCTCACTAGAAAAGCTTCATATACGTTTATCATATATCCAACACCTAGAGATTGGGCCCTGGGGATTACTAAAATAATATTTCCTCTAGATTTGCAAGAGGCAAATTTAAAATTTAGGATTTTTTTCCCTGATACAAAATGATAACATTAAAAATATGCTTACTGTAAAGGAAAGCTGTTTTGGTTCCTCATAAGGAATCCTCCACTTCAAAAAAAAATAATCCTTCCTAAATGTGTTTAATTTGGTAACCTCACCAATTCAGTTATAATGGTTTTCAATCTGTTTTCTCCCTTTGATGTTGTCTCATCCCAATGTCTTTTTAATGAGCATTGCTGTTAACTCCTTTTATGAACAATGTGTTTGAGTTTAGAGACCTTTGAGACTGGCAGTGAGACAGCATAACATGCATGAGAAAAATTCAAGAGGAGAAGGTGTTGTAAACATTTCTGGATTAGCTCTTCTGGAATGGACATGACAACTTTCCTGGGCTTTCCCTCTTCAGCCCTGAAAAGCCAACATCTCACCTCACTGTAAGGCAATCGATATGTACCTGAGTCTTTGGGGGAAATTTCATATCAAATGTGTTGTAGTACTCAGGCTGACCTAGGCAAGCTAACAACAGAGTTGTATGATGTCTCCAGCTTTTGAGAGCCCAGGATGAGATCTCTTACAGGGATGAAAAGACATTTGACATATCAAATTCCAACTTCAGTACAGGTCAAAGTGTGTTCCACTGTGGCTAGGGGTGCATGTGTGTAGGTAGCTACCTAATGATCACTGGTATGAGAAGACCATGCATGGGGCTGGTATGCTTGTGGGTGCAGAAGATAAACTACTGCGTGCCCATGCATGTCCATGCCTGTACAGATACTGTATATGTCTAGGAGAACACGTACAAACAGAACCCTGAAAATTGTATCTGCTGTAGATCTGCAGCTATCTCGGATCCACACTTGGGGGATGCAGATAGCAGTTCTGTATCCATGCTGAGCTCTATGTATCAAACCGGAGGTGTGCGTGGCTGCCAAAACTACAGGGGAAAGGCTAAAAGAGGGCAACTACCCAAAGGATTCACAGATGGAAACTGAATTAGGGAGAAACCCGTGAATCATTCTTCCAGTATTACAACACAGAAGCTCCTGGGGAATGGTCACGGCAAGACCTGAACTTTCAGACCCAAGCACTCACCTCTGTGGTATAGGTAGGCTCTGACAGAGCTGCTATATCTGTCTGCATTGGCCTGACTTAGTGAGTACCAGTGCAAGGAACATGGGAATCTGGGCCTCAGTCCCAGAAAAAAGCCACACCTGGAATGTACTTCTCTGCATGTGGCACCTTTAGCTTCATCCCCACGATTATCTTCACCACCACATTTCTTCCACTGCATCCTCTGCTTCACTATTACCCTCCCCACTGTGATACTCAGCCTCCCCCATCACTGCCTCCTGCCCAAAGGCTTCATTCTTATCATTGCTGCATTCTGCTTCCTCCTAAGCATCTTCCTCATCTTCTCCAGCACCCATCCCACCTTCATCCTCATCACTCTCAGTACTTGTCCTTTGTGCTTTCACCACTGTTAGCTATGGTTACACTAGTGAGTTTTGCCACCAAAGCCCTGGTTTTGCCAGTGAAACTCTTGGAGCATGCACACACAAAATGTGTGCACAACGAAACTCGGCACTTTGCCAGCAGCATTTGGCCTCTCAGCCATGAGGCACAATGCTGCTGTTGACCTATTCTATTGATAAAAAGAGCTGTGTGGACGCTCTGCAGGTCCTTCTCTCGACGGACAGGCATCAAGAACAAACCGTCAGCCCTGTCTGCTGTGCTTCTGGGTGCCTGGTTTGTCGAGAGAGCAGGCAGGCAGTCTGGCAGCTCTGCTGACAGATCAGAGCACTCTTCTGATCCGCTTTTAGCGTGTGGCTGCACCTTGTCGACAGAAGCTTTGTCGGGAAATCTCTTCCGACAGTGACTTTTGTTGACAGAACGCTGTAGTGTGACCGTAGCTGTTATGTTCACCATCGGACGGGCCAGAGAAAAAGCAACAACAAAATAAAAAGAGAAAGTGGGGCTGCCAGGAGCGCCTCTGATGCAGCTGTTCCAGAGCTGCCTTAGCCCCGCCTTTCAGTCCAGACCCCAGGAGACACAGCCACATAGAATGGCTGGGGAAAATGATGGTGTGGAACCACCGGGCAAGCCCCACATTCTGCTCCTCTTGCCACTGCCGTTCCCAGATAACATGCCCCCACCCCAGCCTCTGAGAAGGCGCAGTTGTCTCTTCTTCCTCTCCCTACAAGTTGCCTTCTCCTCGGAGAACATACTGAAAATAAACAAACAATCCACTGCTTGTTTCTTAAGGACTTTTCTAAAGGGAACGGCCTTTTATTTAAAAGATCTGATTCTTCTCTCATACCAGAGCAGCACCATTGACTTGAGGGGATTTACTCTGGACAAGCAAGAGAACTCACACGCCTGATGTCTGCTGTGCAGGAAGTTTCTCATGATACAACAATTCCTTACGAAAAGCGCTACCCTCCAAAGTGAACCCACAAAATGGACTTTGTGGAGTTATCTGTTTATTGTTTCCTCAATACTGCCTCTCTCAACAGTGAGGAGGCAAGGTGAAGAAGGAGATTTCTTTTACTGCCCCAGCTTCTACTGATGAGCGAGACAAGCTTTCCAGCTCTTCTTCCTATCAGCACGGCTCAGTTTATAAGGATACAGATATTTCTTCCTCACAGCCAACCCTGAAAACTCAACTTGGATTCAGAGCAGGCTCAGCAGGGCCCCGACCCAGGGGTGGAGCCCAAGGCAGGACACTGACAGTGGGGCCCAGCCAGTGGGTGGTGAATGCCATTTGCAATTGGAACTCGCGGTCCTGAAGGTGCAGGGACCAAGGCAACCACCTTGCTCCATCTGCTTGAATTCTGAAAGTCAGTCTGGTCGGATTCTTTCCCCTATATTGTTGCTAGCAATCAAGATCCTACAGATCAGACTCTGCCTTCCCTTCTCTGACACTTCATGGCAGCATCGTGGCTGTTGGTGGCTATGCACAGCCACAATGGGTTCGATTTTAATGAACAATTGCCCTACTAAAGCACAAGAAGGAAGTGTGTCCAGCTCACACATCTGGGCAAACCGATCAGAAAGCTGTTGGTGTCGCTAAAATGCGATCTGACTCTGAATAAGCAGAGGGAAGAGAATTGATGAGGAAAATGGTGTTATTTTATACAGCCACTGTTGAGAATAGAATCCTGTTTCAAGATGTGAGGCCTCTGTTTCTTTTCACTTCTTTAACTTCTCTTGGTAAGTGTGAAGTTAATGGTAACATACTACTAAAATTCTCATGCAAGTGGGTAGCAATTCCACGGATGTCAATGGGATTATGCTATCTCAGGCCAGAGACGAATCTGACACATAATGGCTGTGTCTACACGTGCCCCAAACTTCGAAATGGCCATGCAAATGGCCATTTCGAAGTTTACTAATGAAGCGCTGAAATGCATATTCAGCGCTTCATTAGCATGCGGGCAGCAGCGGCGCTTCGAAATTGACGCGCCTTGCCGCTGCGCGGCGCGTCCAGACGGGGCTCCTTTTCGAAAGAACGCCACCTTCTTCGAAGTCCCCTTATCATGGGAATAAGGGGACTTCGAAGTAGGCGGGGCCCTTTCGAAAAGGAGCCCCATCTGGACGCGCCGCGCGGTGGCAAGGCATGTCAATTTCGAAGCGCCGCTGCCGCCCGCATGCTAATGAAGCGCTGAATATGCATTTCAGCGCTTCATTAGTAAACTTCGAAATGGCCATTTGCATGGCCATTTCGAAGTTTGGGGCACGTGTAGACACAGCCAATGTGGCTCAAGTCCTGCTCCCATGAAAACTCCTCTACGGGTTTTATGGCGTGAAACTCTACTTCTGACTACAGTACTAGTTCCTCTCAAGGACATCAGGAGCTAGCTGCCAGTGGCTATCACTGTGACCATGCCATATTGAAAGCACCCTTCCCCTGTAATCACTGCTGAGCCAAAAAGCATTCAGCTACATTCCTGATCTGTCTACCAAAATTAACTTCATCAATGCAAGTTAAAACAGACCTTCCCTTAGTGGATCAGATTTTACTTTGTCTTTCCTCATGTTTTCCTTCTACTGTAAATATTTAAGCTGAGTGTTTACTCCCCAATCAGTAAAGATGAGACTGTAATGAGAAAACCAGGAATTCTGCCCCAGTGACTGGCTTGGCGTGAACCCTTCTTATGTTTAGTCAGTCACCTTATCAGTTGGCATTATTTTACATTAGCTAATAAGGTTTCATGAGAATTTTTATACAATTTATTTAAAAGAGGGTCACAGAACAGACACCCATTCACTTACTTCCCTGAGAGCTGCAACCTGGCTTTACCATGCAGAAATGGGTACAGAGGGAGAAATCTCAGAAGTGGATACTATAAGTCTCAAAGTTTTTCCATTCTACAAGATTAAAAATAATGTATTCAACCCTGCCATTAGTTGCCTACACAAATCCCAAAAAAGAGTAAAGTAATAATATTATTAAAAATGAACCTGAAACAGAACTCCTACTCTGAGTGGGGTTTCTGCCTGAGAAAGGAAGAAAGGCCAGAAAGTCCATTTAGTCCACTAGCAACTTTGCTACTGCTATGGATTTTACATGGAAGGTGCTCAGATACTAAGATAATGGGCAGAGGTACATAATCCAAAGATGGGCAGATGTGCTTGCTTAAGTCAGAATGTTAACACAAAAGAACCCAAAAACACACACACACACACACACACACACACAGACAAAAAATAGGCTGCTGCCTATGATACTGAGGTACAATTCACTCCTCTTCATTTCAGGCTGGCTCTTCCCGGCTTCATTCTGATGGCATACTTTCCTCCAGAGCCCCCAAACTAGCCAGGGAGGAGGACCAGGAAACCCCATGCTTGTAAACTTGGGGCTTGCAATCCCAACGCATGCTCAATACTCCCCTTGATGGGGCTGAGTTTTGGGGTAGGTCCAGAGATGTAAGAAAATGGATGGAATAACTCAAAAGGATGCTCAGAACTGGAACAACTGAAAGCTCAGTTAAAGGCAGCTTGATACACATACATACCTAACTCACTGGAACTGGAAGGGACCTTGAGAGATCAAGTCCAGTCCCCTGCACTCACAGCAGAAGCTATCAACTTCCCAGAGAGATTTTTTTTTTTTTTTTTTTAAATCTAGCCTACCCCCAGGCCCCCTCCAGGGTTGAGCTCACAACCCTTGGTTTATAAGGGCAAAGCACTAACTGCTGAGCTATTTTTGGGAGGACAGCCTATTTAAAACTGTCTCCTGACATCTGAGGACAACGTAACCTAAATTTGCTTTCCAGAACTGATGCCAGCTGTATGTTTTATAGGTTGGCTGGGAAGGTATGGAAAGAAGACGGAAAATTTAGTATCTGTTTGCACGCTGCTGCTTTCCCCATCCTACCCACTTCTGAGTTTTGCAGCCATGTTGTGAGTCACAGCGATGTCACAGTTCAGCCAGTTGTGAGCTGGGTATGAGCAGTGGAGCTAGTAACCAAGGAAGAGGATTGTGCTCTAAAATGCCTTTTCAGCTGAGGCTGCCCTAGGGCTGGGATCAGCAATGTGAGCTTATGCGAAAGGAGCGGTGGGAAGATGATAGCGCAACTGGCCGTAATGGGGACCACACCAGGACAGGAACAGACCCTGGATCCTCTCCCCAATATTGTAACCAGGTAACACAGCTGAATGGATGTTCACTAGGGAAACATTTATACAGCTGCTATAGTTAACCCTGCCTGGCAATCCTATGCTTTGTGGTGTTGTGGGGTTTCTCCCCCTGTGCAGGGTCCGATTGGCCTCCCTCAGAGCTCTAAGAGTGCCTGTCATTTCTCTTCCTTGACTGCACATTCACATGTTCCACCATTAGCCCTTGATGGCATACAGATCTTCGGTTACTTAGTAGTTATAGTTATGCAGTGCTTTTTTTTTGTTTTGTTTTGGAAAAAAAAAAAAGTGCAGCTGTTAATCAGTCAGCTCCCTGCCTTCCCTCGCCCCAGGCCAATCCCACAGCTGGGGCTGCTGGGATGCTCAGTACCAGCACAAGAAAAACATTGTGTTTTTGTACGTTTCAATCAATTTTGCAATAAAACCTGTACAAGAGATCAGACATACTGCCTGAGCTCTCGCCTGTAGTGTGCATCTCCCAGTACATACAACCGCATGTGATTCTTCTCCACATTGATCAGAAGATCGCCCCTGCTAAGGAACCTGAGCTGGCTGGTCCCCAGGACAAGGTTTCAAAAAGGGCAGCAGCATAAATGTACATAGTGCTGTACAAACACAGACCAAGACACTACCCCAGACCTCCTGTGTCTTTGCTTTTCTATGCAACATGAAGGATACAAGGAAACCACAGGGACACAATTGGGTTTCAAATAATCATAGTTTTCTAACTATACACAACAATACAAGATCTTGTTACCGGCACATCCTGGTTCTCTGTTGGGTTCTGGTGGCTTCTGTAATAAAACACAGGAAAGCAAATTAGAGACACGCCCTCAGTTCTTATACATTAGATTAACCCATAGGCTTTACAATCTGAGATAGATAGGAGATAACATGGTGCAACAGTTTAGGGAGAGAAGGTTGTAGCAAGGCTACTGGTGAGAGGAGGGCAGAAAGGAAGGACAACACCACAATGCATACTAGAGTTGGGTGAAATTGCTGCTAGACCATAGCCACATATTGCAGCCAGTGATGGAGGCTGAATCAGAAAGTTGATTTTACAGATATTTTAAAGAGACATTTGTGTTTTGCTGGGTCACAGTTACTAAAAGCCAAACATTTCCCAGTGAATTTTGATCAATTGGCACCAGACTGAGAGCAGCAAGGGGATTAATTTTTCTTTACCAGAAAGAAAACCAGAGACCTGGAAGAATACAGTTTACAATCCACCAATCTTTATTAGAGTCTGGCTGAGGGCACTGCTCATTCAAAGTTGCATTCTGATTGACCAGCTGGAGTTGTTTCATGGTGCCACAGCTGTGAACCAACTCTCAAAGGTGCACAGCTGGGACTTATCACTGATTGCCCACAGCAACAGCACTTACACACGTTAGGTGAAATTTGTGACATGAGAAACTGTGATGATAAGAAGTTACAATGTGAGCACAAAGAGCATTGAGGGGAAAGTGAGGGATGAACAAGTCAGAAACTTTAAACTGCCAGGCTACACCTCCAGCAGCAACTGAGATCTTGTCAGTATAAAAGGTAAATTGGGAGCAATTTGATTGTCCAAGCACAAAGTAAATTAAAACTATCTAACACAAAGAGTTCCTGGTTCATAACTGGGTCTCTTAGGTGGTACCACAACACACATAATAACGCATATATGTAGCAGGGAGTGCTTGTTTAAAATAGTCAGGTTGAGAAACAAGACCATAAACACTGAGGAGGGAGAAGGGGAAGCAAATGGTGCAAGTAATGTGCATTATTTTTTGTCTTCTTAAGAGCAGTTGTGTTTCTTTATACTGAATGCCAAAATGGTCTAGTGGACTGAGTGTGGGACTGGAGGCCAACAACATCAGAGCACCAATCTAAGTTTTACCATATATAATGGCTGCAGGCAAATTACTTGACTTCTCTGTGCATCAGTTTTCAATCTGTAAGAGAGAGAAACACACCCAATTACTACGGCTTAAAATTATTCACATACATACATTTTATAGCATTGGGCATATGTTTGCACGTGTACTTCTTTCTGAGATTGTAAAATGAACCAACCACCAAAAATCATAAGCCAAAATACTGAGATTGGCTAATATATCATTAAATAGATAGTCTGTTTTCATATCTGTGAGGTTGAGGGTGTGCAACTCTGATCACATTTTCAAACTTTCCTCTGCAACCGTAAGAACTAAAACCTATTTTGCTTTCAAACGATAGCTGAGAGTCTCATCTAATCGCATGCTTCCAGGAACCGGAGCTTTAAACTCCAAGAGTTTATCTATCCAAATGTAAACGAACAAATTATGCCAAGGAGCTTTCAATAATCCCCAAAGGAAACTGCTGCAATGCAGACAAATCTCTTCCCCGCTCTGCGTAGGTGTGGAAGATTTCGGCCCAGATGTGATTTGCTCAGTGTTTTGGCAGTTATTTTTCACCTACACCCAGAGCTTTTCTCCGAAGAAGCTCGACAGAGATCAGAGGTGGTTGTTTTGTAGCTGAAAGACCAAGTTTACACCTACGCTTCCCTGAAACTACCAAGTCAAATGCCCAGGGATTCTGCTCAGCGCTTCTTTCATCCAAGGGAGATAAACTGAGACCTTTCACTTTACTCTGCTGCTAGGAGAGCCGGATTTGGAGAGGTGCAGCTCTGGCAGACACCGCAGCACTTCGAGGACGAACAGGGGTTTGCCCTTGAGGCCAGTCTGCATCCCCCAACACCAAGGGAACTTGTGCCCTGGTCAGCCTGGCACAGGCAGCTGCGGCCCAGACTCAGTCAGAGAGCCTGCGCCCCTCCCCCACTGCCGGGAAGGGGTAGCCCTGAGCTCACGACAGTGTGTCCTCCCGGCCTGCAGGGGGCGATGTGCTGCTCCCCCGCGCCCAATCTCGCGCCGCACACGCAGCGCCAAATCAGTCCCGCGGCCTGTTGTCTCGCTGCGTCTGCGCGCGAGGGAGAGCTCGCCGGGCTGGGCGGGGCCGGTGCTGCTCTCACCCTGGTAACAGCGGCCGCCGCGGAGCCGCCCCCGGCCCGCACCGCATCGCATCCCCCGCCACCCCTGCGGCATCATGCAGGGGGAGGACGCCAGATACCTCAAAAGGTACCGCCCGCCCCTCCTGGGGTAGCCCCGCCTTGGGGCGGGGGGAGGTGCGGATGGGTGGGGTTGTGGGGGGGGGAGGTGCAGGTGGGGGATGGGTGGGGTGGTGGGGGGGGAGGTGCAGATGGGGGATGGGTGGGGGGATAGGTGTCTTGTGGGGGAGGTTTGGATGGGGTTGTGGCAGGTAGGTTCAGCCCCCTGGGGTCTGAATGGGGGGGGGTGGACGGGTCGGTGGGGGAGGGTCAGTGGGGCAAAGGGTAGATGTGGGGAGAAGGCTGCAGTGGTGGACAGAGGTTGGGTTGGCTTTGGCCCACGGTGGTGGATGTGCACGGTACTAGTGGGGTGTAAATCAGGTGCGATAGTTGGGGGTCACTGGGCAGGTGGGGTGGCCCAGTAGCCAGGTAGGTAGTGGGAAGGGTGGCTCTGGGCGGTTGGATAGATGGGCTTTTTAGGAGGGATGGAATGGTGAGGGGGCAGTTGCTGTCACTGTTCTTTAATGTTGATGCTGCCCCTCAGTGCTCTCTGTTACCAGCCCCTTCAGAGGATAATGCAAGCAGCCCCGAGAGCACTGACAGAATAATCTGCCCGTGAGGAGAGTTTTTTCATAACCTCTGTCAGTGGCTGGTTTACCTCAGAAGCATCAGCCTTATCATTTTTTCCTACTCTTTTTAACCCTGGATTTTCTCATTATCTGGATTGGTTGGAATATCCCATTCACATGCATGGTTCTGTCACTCTCTTGTTGCTTAGATTTTTTACTTACATATGTCAAATGAATATCTTTGATTTAAAAATACACTGAATATTACCAGTGATTTCTGATGGCCACTGATTCTGCTCTGAGGCTATACATTTGAATGTGCATCCAGTGTTAAAATTCCAATGGTCATCTCAAAGGAGTACAGTACCTTATCTATAAAGATACATATTCTATGCAGAGTGCTTTTATGCTCTTGGCAGATCTTTTTTTTCCAGCATTCTCAGCAGCAGACTTTAAATTTTTGTGTTCTAGAGAAACTTCTGAAACAAACCCAGTGCCTTATTGTTTGGCGTGGCTATCCCATGTGCAAACATAGTACTCCTTTGAATTCTTTTTCTCTTTTCATCCTTCATGCATACTCCCACACCAAGATTCTGTCTGGTTCACTGTTGTGAGTTGTAAATGTACGTGGGGGGAGGTCACAAGAATTTCTAGCCTTGTATATGCACAAAAGTTACATCAGTTTAATGAAAATATTATTAACGGGTTTAAACTCGAGTAAACCCCTGTGTGGATACTTATAATTTTGTTGACACTAGAACTAAATTGTTACAATATTTGTGTGCAGACAAGACTTTCCTTTTTTGAGCCTCCATAAAGATTTTTGTCAATTTCAAGAACCAACCAAGGTTGTAAAGTGAAGGGCACTTTGACTTGGCTATGTGCCAGCAACCTGGAGAAACCTTCATTTTCAAGCCTTGACAAGTTTTTCAAGTACATGGATGGCTACAAAATTTAATAAGAATAGAAACATTTCACCTATATTTAAAAAAATAAAAATCCTTTGTTGCACTGGAGGACCCCGCTATACTATATTTGTTTTAGTGAATAGTAAATGTTGATAAGGGCAGTGTAATGCCTAGAGCAGTGGTTCACAAACTTTTTGGCATCATGCCCCTCTTTTGATTTTAGAGAAACCCTCACACCCCTCCCCACCTCTCTTTTACAATGAACCAGCCACCCTAGCCACCTGCATGGGCCCCTTGCCTCCCCCAAAGCCAGGCACTGCCATCCCCTCATCTAACCCCATCCTCCTCCTCCCCTCCAAACCACACTCACTAACCTTTGTAGGAGGCAGCTAGCTCCACGTGGGCTTTCACTGACTGCCTGCTTTTTATAGCGGCTGCGCCGGATTGCCCATGTGAAATGGCAGGGGCTGAGAGCCAGAAGCAAGGGCCAGCTTTTTCTTCTGGTAGAGGGAGTGAGTGGTGGTGGGGGGTGGGCTGGGTTGCCTCACACCCCCCCTGGAATTTCTTCACATGCCCCCCAGTTTGGGAAACCATGGCCTAGAGCTTATGAAAGCCTTTTTGGCTGTACTCTCAAAGCACATCTCAAAGTTTAGGCTTTCAGGTGAAGCAACAGGCTGAAGGATCAACTTCCCTTTCAAGGATTGACCCTGGGTAGCTGGATGGATGTTGGGTTTATCCACATGCACGAGGATGAAAATGGTGCCTAGGCCACAGAGGAGAGGCTACTCTAGTCTTATAAGTAAAACATAGCCTGTGATCCCTTATATGGTCCTCTCCCAGGGCATGAAGGATGAAAAGCAGAGGATCTCCATAGCAATACATCCCCTGCTCACTGTATATATGGTGGGTTCCATGAGGAAAAAAGCTTGAAGGCAGTGTTAAAGCTCATTGTGGAACAACTAATTTGAACATCAGTATTACCCAGTCTGACAGTTAAACCGTTTTAGTCTCTGCATAGACTATTTAAGGAGGAACTGTAGTCACAAATTAGTTATCCTGCATGTAAGCCTGGTGGAAATGGATTTGGAAGAGAGTAAAAAAGCTCGCATCCTTTGACTATCATCCAGTCAGGCAGGCATTGATCCTACAAGCTGCTCCATCTGGGCAGCCCCCTGCATTTTATGGAGCCCACACACTGAGAAGCTTTCTGAACTAGGTCTGAAAAGGAAACAAATCCTTCTCAAAGAATTGTGACTGGTTTAAAAAAAAAGTATTATTTGAAAAACAAGTCAAAATTTGGAAAGTCTGTCTAAAGTCTAGTTGTCTGTTACAGTGAAGAGGGTGAAAATAGCTCTTCAGCAGTCAGTTACACAGTCCAACCAGAGAGCCCTCAAATTTTTCCCATATTTGCGTGGAATGAATTTTGTCATTTGCACTGATATGGAGGTTAAGTATGACAGGTCATGTCCATGTACATAATGAAATTGTGGCAGGGATGGGGCAGAGGGTTTTAGAGTGTGGGAGGGGTTTCAGTGCTAGGCCAGAGGAGTGAGGGGGCTCTAGCTGGGAGTGTGGGTACTGACAGGGGGTTGGTGGTGGGAGAGAAGATGGGAGTCTAAGGTAGTGGTGAGGGCTCTGGGTGGGGGTGTGGGCTTGGGTAGGGCTGAGGATGAGGGATTTGAGGTACAAGCTGCCCCTGGGCCTACAGAAGGGACAGAGGACTGCCCCAAGCGCGCTCTCCCTGTAGCAGCATCTGTGCTGGGGGATGCGGTGGGGGGGGGGCGGGGAAGAGGTTACCTCTTCCCACTGTGTCACCTCTGGAGTTGGTGGGATAGGTGCCTCTCACCTGGCCATGGCAGGTGCATGGGGTTGGATTGGGGCTGGGGGTGTGGGAATCTCAGCACTGTGGCAGGTCTGGAGCAGTTGGGGAGAGGTGCCTCTCCCTGCTGTAGCAGGGCTGGGGACTGGGGGGAGAGGTTTTCCCTATGTAGCCCTAAGTGCCTGCATAGCACTTAATAGTCTGCTCTGCAACCACTTAGAGTCCAACTCTTTACATTTATTTCTTTGAGAAACAATAAGCTATTACAATTATAAATTGTTCTTCAGAGATGTATCCATCTACAAAAGGGAAAAATATCTGTGTGCTAGTGAGAAAATGAATAGGCGTACGTAGGCAGCAGAGAGACATCTGACAGCAAAATTCACGTTCTTACTAGGGACATACAACTCTCACTATCAGTAGCTACTCAATACCTTTCTGCATCTGGAGCTGTGTGAACATTCTTGGTTGTTTTGGTATGATGTAAGAATGAATATTGAAGAATGAAACAATTACAACATTGTAGGCAAGTTATAGGGGAAAACGTGAGAGACTATAGACTGGGGTTGCTTAAGCAGCCTGAGGAAGTTAGGTACCCAAATCTGCTCGACTTTCAATGGGAGTCAGACATCTCTCTTCTGAAAATCCACTCCTGAATGTTATGTTTGAGGAAAAAATTGTGATTGTAACTAAAGACTATATAGACATGCCGACAGTTAAGCCTTCCTTGTTAACCTTAACCATATGTTTCTTGACTTTTGAGGGTTCAGCCTCAATCTGTTCATGTTTTTTACAGAAATATAGCTGTAATGTACAAATGTACTAAGGCAGGCCTTATTACAAATTCCCTCTGCCTTCCAGAAGGTAGATCTTCATTGAAGGAGTCCCACAGATGAGTTATGTTCCCAAACTCTCTCTCTGATGCCCTAGTACATTAAGATGCTGAGTGACCTGAGTTCCCATTGATTATAACAGGAGCTGAGGATCCCTCATAGGGTTAAGCTCACAAGCTTTCTTGAAATAATCTCCTATTGTATATCTATATCTATGAAACATATACAGTAAACCCTTGAGATACATACAATCAAGTTGCACATGTCTTGGGTTAAGGGGACTGAGCCTGACTTGCGGCTTCGTGTCAGGGGTGGTTTCCCCGTTACTGGGGTGAAGGGGAGTTCCTGGTTCCCCTCCACTGGCTGGAGCCAGGAAACTGACCAAGGCTGCTGCCCTGCTCAGTTTCCCCTGTCTGCAAGCAGAGGGAAGACAGGAGCCAGGCTGCAGCTTGGTTCCTGTCTCCCCTTGACTTGCATGAAAATTTTAGTTAGGCAGGAGTTGCGGAAACGTGTCCCCCACTAACTCGAGGGTTTACTATATATGAAATATATATGATTTGATTTGTTTGTATCTCTTGATGGTGATGAATTATAAGAAGTCACCGTGCCCAGCAAGAAACTATCAAAACCATCCTGAGATTCTAAAGTTTCTAAAACTGGAAAAGTTGGTAGCGTAAAAGCCTGCTCCAGCAGAAGAGATTTGGGAGTCATCGTAAGAAACATGTTGGAATTCTTCATTTTTTATACAGTGGTTCCATTTCTAAGAAATTGGTTATCACAAGGATCTATGGGAAGGATTTACCTAGACAGGTATGAGTAACTGTTAATCGCTAATGGCATCAGTCTCTGTGGAAGCTGAGGAGTAGGCATACAGACTTACAAAACATAGGCATATTTAGGACATTAATCTCATTTTCTGATCATCCAACTTCTGTATGAGGCACATTGAATCAGAACAATAACTCTCCCCTTAGTTTTGGCTAGTATAGGGTTTATTTAGGCAGGTAGGTAGATTTGAAAGTCAAAGGCACATCCTCTTTATTTCTTTCTCTTTTAACTGAAACATGGTTCTCAGTATTTTTTCACATACTAGAGCTGATAGAGGTTCCTTTTGTGCTAAGATTTCACCCTGCTGTGTAAGTTGAAGAAATGTGGGAAAGAGACCATATCCTAATGCAAAGAGGACCAAGACTGCGTTTTTTGCTATGTGGATAGAATCTGTCATTCAAACTGCTTGATAAGAAATGTCCAGTTTCCGTTAACCTGTTTTTCCAGATATTTTTTTGTATTTCTCAGTTAGTCAATGATGAATTTATTTTTCTGCCTTGCAGGAAGGTGAAAGGAGGTAACATAGATGTACATCCCTCTGAAAAGGCCCTTATTGTTCATTATGAAGTGGAAGCAACTATTCTCGGAGAGATGGGCGACGCCATGTTGGGAGAGCGCAAGGAGTGTCAAAAAATGTAAGTTAATGGCGTGTTCTTGGTGTCACTTCTTAAAGTTAAAATTTCCTGGATATCTACACTGAGTTCTTTGGGGGTTTTTTTGGGGTTTTTTTTTGGTTTTTTTTACTGTACTTGGGGAGCTTCATACTAATAGAGGCAACTCTGAATGTTGCTTTTTGATAACATTTTTGGAAATAGACTGCTGACTACTTAACTGGGTTTTGGTTATATGTGAGGCATTTGCTGATGCAGCCATCTCTAAAGTTGCTGTTTGATTAGCTTGTGAGAAACAGGTTTACCCTATTCAGGCTTTTACAGATAGTTGCTTGCTGTTTGGCACTTCAGTGTGTCACTGCTTTCTGATCTCAGCTGTTTCAAACTGTAGCATGAGCTTCAGAGTCTGCAAATCATCTCTGCTTGTGTCAAACTCAGGACTATATTAGTTTAAATTGAAGCACTGAAATACAAAAATCTTATATCACCTGGGCTGTGTCTACACTAGCCCAAAACTTCGAAATGGCCATGCAAATAGCCATTTTGAAGTTTACTAATGAAGTGCTGAAATACATATTCAGCACCTCATTAGAATGCTGGCAGCCGCAGCACTTAGAAATTGCTGTGGCTCGTCCAAACGGGGCTCCTTTCGAAATCCTCCTACGGATTTTGAAGTTAGCTGGGGACCTTTAGAAAAGGAGCCCCATCTGGACGAGCTGCAGCAATTTCAAAGTGCTGCGGCTGCCGGAATTCTAATGAGGTGCTGAATATGTATTTCAGCGCTTCATTAGTAAACTTTGAAATGGCCATTTGCATGGCCATTTCGAAGTTTTGGGCTAGTGTAGAGAGAGCCCTGATGAGAAAACTGTCTGACCTGTGTCTTGCAGCATTCGGCTGAAGAGTCTTAACGCAAACACAGATGTTGCTTCCTTGGCTCGAAAGGTGGTGGAGGAATGCAAGCTCATTCACCCCTCCAAGCTAGCAGAGGTGGAGCAGCTGCTGTACTACCTGCAGAACCGCAGAGATGCTTCTTCTGGGAAGGGTAAGCAATAGAGAGAAAAGGATCAATGGAGAGGTGGAGTGTAGCAGATATAGTGATGCCCTGAATTTTAGGATTCCTCATTCAGATGCTACCTGAGGAGAGAAGTGGAGTGTGTGTTTTATGCTGTACCCGAAAGAACTGATGGAATCTTGGGGAGGGAAGAGTTGTCATTTTGATCATCTAAGTATTGTTTTGTGTTTTAATTAGTCAGACTTAACATTGATGCTTCTCTATCAATTTGTGTTTCTCGTTTGAAGTCTATCGTTTTAAATGGTGCAATGGTTATTTTGGGTAGCGCTATAAAGATGACAACGGAATTATTTCCATTAAAATTACAAACTCTTCTTTTTTTCTGTTACAACCAGTCAATAGGATAGATGTTTTCAAATGTCTTTATCTGGAAGCTGTAGTTAATGCCTGTTAAATTGCAGAGCTAACTGACTCTTTTTATAATACCATGAGTCCTCATCCTGTCTGCTGACAGGGCTGTAGTATTCCACCCTAGCTTTATTTAATCCTCTATTTAAGATCTGCTTCAGTAGCCTTCAGTCCAGAGGCATATGAAGATTTAATATTGTTAAAAGAATTATAGCATTTTCAGTTTTATCTTTTGGTAAGGCATGAAGAAGGCAAGAAATCCTGAAGAAATTTCCACTCAAGTTCTAGACTCTCCTTTTCAAAGCTGGTAATTATTAGGGGCTTGCAGTCATACATCTACAAACCCATGTTCTGGAAAAGAAGGTATAAAAGTTTCCAGTCCCCAAGAATCTACAAAAATTCAGTTTATTTTGTTACAAAGGTACAGTGTTAGGTTTCTTAACTCTCTTCTGCTGTATTTCTTTGTGTTCACTTCTTAGTGGAATGTATAGTTCTTAGTTCAAAAGCAAAAGTAGTGGGCTTGTTCCAGTTTATATAGTTTTCTTTTTTGCTTTCTAAATAAGACTTGAAAGTTGTTTTTAAATGCTACCTTTCTGCCTCTTATTTAGAAATGTAGATCTTGTCTATCAATTATACACTGGAAAATTTGGTAGCTGGGTGATCTGAGAATTAGGACTTTATGACATCATGGAGTCAAAGGAAGCAAAAGTCTGATGAATTGAGAGGGGAGCTGATTTTTGTTCAGACTGTTTACAGCTCTCTTGTTTCCCTATGTCTTGTTACTAGGCATATGGCTCAAATGCCTAGTAAACAATAGGAAGAAAAGCTTTTTTTAAATAAATATTTAGCCCATCTCTTCAACTAAGGCTTCAGAGAATGCCCAATCCTAGTCTCTGGATCTTCTAGCAGTGTGTCAGCAAAAAAAAGGCCACTTGACATTGGATATGATATGCAATGATAAAACAAGTGGCAAACATTTCTTAAAATAAACACCCCCCAAAAAAAAATCTTGTCAGGCCTTCTTCATGAAGAAGCAGAACAGAACCTGGCCCAGTGTTTTACCCGTTGTCAGTTACAGTTAATGTTTATTTGTGTGTGTGTGTTTTTTTTTTTTTATGTGTAGTTTGGGACTTGTCCACAGGGGCTCCTGAAATACCACAGCATAAGCCAGAACTCAGGGTTTAAAAGTATTCTTCCTGTTCCACTGAAATTTTTATTTTAGATCAATATATGGCATGCATAGGAGCAGACCTTGATGAGAATGAAGCCAGAGGCTCAAGGCCTTCCCCAGAGAGAGTCAGAAATTCATTATATCTGTCCTTCACAAATGTTTCTTGTCAACAACAAAAATCCTAGATTGTTTACTCTTAACTGTTTTGTCAGCCCCACTCTTTACCATCATGCACACTTCACAGGAAATAGTGTTGGGCCCAAATCAACTGAGTTCTTGAATCCCATTGAAATCAATAGGTATTCTCTGGTTTGCTGAATCAAGGCCTACTTTACAAAACCCTGATTAGACAAATAGCTTACTAAAAGAAATTGTTTTCAACTCGAGTGGCATATAAACCAACAGAAATTATACACCTGACTGTAAGTCTGACCTAAACTATCTGGTGGCCTTGTGCACAGAGGAAAATGTAATCATGAAGATCCAATCATACATTATAGTGAGAGTATTCTTTTAGTCATGCGATGATACTCTATTGTAAGGCACTTATACATGCGGGGGGCTCAACTCTCAATTTTCCAATTCTTACATAGGTAAAAATGTTAGTCTTTTAAGGAGGCATTTATTTAAAAAAACATGTTAAATACATTATTATGAGCAGCGAAGTCATTGGCTCCTTTATTAACTGGCTACAGAAATGAGCTAAGACCAAGCTTGAGCTGTGTTATATACTTAGTTTGCAAGCTCTTTGGGGTAGGTATTCTCTCTTTGTTCTGCATTTACCTAGACACTATGATCATAATGAATGTACGAGAAGTAGTGAATATTCAGAACATTAATTATAACCATGTCTTTTATCACTATAGAAAAGAAAGAGAAATCTAGTAAGCCAAAAGATCCACCACCTTTTGAAGGAATGGAGGTAGGAATCTAATCTAGAATTAAGAGGAAGCTAAATATGAAGACTTTTGATTTTAGAGAACTGCTTTATATAAAAAGGAAAACAGCATATGCAAATCAGATTATTAAAATATTGAAGAATTTTTTGAAACACCTTTGTTTAAAAATATTAATATCTCCTTAAGTGGTAAAATTCTAGCATGTTTATCTTTGGGTTATATATTTAGAGGGTCATATGAGTGAGGTTCTGGAGGATAGGGCTAGAGACAAGAAAATTATTATTTAGTGCCAATTGCTGTTATAATGACATGTCCTTTAGCATTCTGGACAGTCAGTAGCAATGGGCTCTGTACATGGTGTTTGATTTTAGTTGTTGTTCACATCTTAAGACTTAGCTACATACTTTTTTTTCTGCTTTGTCTTCAAAATAACATTGTTTTTTCTGCCAGTTGAGTGGGTTGCTTTTTTGCTGTGTCAAAGCCCAGCTTTGTCTTTGATGCTTTCAGATTGATGAAGTCGCCAATATCAATGATATGGATGAGTATATTGAGTTACTGTATGAAGATATTCCTGATAAGGTGCGTGGCTCTGCCCTTATCCTACAACTCGCCAGGAATCCTGATAATTTGGAAGAATTACTGCTCAATGGTAACTTCCAAACCCTCTCATAAAGTTATACTTTTCCTCTGTCTCTGTAGAGCTGTTTCTCAGCTTGGGGAGGCTCCCACATCTTTCACGTGGAATGGGATGGGACTCTAGTATTGATTTGGTCTTAGGGCAGAATAGGGCAGCATTCGACATTTACTGTTTATATCTCACCATTGCTGCAGCACCCAAAATGTGTTAGGTACTGGGTATGTGGGGATCAGTGGAAGGTGAATAGAGCTATAGAGGAAGGCATTCCTTGCCACAAAAAGCTTATCCACTTAAAAAAAAAAAAACACTATGTAAACAAGATCTGAGTTCAGGATTCATAGTGATGCTAGGCTGATGTTCTTTTTTCTTTTCTTTTTCCCTTGCTCCCTCTCCAGTCATCCCTTCTCTTCCCTGATGCCTCATTGAACTGCTTCACCACTGATTTCCTAATGTCCACCATCCAGCTGGCTCACCCCATGTCAAAAACAGGGTTAGTCTAAGGCCTGGTCTACACTAGGGAACAAAGTTGATCCCAGACACACAATTCTAGCTACACCATCAACATATCAGGATTGACTTTGTTCCCTAGTGAAGATGGGGCCTTTTCAGGTTGGTGCCAACGTCCCTTATTCCACACGATATCATGGAGTACCTGGATTGACAGCTGAACCCCGAGAGATCGATTTTTTTTTTTTTTTTTTTTTTTTTTTTTTTTTTTGCTGTGTCTTCACAGACACAGCAAAATGGAACTCCAGAGAATGAATCACAGTGCCTTGAATACCAGATAAGTGTAGACATACCCTGAGAGGCTGACACAAAAAAATCAGACAAATGGTGACTCTGATAATGAAAGTGCTGGAAGGCTGAGGTCCCTCTTGTGGCAAGCGTCTACCTGCTCCTGGCACTAATTTGCAAATCCTGCTGTTTGAAGGCATCTGATTGGCAGATAGATTCAGTCAATCTGAACTGGTCACTTCACTTTTTCATTCACCAGGAGTAATTGGCATTAGATGAGAGAGGAAGGATAGAATGAATTGGAGAAGTGATGGAAGAGGTTGAGGGTATTGGGAGAATGGGAGGAAAAAACAAGATAGTGAAAGAAAAATAGCTGAAAATGAGCAAAAGTCAGGGGAGAGAGAGGACCTTGAGGAGTTTTCAGAGTTACCCAAGTGTGTTGAATGTCCCATGGGGACTATGATACTTTCAGCCTGAGTGCTTTCCATCTCATCCTGGAAGACTACTTGAATCGTGCTTGTATTTTAACATAGTCGGCAGTTGGAAAATCCCTTAAGCCGGATGGCAAGTTAGCAGTAAGGAGAGGCACAATGCAGGCAGGGTCTAGTAAAAGGTGGGTTTAATTTGTTTAGCTGAAGGAGGTCAGAGAGAAAGAAACTACAGAGATTCATCTAAATCCTGTTTGTTTTCTTAGAAACTGCACTAGGTGCGTTAGCCAGAGTGCTGAGAGAAGACTGGAAACAAAGCGTGGAACTTGCTACCAATATAATTTATATTTTCTTTTGTTTTTCAAGGTAAGTGCAAGAATTTATGCAGAGGTGAGGCGTTTATTCTGTCAGTAGCTTTGAATATTTAGTTCTGCTCTATTAGAGTGTGGAACTTCATCTTAAAGCACTTATTACTGAGAAATATCACTATAGATGGGGAAACTGA
Organism: Carettochelys insculpta; assembly: GCF_033958435.1. NCBI lineage: Eukaryota > Metazoa > Chordata > Testudines > Carettochelyidae > Carettochelys > Carettochelys insculpta. The sequence goes on along the minus strand of NC_134145.1, from coordinate 62,792,317 downwards.
ATCATAGAAAATGCACAGGAGCATGGGCCTCAGCAGAGTCAGGAACACAGAACCCATGGTTTTTGTCAGTCCTGTCCACTATCCACTAGATTCTCCCACATAACTCCCCCGTCAATGAAAACAGTATTCAAAACTCAGATACAGGTTGAACCTCTCCTGTGCAGCAACATCAGTAATCTGGCATGATTTTAATTAGCTGGATAACCACTTAACATGGGTCTGGCCAAGTTTCCTGAGGGTCCATAAAATTTGTTCGCAATCACCAGTCCTGGCTCTCAGTGTTCTGAGCTGTTATTTAGCTGTAATTTGCCCCTACATATATTTTAAGAGCCCAGTAAGCAGTGGAAGTGTTGGTAATTTCTCTCATTCAGCTCTGGTCAGGTCCCGAGGTGCATTCTGTATTCAGTTGACTGTTATAATAATGCTGGAAAAGAAGTTAACACATAGGTGGATTTTTATCCCTACACGTTTTGGTGAGAGGGATCTGATTGAATCATTTTATAATGTCCAAACTAGAGCTGGCTGGAAAAAAGAGATGTTTTTCCAAGAGAAATTCTGATACTTCATTCCCATGGAATGAAAATTTCAAACAAATTTGGTTCATGTCAAATCATTTCATTTAGATAGTATAATTTTTTCAGCTTTGCTGTTTTGTTTTGACATATTAAAACATAAATCATTAAAGAGCTAAATAAAATAAATTGAAATGACAAAGTAGAAAAAATTCTATATCAAAATTAAATGAGTTGACTTACTCCGATCAGAAGTTTCATTAAAATTTGTTCTCACAAAATGCTTGTTGTTTGAATAAATGGCATTTTCTGATAGAAAACAGTTTAACTGAAATTTTTTTGACTAGCTCTAATGAGAATCGTTCATATTGTGCAATATGATGAAACCTTACTACTGTAGTTCTGAATGCAGATTCTTGGGTTTAGGTCTCTCATGCTACACGTCTTTTTTTAACATAGTTTTTCTCAGTTTCATGGACTGATCACACACTACAAGATTGGAGCTCTCTGTATGAACATAATAGATCATGAGCTGAAGAGACATGAGCTCTGGCAGGAGGAACTCACCAAGAAGAAGAAAGCTGATATCCTCTCTCTGTGTCTGGGCAACTTTCAGCTTGTCTGATTCCTCGTGGTTGAAGCAAAATATATGTGCATAACTCATGTCAATGCAGCAGATGAGTAAGAGAGCACAAAAATCTAGTTGCAGGACAAAAAGTGATAAATTTGCGTTGGAGAAGGGATTTTTGTGTGAACTTAAAATGATTTCAACCTAAGCTTAATTTTCCCAGTAGTATGACTTATTAGAGATATTTTTATTACAGTCTTCTTGGATTGAGCTGTCCATCGATGGTTCTCATCTTCTTTGACCCATCAGTGAGTGACTAAACTAATCCTTGATTGGCAGAGCTGATTACGAATGTCACATAAAAAATGCCAACTGCAGGCATTTTACGTTCTTTTTGGATCCTACACTTTTGCTACAGTGTCTGGATATGCTGACTCCCAAAGCAGTTAAGAGCCTGTATAGTGTTTTGCAGTCAGGACATTCTTTCCTGAACCAGAGTTTCCAGATCATTGGGAAATACGCCACATGACTACGCGTTGGCCTTTAAGATGTCTTTATAGCACTTATAGGCCGTGTCTACACTAGGCAAAAACTTCGAAATGGCCATTTCAAAGTTTACTAATGAAGCACTGAAATACCTATTCAGCGCCTCATTAGCATGCGGGTGGCCACGGCTCTTCAAAATTGACACGGCTCACCACCGTGTAGCTCATCCAGACAGGGCTCCTTTTCGAAAGGACCCTACCAACTTCGAAATCCCGTTATTCCTATCTGCTCATAGGAATAAGAGGACTTCGAAGTAGCTAGTACAGACATAGCCATACAGACCTCTGATGAGCTCTTTCCATGAGCAAGCTGGCCCTAGAAGACCATCTTTGGTATCCATGTATCACCCATCTTCAATCCAGTGAAACTGTTTGTTCATAAGCATTGCTTCCGTGCCCATGACACCTCACAGCTTAAGAACCTCCATATTAGGAATTTTGTCCCACCAGTTAAAGGGGGTGATCTTCCTCAGACAGCGGATATGGAAATGATAGAGTTTCAAAACATGGTGGTGATATGTTGTCCATGACTCCAAGCCATACAGCAGGATATTCAGGAGAACCTCCTGATAAACTGCTGCCTTGGTATGGAGTTTAATACCATGGTCATTCCATAGGCAGTTGGTCAGTTTTTCAAAGGCAGCACTGGCTTTGGTTAATCGAGCAGATGCATCACGATCCACATTTATGTTAGAGGACATACAATCCTTAACACCACCAAATCCTAAACCTAGTCATAGTGTGGACTGTATCTTAGAGGTATTGTCTCATGGGCAACCTCTTATTCATTATTATGCAGACCATGTAGACTCTCACTGGTGATTAGATAACACCTCTGTGATTGATATTAGCCCCCACTCTGTAGTTTCCTTGTGTTTTGCTATATTACCATGCAATCCTTAACTCCAGTTATTTACTTGATGAAGATCCTGAGAATCAAACCCTGAAAAAGGACTATGAGAAAACGTATAAAAAGTACCAGGGGCTGGTTGTCAAGCAGGAGCAGCTGCTGCGAGGTACGAACTTCTAAAACATAAGCAACAGGCAAGGAGATCCTTGTCCCTGCATGGTGGGCCGGGACTTGCAAACAGGAGGGAGTTTTGAGAGGGGCACTCTCTAGGTGGAGGAGGAGCAATTCACAGGACCTTGGGGTAAGTGGCTGTCTAGAGTATGTGTGTTTGTGTTTGGGGGTTACTTTTGACTGTATGGGGCTTGTTTGTGTGTTTGAAAGATCGTGTGCTGAGGTTGGAACTTAGGATTTGAAATCGAGAACTCTAGAATCTAGCAGGTTGTAAGCAACCAGTGGAGCTTGCGAGCAGGTGATTGCAAATGGGGGAATTTTGAGAAGGGTGTTGAGAGGGGAGCTAGTTTCCTTTGACATTCTCTAAAACTTTATCTTAAAAACTATATCTCAAACTACCACGTTGAGTTTGCCTACTTAAATTTGAAATTTGAATATGATTGCAGAGGATTTCAGTTTCAGTTGCTGTGGCAGTTGGGATTGTGTGCCTGGGAGGGTTGGAACCTCTTTTTCCCTTGATTGCCTTTGGTCAGCCTCAGGATCAGCCTTCCCCTGTATTTCTAACAAGGGGCAGGCCTGACCTACGTTTGCAGGCTTCAAAAAGCCAGAGTCAGAATGACCAGGGGAATGAAGTGGACAGGGGGCTGCAGACGGGGGCGTTTCAAGAGGGAGTGTGACAGAGGGGAGTGTGAGAGAGGACTTCTGTGGTTAGGAAGATCCACAATGCCTGTGCCAGCACTGCTCCTGTCTCCTGCACCTGCACCTGTAGTCAGAAAGACCTCCTGACCAGGGATGCCTCTACTCAGACCCTGGGGTAGTTTTGCAGGGCCTGGGACTTGCAATTCCCACCTATTGAAATCCAGGCTGGGGTTGGAAATGAGAGGGATCATAAGATATATATATATATATATATATATAATAGCAGAGAAGAAAGAGGGACTAGGCAGAACTGGGAGGCAAAAGCAAACCGGTATCTTAGATGCTTATATATACAAATGCAAGAAGTATGGGTAATAAGCAGGAATAACTTGAAATCCTAATAAACAAACACAATTGTGATATAATTGGTATCACAGAAACTTGGTGGGATAATACACATGATTGGAATATTGGTATAGAAGGGTACAACTTACTCAGGAAGGACAGGCAGAGTAAACAGGCAGGAGGTGTTGCCTTATATATCAAAAATGTGCCCACCTGGACTGAGGTGGAGATGGATACAGGAGACAGACATGTTGAGAGTCTCTGGGATAGGTTAAAAGGTAAAAACCAAGGGTGCTGTCATGATAGGGGTCTGCTACAGATCACATAGTGAGGTAGAAGAGGTGGATGAGATTTTCTCTAAACAATTAACAAAAGTTATCTAAAACACAGGATTTGGTGGTGATGGGGGACTTCAACTATCCAGACATATATTCGGAAAGTAACACAGCCAGACACAGACTATCCAGAAAGTTCTTAGACTGCGTGGATGAAAATTTTTTATTTCAAGAGGTGGAAAAAGCAACTGGGGGGGAAGCAGTTCTAGAATTGATTTTAACAAATAGGGACAAACTTGTTGAGAATTTAAAAGTAGAAGGTAGCTTGGGAGAAAGTGACCATGAAATCACAGAGTTCATGATTCTAAGAAATAGCGAAAGGGAGAACAGCAAAATAGAGACAGTGGATTTCAGGAATGCAAATGTTGGTAAACTCGGAGAGCTGCTGGGAAAGGTCCCATGGGAAGCAAGCTTAAGAGAAAAAACAGCTGAAGAGAGTTGGCAGTTTTTCAAAGGGGCATTATTAAGGCCCCCAAAAGCAAGCTATACCGCTGCATAGGATAGATACAAAGTATGGTAGGAAGACAACCTTAGCTTAGCCAGGAGATCTGGCATGATCTCAAAATCAAAAAGGAGTCACATAAAAAGTAGAAATTAGGAGAAATTAAAAAAGATACATATAAGCAAACAATACATGTACGCAGGGGCAAGATTAGAAAGGCCAGAATGAACTCAGACTAGCTAGAGACAAAAAGGGTAACAGGAAGTCATTCTATAAATGTATTAGAAGCAAGAGGAAGACCAAGGACAGGTTAGGCCCACTACTCAGTGAGGAGGGAAAAACAATATCAGGAAACTTGGAAATGGCAGAGGTGCTTAAAGACTTCTTTGTTTCAAAACAAAAAAGCAGTCAAGTAGCACTTTAAAGACTAACAAAATAATGTATTAGGTGAGCTTTCGTGGGACAGACCCACTTCTTCAGACCATAGCCATACCAGAACAGACTCAATATTTAAGGCACAGAGAACCAAAAATAGCGATCAAGGTTGACAAATCAGAAAAAAATTGTCAAGGTGAAAAATTATAAAGTATGCATACTTGGCTTAATCTAATTCTTGACTCCCCCTCACCCTTCTGCCCCTCTACTCTCTGATTTGCTCACCTTGATCATTTTTTTTCTGATTTCCCAGCCTTGATTAGCATTTTACACCAGCACTAAGTTCACTTGTAAAAAGTGAAGTACTGATTTTTGAAAAAGAAGGTCTTTCTAGTAATCTTACATTTTCATTGTTGTAAAAATCAAGCTCTGCAACAGTCTGGAAAAAAATACAGTACTTGATCTCTCTAAACAACCAGTGTGAGGGCTTAGGCAGTGTGTTTCCATGTCACAGCTAGAAAATATGGTGAGATCTGGCAAGTAGGCATGCAGGTCTGCAAAAGAATTGGGAGAAAGCTAAATGAAGCGAATACTCAGATATAAAAACAAACAAACGAGAAAAACAAAAATACCCCCACTTATTTCCATAAACTTCTTTAATTTTTTTTTTAGTAACAGAGATAATTATTAAAACTGAAATATCTGAAAAAATGTAACCTGATTCTCCACTGCTTTTGTGTAGTCATTTATACCTGCCTAAACTAATCAGAATAGTAACACTCTGCTCCTACTCCTTTAGGTATAAGTATCCACACAAGATGCAAACCAGTGGAGAATCAGGCCCCTATGTATATTTTTGGCATGAATGTTGTTCTTTGTTTTCTTTTCCTTAGCTTGAACAGTAAATATAGCATAACTGACTAGCATACAGGTGTACTAGTTAAAATTCAAATGTGTTTAGCTTTCTGATGAAATTTTGGGTTGCAGTCCCCACGTGGTGAATGCTGTATTTTTTAATAGATTCCTTGGTATTTAGAAAAAAAAAAGTTGATGTTGGTCATATCCTTTATAAGACTACATATTTTCAAATCCTATTTAAGGGAATAACAGTGGATTGTAATTCTAATTTTCTTTTCTAAATGGGGATCAAAAGCATTCAGCATTAGCCCTCCTTAAAATCAGTGTGGACAGTGTCAGCCCTGAGAACTTTTGAAAATCCCACCCTAAACATGTAATGTAGATTGATGTCATTCCAGTATCTTTGGCCTATTGGACTGACTGATTTTGATGTGTTAGTTGCCCTTTATCTGCTGCTGAACCTTGCTGAGGACACACGCACGGAGCTGAAGATGAGGAACAAGAACATTGTCCACATGCTAGTGAAAGCTCTGGACCGAGAGAACTTTGAGCTGCTTATTCTGGTGGTGTCTTTCCTCAAGAAACTTAGCATTTTTATGGAGAACAAAAATGACATGGTAAGTGTTACAGTGATCCACAGAAATGACATGGTGATTGTTCATGGAGTCAGAGGGTATCAGGAATTCCAGTGAAAGTGAAATAACCCCCTTGGGCCCCACTCCTGTTAAAAATAGTTGTAGCCCTGGTTTAAGTATTGTGAAGGGACTACTGTCACAGCAGGGACCACTGTAGAAAACTAAGTCTAGAACTGGGAAGGGTAAACCTTTTGGCCATATCTGGTGGAAATTGTATGGTGAGCCACGATGGGGCTGGATCACTCCTGGGGTGTGGTGAGGGCGTGGGCTCTGTAAGGAATGTTACCAAGGTGTGGGGGGAGGCTCTCTGGGTGGTTGCATGGGAGTGCTCTGTAAGGGATGTAATCAAGGGCGAGTGGGGTCAAGTGGGCTCTATAGGGATAGTACGAGGGAGTCCTGGGGATCTGCTGGCATAACACTCACCACCATGGGTAAAACACCATCGTTGAGATGGGTGCAGTCCCTCGGCAGTTTTGAGGTTAGGCAGCTAATGGGAGGGACACAAGCAGGGGCTACCAGGTGAAGGGGACACGTGACTACATCTTGCCCCTCACACTCTCCCCATCCCTTCTCCCCTCCCCTGTCCCATCCCATGTTACCTGGTGGAGGTGAAAGTCTATCCCCCTACTGCTGCACTGGATTCTGGTGGCAAGTGGTTCCTTTCTCAAAGTGCTTCTTCCGGGTGTCTGGGGAGGAGGGGCACGTGGCCGTCCTTGTCCCTCCACCATTTCTCCTTGAAGTCAGGCTTGTGCAGTGTGGCTCTGCAGGCCAAACACCTGAACCCGCTCCATTGTGGAAGTTCGAGGGCTGTATAAAGTCTGCTGTGCTGGACGTAGCCTGTGGGCTGCTGTTTGCCTACGTGTGATTTAGAATCATGTAGGGAGCAAGTTTTCCCCATAGCAAAATTACATGTAAATATGATGGCAATGAGAGCAATTGCAAAGGTTGGTATAAGCATCCAAAAATCTCAATATTAATCCAAATGTGGAAACCCCAAAAACAGTCTGACAGCCCCCTGTTTAACAATTCATTTCTGCCTCCTCTTGTCTAAGGGAAGGAGACCTAGCTACCCTTTGCTAGGCTGGGCTATTATTGTGGTCTCATTAAGCCAACAGGCACCTCAGAGGTACCCATCATTCTATACTGTGGTAGGATGCAGCCTGGAAGTACTCTATGCTACTGCTGCTGGCTCCTAGTGTGTAAGCCTGGGTGGGTGGTGAGAAATTCCAGGTGGTTGGAAAAGTTAAGTACTAGGATTTTTCTGATAGGCTGTTAGAGACCAGACAAATACAACCAGGTACAGCCATTCCCTCATTTGTGGACTTTGGGAAGTCACTTTGTCAGTTCTCCAGTCTGTTAAATGGGGGTAACGATCATGACATTTAATGATTAATTCTAATCCAGATCCTGCGTTAAAAAGGCGCATACATGCGGTGAAAAAAAAAAAGAAATTAAAGAATTTTGGACAATTGGCTCTTAATGTCTTGGTGTCATACTCTGGGGTATTTCACATACAATTACAGACAGTCCTATTTCCTTTGTTGGTATGCATCTATTTCATAACAAAAAGAATGTATTTCTGGGGAATTTATCATATTTTGTTGGTGAAGTCATGTGCTCTTGAGATCAGTCTGTAATCATGCCCTGCCCTGAAGCACCATAGTAGGATAATAAGGATTTGTATCCAACCAGCTGATTGGCTGGCACACTTTTTACATTCCATTTGATTTAGTGTGGAAACAAACAAAACAAAAGTAGTGTTTATTTTATTGTGCACATTTTGGACAGCCGTGAGCATTATTTAAAAAGACCTTATAGTTTAGCATGGCTATCTTCACAGGTGTGTTTCCCATAGTACAGATAATACTTTAAAGAGGAATAAGTTTACTTATTTAGTGAGGAAGATGCTGATGAGGGACATAGGATTGTAAGTTTTCTCTCTTTCATAGCTATCTAAATAACCCTTGAGACAAAATGAACCAAGTTTAGATGCTTAAGGTTTTACCTTATTTTGCTTACTTGGGCAAAACCCCTATTGGTGCGCTTATTTAACTAATCTGTCCACATTTGAATCATGTCTGTCACCTTGGCATATGAGTTCATCATTACTAATTAAGTTTAAAGCAGTAAGGCAGAAATTGTGATTGGTTGATTTGGGCTCAAAGATATACCTAGTGCAATGCAAATAATTCGGAGACTATAGTACTTTTACAAATGTCACCAGTATGGCACAAACAGTTTTCTTGCTGTTTGTGTTCGTTCTCCGCATACTTATGACTGAAGGGTATTCATAGGATAAAGGCCTAATGGGTTCAAACTACTTTATATACACTTCTTATGATCAGTAATGGCTGAGGGAAGTAGCTCAGAAGATGGTGAAGAAAACTTTCTGAAATCTTGCCAGTCAATGATCAGATGTCTTTTTTTTCTCTTTTTTTTGGGGGGGGGGCGCTGTTAAAGGGGGGTATGATATCAGCAACCATCATGGATTCATTCATTCATTCACTTGTTCATTCCATTCTGTATTCTTAGTGATCCACATTTCAAGAGCAAGTTCATTCTTCTGTTACATTAAACTATATGGCAGCATTTCTGGGAGTACATCCCAAATCCTGCCAAGGAACTCATTCAGACATGCAGGGAAAGGTTTCATGCTCCTTGGATAGTGATTTTGTGTCTGTTAGATATCTGCCTAACTTCTAATGGAGATCACTCACTCCAAGGCTGTGGTTGAATTAGATCCCTGATCTGCAAGTGGATTTCTGTGCCATTCACGCTCAAGATCTCCCCTCATTCATCTGAGACTCCAGAGATGGATAACTGTTAGCTCAATCTTCCTTTAAAAAATCGTAATTAGGCAACCAGTCAGAAAATTTTAGCCTCAAAGGGCAAACTTTTGGAGAATGGAGATGCTATGGTAACTTTAACTATAGACTTTGCTTGTGTTTTCATTTATAAGTCGAATTTTAAGAATACTTGCAAACAAAAGCTACAGTTGAGTAGGTTTTGGGTTTGGTGACTTCTCATGCTTCTCATACAGGTTGAAATGGATATTATTGAAAAACTGGTGAAAATGGTACCATGTGAACATGAAGACCTCCTGAATATTACCCTTCGACTTCTACTGAACCTCTCCTTTGACACAGGCTTAAGAAACAAGATGGTCCAACTTGGGCTTCTCCCCAAACTCACTGCCCTTCTAGGTATGTTTTCTTTTGCCCCCTGCAGCCCTTCAAGCAGTGTCCAGCATTGTTGTTGTTGAGCTGTTGTCAGCCCCTTCCTGTGGAAGAACAAAGTATCCCCTTCCCTCAGAAAAGCAATTGATAATCTTTTAATCAAAAATCTCTTGCCACTGGCAATCCACTTACTGCTCTGTCTCAAATCTTTTGGAGGAACATTATCAAGAAGCTTTTAGTAAGTTAGACATGTAAGTCCTGGTGTCTTTCTGACCCTGTTTAATTTGGTTGTATTCCTGGATGTGAAATGGAGACTGCACTGATAGCATAGGACTGATGACCTTTAGATGGGGAATAAAGATGTTGGTGTCCCTACTACTCTAGCTAGTGCAGTGGTGCCTACACTATGGGGTGTGCTGGAACAATGTTCAGGGGAGCGTGACAGGGCCTGGGCTAGTCCCCACAGAGGATGTGGAGGGAGTATCACCCAGCTCCACTTTGGCCCCAGCCACAGCCTTAGCCCCACTCTGGGCACTGACCACAACCCTGCTCCAGGCTGCTGTTGCATTACCAGTAATGGGGAAGGGGCATGCCAGAAAAATTTGGGAACCACTGCGGTAGAGCTGTCAGCTAGTCTGTTTGGTAGTATTGACCTGATCTAGCGTTGCTAACTTACTTGTGGATCTTAACAGGAGTTGTTCTTGAGTGGTTCTGTTCCTTTTTTTCTCTCTGAGTGATACCATTTGTTAGTACTGTCAATGACTTCTCTGTCCTGAGAGCTGCATTTTGCAGTGTTCAACAGGGTACAATCTAGGGGTGGTTAAAAATGGGTGGGTTTTAATATGTGAGGACATCCAACTCCAAATGTCATTCTCTTATGGTAGAGTAGTTAGATATTTTCTTGGTGCCTTTACGCAGGAATGTGGCCAGAGCTAGCTGCCTGAGAATCAGGTGTGATAACACTCAATCAGTGCTTGCCACCTGGAGGAAATGGCCCTGTATATCAGAGCCTTTGAGGGATGGCTGTGCCCACCATTTGTTGCTAAGGCTTGTAATCTGGGGGTCTTGTTGGATTCCAGGTAGCACTGATTGCCATGAATGTGTTTTGTTGTCACAGTGAATAACCATAGGTCCATTTCTATTAGATGTGAATCTCCCCACACTTATGTCAATTGCAGGTTGAATTGCCATAGTGCACATCATATAGAGTTACACCTTAACACCGCTTGGAAATTGCAGCTAAGAGCTTAAAATGTTTGCCACTTACTAGTGACATTTTGTCATGGGAGCACTTAGGCTATCAGTTTATTCCTAGGAGATGTTTATAGTAACGTTCTTACTTGATGGACTTTGGGTCCTGGGTGGTTGCTGGTGTTTTTCCCAACAGATGGAAGATTCTCAGGCTACAGAAGTCAAAGAGGAATTGAGTGGCGGGAACGTCTGACCGAAACACTTTTCATTGGTGTGAAGCAAATGGAAAAATAAAAAGGCACAAGGAACAGCATTAGCACGTCAGGCTGTATTGAAAGGATACCAGTGGCTTATAGAATCATAGAGATGTAGGGCATGTTGAAGTTGTTGTCAGCCTCCTGCACTGAAACAGGCCCAAGTAAACTTCGATCGGGCCCGACTGCTATTTGTCCAGCCTGTTCTTAGAAACCTCCTAATGATGGGGATTCCCCAGCCTCCATTGGAAGCCTGTTTCAGTGTTTAACTAGCCTATAGTCAGAGGTTGTTCCTCATATGTAATGTAATCTCCCTTGTTGCAGATTATACCCATTATTACTTCTCCATGGAGACCAACTGTTGAGTCCTCTTTATAACAGTTCTTAGCACATTCAAAAACTGTTATCAGGTCCCCCTCTCCGTCATGTTCTGTCAAGAGTAAACATGTCGAGTTTTTTAACTTTTTCTCATAGGTCCAGTTTTCTCTCTCCATTTGTCCACATCTTTTCTGTAATTGGAACATACAGAATCCACAACAGCTGCCTTTTTGGGACATCTAAGAAATGCAGCTTGAACTGAATGCAGGAGGTTTTTGTACTAGTTTACAGTAGAATGAGATCTAACACTGCAATCCTTAATCCTGGATGAGAATGTCAGTGATTAAAATTATTTCCTGCAAGTAATTAGCCAGGGTTCTGAGTAGAGCTGCATAGTTTGTGCTGAAGCACACACTGCTTCTGGACCTGAGCTCACTTTAATCTATCTAACTCAGGTATGTCTGCACAAACCAGGGTACAGATAACATTTTAATTTATAATCTGGGGCAGGAACCATGTTCTGTGTTTGTACAGCATCTAGATGCTACTGTAATGCAAACAATTTGTCATGATGCACAAAGTGTTGTTCTGAGATACCACAGCTCCTTAACCTGATGGAACCAGAGCTATGGTCATCACGTATGCATCTACTTTTTAATGTTTGTATCTGGTGCAGTTTATGGGGTTGAAAATACTATTTTATATTTGGAAACCATAACTAAAATACTATGGCCTATTTCCCTATGCCGTCTGGTAGTTCTGGAATTCAGTAGGATATCCTAGGTTGGGTAGCTGTAATAAACACATCACTGTGCGTCACTGCTGAGTGAAAATTGGCTAGCTGGACTTCTGCATTCAAGAAGCTGTTTAATGCATAAGGGCTAAATACCTCTCTTATCCTGGTTCCTGTAATTGCATATTACTCAAGTAAATAAACTTTGGTTTACTTTTGCAGTTCACCTTCAAGTGCTAATGCAGCTCAGCAGCTGTTGACAAGTTAACCATATAGGTTTGACCACCACAGGGTCAAACTTGTCAGTTGATCAGGCTACTGCATTTTAACAGTCATGAATCTCATGCTTTCAAGGTTTTAGCAATGGGTGTGAGAGGAGAGCATGAATTAGGTACAGTAGGCTTTTAAGGAGGAAGTTGAGGTTGCAGGTGGGTAATGGACAGGGATTGCAGCCATATATATATATATAATATATATATATAGATGGGGGATGAGGTGGCGAGTTGTTTGATATTGTAGCAAAGGAGGTCTGCAGGGTGCTTGACTCCCTCCCAAGCCATTCAGTAGCATGGGAGCAAAAGTGGAGAAGTCTGATGTTAGGCATGTGCCAAGTCCAGGAGTTGGTGAGATGGACTCTGCTATGAGATGAGGGAGACAGAGTGAAGGGGTGCTGCACGTGAGCTAATGGAGAGGACAGGCTGCTGTAGACCCTGAAGGAGAAGGATTATTCTTTGTGTTCCCTCTCTCACATATGAGCTGTTTCACTGCAGAGTAGGCGCATGGGTGGTGGGCGGTTCCCTGCTCTTGTGCAGCCTGCCCCTTTTATCTAGTCTTGCAGTTTGGAATCACTCCTGGTGCTGGCTTCCACATATAGCTTTGCTAGTCAGCAGCAGTGTGAAACTGAGCTTGTTGCTTTCTGTGCTGCCTGCGTGTTCTATAGAGGTGAAACCCAACTGCTCTTCCTATTTACGGTGTGCTTCTGAGTTATTGGTACAGTGAAGTACAGTTAAGCTCGGACTCTGACTTGGCTCCTTTCAGGAAAGTTCAGACTCAGATTGGTTGGCCAGGAGCCAGGGCAGAGGCACAGGGGCCACCCTGATCTGTTTGGGGTTCCCTGGCACAAGTGGCACAAAAGGAATATGGCCTGAGACTTGGCTGATTTTTGTACAGTCAAATTAGTATGGGTCTTTTCAGTTGTTAGACTTCTTGAAATCCCTGTGGTGCCGTTTGTACCAAGTTGGGGCAGGTATCACACTCTTCTGATAAGGATGGCACAGGTAGTTATATGTTTGTCTCTGTCATTAGTAGTGCGTGTGCTTTCAAAAGTGTTTAGCTGTTGTGAACTTGGCAATAAATACTGCCACTATGTCCATGAGAGGAGAGGGCCAGGCAGAGCAGAAGCAGTGTTCTGCCAGTTCTGTGTCATGGGAGGCTGCTCTGGGAGCTCCCCGCACTCATGTCTGAAGTATGGCTGGTGTATCTGCTACCAATATATGAACTGGCTGTCAATTGTCCCCTACAGAGAGGAGCCACAGGCAGCATGGGAAGCGCCTGCAGTAGATACTGTGCAGGTACTTGGAGGGCGGATCTCCTCTACGTTCACTCTGGCTGAGTGCAAAGAACAGGGTTTGGTCTCTAGCATGTAACATTCATTCCCTTGGGCTATAGGGTGAGGCCTACATTTTCAGAAGCATGTAATAACTTTGCATGCCCCATTTTTGTGGTGCTCAACTTGACACCTGACAGGGGCCTGGTTTTTTCAGAGAGCCTGTGCCCAGCACTTTTTGAGACTCAGGTCCTGTTAAATTGTCTAAATTTAGACACTCAAAATCACTAGTCACTTTTAAAAGTCTCGGTCTGACTGAACATGAGTAATTGTAATAAGCTGAAAAATTAGTGAGTTACTGACAGTGCTGGAATTAGAGCTGCAGTAGTTAATAAGCCATCGCTAGCCTCATCTCAACAAATGGCATTCGTAAGTAATTGTGCTAGATGCAATTTAAGTAGTTTCCTTCAAATTTTGACTTCGTAATATAGAATAAGACACAGTCAGCAGCTATATATAAGGTTCATATTGGGGAGTTGGAGTCTAAATGTCTCACCTGCAAGACAACTTTGTGATTCCATTTTAAAGGAATTTAAGACTCATAATCTCATGTAGAATCTCTAAGCACATGGCCGTGTGCTGGGTTGTTTGAGAGGATATTTGTTTGGTGAGTATACTATTCCACTATAACAGAGTTTCCATGTTTCCTGGGTACAATGATCAGATCAAGCCAAATTGGTTTTAGGGGTGGTTTTTCAACTAAGGAGCACGATCCGTTCTTGATCTAGGTTTCATACTAGTTTTCTAGATATGAAACCATTCTCTGTGCTCTGGAGCTCTTATGTCAACATGCTGTGAGAAACAGGGTCATCTACTTTATCTTAGGAAGTCCACTAGGGTTCAATGATGATTTGACCTCTTTTTGAACAAGGCATTCTGGTTTTTCCTTTGTGTTGGAGATGGCCAGAGTGGTTCACATCAGGCTACAACTTTAATGAGCTTTGATCATTCTGAAGACAAGTATCGCTTCCTTTGGTTGTCATGGCTGGTTTCCTTGACAGATGTTCAGGCAATTTCTTGCTGTTCAAGGGCTTTCTTGAAATCTTCTGTGGTGATCTGATGTTTTTCCTTGTTGAATACATAAATTTTAATGAGCAAAACAAAGAAGAGCTAAAGAGTCACATTTTATCTTCGATGACAGATGCATGATCCATTACACTGTTATGGTGTTTAAAAATTCCAGAAATAGCTTGTTTTCTAATTAACAATGGGTTGTGGAGTTTTTAACCAGTCTATTGCTTTTATGAAGGTTTCTTTTAAGAATGTTTAAAGTAGATGTTTTCTCTTTATGAGTTGGCTTAGGCTTTTTGTAGTGAACTTATTTATTATGGAGCTTCACACATCTGTTTGAGAAAGTAGCTTCTTATAGGCTACTGCAGTGTTTTTGCACTTTTAATAGGTCTCCTTTTATCGTTTAAAGAGGCATACATTTTCCTACCTGATCAAGTGAGCTAACAATAGAGGTCAGATGTGGCAAAGACCATAACAAAAAGCACATGTCTAGCTGTCACGGTGAGGTAAAGTCATATCGGGATTGCTTGAAGTTATTAATGGCAGTAAAATTTATGCTTCCTCCTGTTTTCCCAATTAAATTGAGAAACCTTTTTTCCTAAGGTGGCTCTGCAGCAGCTGGTTCCAATACATAGTGTGTGAATGTTGCCTGGGGTGTCTCCATTTCTTTATAGTGGAAGCTGGCTCAAGCACATTAAGTAATAGTTGAGCTAAAGGGACCAGTCTGTTGGAAAGCAATAATTATTAAGGGATTTCTTTTGCAAGTGTTTTTTTTATCATTTATGATGTGTATGGCCAAGGTTTTCAAAAATGAGAGTTTCAAGTTAGGCTTCTAAATCCATATTTAGGTGTCTGAATAAATGGCCTGACTTTCAATAGTGCTGAGAACTAGCCCTGTCAGCCAGTAGTAATCATGCCCCAAAATGCATTTTTTCAGGGTTCAAACTGTTCACAAATTTTGGTTTGAATATAATGAGTAGTTTCACCCAGGAAATAATTAAAAAGAAAAGAAAAGTTAGCACTTTGTTCTGACCATTTTTAATTGTCGTTTGACTTCTGTGTTTCAAAATGGTGTTCCATTTTGAACTTTGGCCCATTCAAAAAATAAAATCATGGTTGAGAACCTCCCCCTCATCCCTGACCCCAAAAAATCTAGTTTTTGGATTTGGTGAAAAAAATTGGAAACAATTTGTTTCATTTGGAACTTAGCTATATTTTGTCAGGGGATATTTTCATTCAGCCTCTGAACTGAAAAAAACAGTTATTTGTTTAGGTCTACTGAGCATATATCTTCAGCTGACTTCAGCAGGATATGGGGCTCAAAGCACATTAAATAAATAGCCTGGTTTTTAAAGACATCAAAATTTTAATTTAGGAACCTAACTTTAATGCTGAAGCTTTTGAAAATCTATATGTAAAATTGTCAGTGTAAAGTATCAAAATGGTGTTTAACGTTGCACTGTGAAAGGCATTTGAGGCTGGCATCAACGTCTTTGATTTTATAATACAGTGTGCACTCAAGCCTCTTTAATCTCCAGGAAACATAGTTTTCTACATTACAGATTTTTTCAGGATAGGGGACCTTGAGGGGGTTTGGGGTGGAGCGCTCACCTGGCACTCTGCTTCTGGGGATACACGTGGTCTCTCTCTCCTGCTGCTCCTGTGGTGGATGGGAGAGGTGCTCTCCAGCAGAGCTGCTTCCTCCTCCTTCCCTGACAGTCAGTACTGTGAATGTTTCTGCACAAGGGACACCTAAAGTACAGAGGTTACAGTGTACGTGTTCATCAAAATCACTCTGCTTGCTGACAGTGAATAAAGGAATTGTCAAGAAAGTGTCCATGAAATTCATTGCGTAGTTGGGTTTTTTGTTGTCATGAGATGCACATTCTCCTAATGGGCAGAGTAGTGATGTTGTTCCGAGGGAGAGGCTTTGTGACTCAGTACCTTGAGAGGTACTTTTGTCAAGAAGACCTTAAGAGGCTTCTGGGTGCAGAGGTGGCCTTCCAGGAACCTCAGAAGGGAGTATTTGGATGAGTTCCACAAGAGAGATGAGTCTGGGGATCCTGCACTGGAAAAGGCCTGAGAACCCTCCTTCACATCCATTAGAACTTTAAAAGGCACTTTGAGGAGGAGGAGAATTTGACACCACACATCTGAACATGGAAAGAGGAGAAAGTTTGCTGTCTTTCCCCTCCAGAGTTCCCCATGCTCCCTGCTCCTGTATTGAAGAGCAGTTGCAGAGTCCTCCTCCCTCACAGCAACTCAAGCATGCTTTGTCTCTTTACACTCCATTTAGCTTTATCAGTGTTTTGAAAAAAGATTTCGGTCTGATTCAAGGAGAAAATCATTCTTGTACTTTAAATTATATTTTCATACGTGTTGGCTTTTGGATAACAACAGAGGCAAGAGTTGAAGTGGAATATCTGTCGAGTCACTCAGTTCTCTGCAACAGAAACAACGGAATTGTAGTTTTATAGTAAACAATTTCTGTATTTCCCAGGTCTTTGCTTCTTTTGTCTTAAGCCCTGAGCCCACAAATATGCATGTGCTTATCTTTCTGCTGGTGTGTAGTCCCAGTAAGGAGCATTTGCAAGGTGAGGGACTTTTTCTATATTCTAAAACTGATTGCCAGATCTGTAAGAAACTGTCTCCCTATCCCAGATAATTGGTAGCCTATTTTTGTTTTTAGGAAATCCCGCATTCTCCTTATCTTTGCAGTGTTGTCAAGCTGTTCTCTCCTCTTCCAAAGTGTTTCCAGAGAGAGCCTTTATGTTATCAGTAGCAGCTGATTGCAATTTAGTGTTGTGGGATGGCAGTCTTTTTACCTGGGAGACCTGAAAGTTCTACCAATAGATCCAGTGTCAGTTTCATTTTAGGTTGGGCCATTCAGATCAACAACCTGAAACTTAAAAACTTCATACAAAAAGTAGAAACTAGGCCAAATTATGAAGAATTTTTATATATGTACATGAAAAAGACAACCAATTCAAGCATTTTAGGTACAAAACTAGAAGATGCAAATGAGATTCAACTTGCTAAGAACATAATGGGAAATAAGCAAATATCTTACAAATATGTTGGCAACAATTGCCAAAGTATTTTTTTAAAAAAACTTTGCTTGTTTTTTCAATAAAAAGGTTAACAGTGATTGGATGACTAACCTAGTGAACATCAGTGGAATTGTGGGAGGATCTAAGGCTGATATAAGGAGAGGACAAGTTAAGAATTAGACATGTTAGATGTCTTAAGGTTGGCAGGGTGTGATGAAATACTACTTAGAGTATTCAAGGAACTGGCTAAAGAGATCTCTGAGCCCTTATTGAGTTTTGAAAGATAATCCTGGAGGACAGGAGAGATCCCAGAGAGCTTGAAAAAGGTACTATATTTTCCAATTTATAAATGTAGGAGGACAACGAAAATTATTACAGGCTAGTGAGCATAACTTTGTTACTCGTCACCTTATTATCTTCTTGATACTAACAAAATGATCAGTTGATTATTTGCTCAATTATCTTTCTTGTATCAGTCAACATGTCAGGACTAAATCATGTCAAACCAACCTAATACCCTCTTTTACAGGATAAAAAGCCTTATGACTAGCAGTGGAAGCAGTACATGTAACATATTGTGAAATTACAGAGTACTGCTGTACTTTTGGTATGGCCTCACATGACCTTGTGAACAAACTAGGGGAATATTGCATAGACTAACCTACTATAAGATTGGTGCAAAATTGGTTGGAAAAACCATACTCTCAGTATAATCAGTGGTTCATGGTCAAGCTGGAAAGGGCATATTGAGTGGGGTTTACATAGAGATCTGTCCTGAATCCAGTTTTGTTCAATGTCTTCCTAAGTAATTTGGATAATGTCGGAGTACACTTAGTTTGCCAATCTTAGCAAGTTGGAAGGGATTGCAAGTGCTTTCAAGACAGGATTTCTTGCCTGGTCTTTAGAATGTACATTAATTACATAGGCTGCATCTACACTGTGAGATAAAATCGAATTTAAAGGAGATGGCTCGATATGGTAAAATGTCACCGTCTTCACTGTAAATATCTTTAGCTTGAATTAGTGAGTCTTATAACAAAACCGATAACAAAATGTTGATATGATGGGATGGGTATAGCATCAGTTTCAAATTTCCTAAAAAGGCTAGTGTGGAAGCACCAAGTCTTTAATTTGAATTTATTAGCTTACAGAAGTGTCCTGTATGTATCCCACAAAGCTATGTGGTGACCCTCCACATATGGCCGCTTCCTTCTCCGTTCTTCTCCATCCAGATGCACAGGAAGAAGGTCATAGGAAACCTGCGAATTTTTGACTGACTTAGAATCTGAATTTGAATTCTGCAGTGTTTAGGCCTGAAAATGTAAAGGTCTGGACACACAGCTGATGGAACTGGGTGGAGGTGGACAGAGCTGATAGCACAGCTGCCCACCACTAGGCCAATGTCCGCAGAGGATGTGCGGCACAGGGAACCCAGGCAGGTTTGGGGGAGGAATAAGGCACAGCTGCTTGCCGTCTGCAGTGGGTGTGTGGCTGACAGAATCGAGTGGGGGTGGACAAGGCTGATAGCAAAGCTGCCTGCTGCTACGCCAACATCTGCAGAGGATGCACAGCTCAGGGAGCCCAGGCGGGTTTGGGGGAGGGATGAATTCACTTACTGGGTGCTCTGAATTATGGGGCAGTGCTTTGCATTCTGGGATTCTAACGTGAAGCACCCACAAGCAACAGGGACTAAGGCACTGTGGGATACATACCCACAATGCACTGCTCATGCTGTCAAACTTGCGTAGGGTAATGAGGATGTGGAACCTCAACATGGAAAAATGATGGGTCGCATTTCAAGGTTTGTGGACACTTAAATGTGAATTCATATGAAGAAGGTTAAAAAATCAAATTTATCTCGTAGTGTAGACGTAGCCGTAGATTACTTCTGAGTTTCCAGTTACCACTTTGAGGGTTGACAGATTCTTGCCCTAGCCTCAGTCCCAATATTTAAGTTATTCTATAGCTGGGAGCCCTGATGTGTACAGTTGAAATATTCACCCTATAGGAACTCTGCATAGTTATATCTATAGTTTATAAATACGTTTAGCACAGTCATAAACAACCCTCAGATTAACAAGATAGGAAACATACATCTGTGTTTCACACTCCTTTCTTTCTAGAACAACCTAAAATGTTATCCATCATATTCCTCATCATTATCATCTTCTTCCTCATCACAAGTGGCTCTCATTTTGGTATCCCTGAAACATTACATACGTTTCTCTTCTCCTACTGCCCTTAGACTGGGATGCCAGTTTTATAATATGTTATGCTGACGTTTTTGGATGCATAGTCAGTAGGGAATGTATTCTGTTCTGTCTATTTGTATTTCCTTGCCTTACTAATGGTGAAATGTCTTTTCCCTAGATGTCAGTATATCATTGATCTCAGCTTATCATATACATCAATTAATTACCATGGCTCCTTTTGGGGTTAGGTGTCGCATTTGTTATTTCAGTCCTAACCCTTTATTCCATCTGGTCTTAACCCGTTATTTTAGAATTTTCCAAGTTCTGGTATACCTGTTTAAGTTGAGGGCATACCTATGCCATGTAAGTCTGCTTTCCCTTATCACTGTCTGTCTACGAAAGGTCCTGAATAAATGCAGATTGACTTTGCTTTTGAGGTGAAAGCTCCCAGATGTATGTGAGCCAGCTGTGTTATCTGGGTGAGAGATCCCAGACATGGATATGCTGACTTTGCCTTAGCTCAGCATACAGGATGTGACCTGTAGGTCTTCTACCAAACGGTAAACCTGTAATAAAAAAAAAGTAATCAAAAACATAAGGAAATAAGAAATATATAAGAAAATATATGTAGGCAAGGAAGCAGGTTAGTCCTCCTCAGATCAGAATTACTGGAGAAATGGTCAGAATTAAATAGGATGAAATTCAATAAGGATAAATGCAAGGTACTGCACTTGAGGACGAATAGTCAGTTGTGCAAATACAATATGGAAGGTGACTGCTTAGGGAAGAGTACTGCAGAGGAGGATTTGGAGAGTGCAATGGAGCACAAATGAAATGTGTCAACTATGTAATACTATCGCAAATGCATCCAACATCATCCCAGGATCTTTTAGCAGGAGTGTTGTAAGCAAGACACAGGAAGTAATTTTTCTGCTTGAATCAGCACCAGTGAGGTGTCAGCTAGATGCACTTTCTGAAAGATGTAGGCAAATTGGAGAAAGTCTGGAGGAGAGCAACAAAAATAATTAAAAGCCTAGAAAACATGACCCATAAGAATAGCTTTAAAACAAAGTTTATTTAGTTTGGAGAAAAGACTGAGGAGGACATAAGTCTTCAGATGCGTAAAAGGTTGTGAGGAGGAGGAGGAGGAGAGTGATGATAAATTGTTCTCCTTAACTACTGAAGACGGGACAAGAAGTAATGGCCTTAAATTGCAGCAAGGGTGATTTAAGTTTGAAGTTAGGAAGAGCTTTCTTACTGTAATCACAGTAAGACACTGGAACCAATTATCAAGGGGATATCTAGATCTGTCACTGGAGATTCTTATGGACAGGTTGGACCAACACCGGTTGGGGATGCTCTAGAATCTAGATAATACATAGTCCTGCCTCAGCGTAGCAGACTGTACGACGTCAGTGGTTCTCAACTAGGAATAAGAAGAGTCCTTCCAGGTGATACTTCCATTTAGCTAGATATTTGCCTAGTTTTACAACAGGCTACGTAAAAAGCACTTGCAAAGTCAGTAGAAACTAAAATTTTATCTTGTTTATACTGTTCCATATACTGTACACTGAAAAGCAAAGCCCAAAATTGATATCCCAATTGCTTTTTAATTATATGGTAAAAATGAGAGATTAAGCAATTTTTCAGTAGTGGTGTAATTTGGCACTTCTATATCTATCTGATTTTTGTAACCAGGTAGTTTTTAAGTGAGGTGGAACTTGAGAGTATGCAGGACAAATCACTCTTGAAAGGGGTAGAGTTGTCTGGAAGGTTGAGAGCCAATAAACTAGGTGACCTATTAAGGTTCTTTCCATTCCTACATTTCTGTGATCTCTTTAAGCCCTCAAGATACTGTACTCGGGAATTGGGCAGCAAGGAGGGAAGTTTTTGCTGCCTTATGCACGTGGAACCTTAAGTTCAGAAACATGTGCCCTCCTTTGGACCTTGAAAGCCAAGGTCCACAGAAGACTTTGTGCCTGGCCCTACTCATGTGGATGTCTAGGAAATACAGTCCCAAGTGCATAAAGATGTGCCAGATGCCTGTAAAACTTCTCATGATGGGATGAGTTGCAGGAGGAAGATATATTTAGGCATTTTGGAACTGTTTTAGTGTTGTGAAATGTGGTGCTAATGTGGGAGCATGGCTTTATATAGGTTTACTTTTTAAAGATTTTATTTTTTTATTGTGTTGTGTGGTAGTGTAACTCTATTTGTATATATTTTAGTGTTTTAGAGTTCTTACTGGGAACAGGAAAGGAGATGATATCCCCTAGCAGTTTGTTTTGTTGACCTTTTGTGTAGATAATAGGAAAGAAGGACTAAGGAGATAAATTACAGGCAGTCCTCAGACTTGATGCAAAAGACTTACGTCATAAATCAAAACATTGTAATTTGGAACCACAGTCTCCTCCATTGTGAGATCTACTGTCGTAAAGTGAAATCCAGTGTCATAAGCTGAATCAGACTTTCAATTCAAAAACCATCGTTAAGTGCCGTTCTAAATCGAACATCATAAAGCTGAGGACTGCCTGTACTGTATTTTTATATTTTGTGGCACACTTAGATTTGCACATTGTGCCTCTACTCACATCAGGGCTGGGGCTTTCTTTTGCGTAGTCTATGGTAAGAAGGTAAATAGTTTTTAACTTACAAAATTTCTTGTAAGTAACAGTAACTTAGTTTCACCGTTTGTTTGCTTCCTGGTCTGGGTTTGGTCTGCTGAGTGATCTTACATCCCTCTCTGTGCCTCAGTTTATCCATCTGTAAATTGAGGTAATGATACTGCCCTTTCCAGGGTATGTTGAGATATAAAGATAAGTACTACATTAGCTCTAGGGATTAACTCAATATTATAATTAAGTAAAGCAAAACAATTTTAGTGTATTTACATGGTGGTCTTTACAAATGGAACAGGTTTGCAAATCCTTTTATGGATCCTTTTGATAAGTTATTTCCTACAAGGGTCCTACAAGGCTGATATTTGCCATATGTAAATTGAGTAGGATTTAAACCATACACTGAATAACCTGATCCAGTTGTTTCAGAATTGCTACATTAATGTAACTTTCCTCTTGGTTTTTTTTTACTTTTTCTACCCTCTTATTATAATAGTTTCTAAGGATCACTGCTTATTATGACGCAGATTTGGGCTTCTTAATGGAAGAACAGTTGTTATCTTAAACTGATTCAGAACTGCAAGATATATGGACACAAGAAGGCCAAGGCCAGCTTCTTGAAATTCCTAACCTGCTAGAGTCCTTGTTTTAATTTACTTAATATTTTACAGTAGATTTAATGTAAGTTTTTATAGTTCGTGCTTGATGCTGTAATGTAAAATTGCTGTGCTGGTTAATATGCATACAGAGGCTTCCTGTGAATTGCTCATTTTTCAATGAACTGTATTTAATGTTTTCCACATGGGTTGTATTGACTATATTTCACACTTAAAGTAGTGATGTTGGTGATTCCATTAGAGAGTGTGTTGAATTCCTGTTATGCTGTTCCTTGAGGATAATGGATAACTTGTATTTTTGCTGTATGTGACCTCAGCATTGTTCAGGGCTTCTGACATTCAAATGTTCGGATTTGTCCTGAATTAGTTGCTTTTTTCTTAATTGTGGTGTTAATACAGAACCTTAGTCTTAGGGCTTGTCTATAAAGTGAGTTAATGCACAGCAATCTAAGGAGTAAATCTACAGCACATTAGAAGTTCTGTAGTCCACTTGGACTTTTTGAAAATCACTTTCAAAAGGCGAGTGGATTCTGGTACTTGTAGGGTGCTGCAGCTGGGTCCGTCCACATATCTAGCTAAAGTGCTGTAGGTTCACTCGAGCTGATCACATGCTATCTCAGCACACAACGAAGCCCTCCAAATCGAAAGTCAGATCCTGGAATTATTTTATAGTTTTAACTCTGTCCTTATATAAGCACATTTGCCACTGAAGCCCAGGTGTATTTGGTCTTTGTAAGAGCTGAGTAAGGAATTCAAGCGTTGATCATAGTTATCAGTATATGCTGCCTTTTTAACATTCAAAGACTGAAAATCTGCAACCATTTGGAATTCAGAACCCGCCCCTCTCATTTGCGGAAAACTAATTGTGCAAACAGCCCAAGGGACCTGATATTTTTCTACCCCAGCTGCTCCAGCTGAACTACAGCTGCAAAGTTTAAAAAAAAAAGAAAACAAAGAAGAAAAGTATTGTTCCTATAAACTGTTGAGTGTATTTTATAACAGCAATAATTCCTACAAAATCAGTTATGGCAGTTAATGACTGGTTTGTTAAGGCATTAACTGCACTCAGCTGGGAATGACCAGTTTCTCTGGAATGGTTGTATAAGTACTAAGGATAATTCAATAACACTTTCAAATAATGATTTGGTTAATTACTGTTAAATTCTTGTGGAAATCCTATCAAAGTACTTGTGACCTCCACATTTAACATCCAATGAGTTCATCGTGATTCATGTTTATTGCCATAAATACCAAAGGGAATCCATAATGACTAGGCCGCTATTTTTCCATGGGTGCCTTGACAGCTTCAGGCAAATTTGGCTAATCCACCTTCAGTCATTAAGGGCCTGATTCTCAAAACTACCACTTTTGCAGGGTTCTGATTTGGCATATCCCCAAAACACTGGTCACTTTTTATATGCAGACTGTTGGCAGGGATTCTTTTTACTTTTCCTAGTTAGGGGAATAATTGATACCTACTGTATGTCATAAGGAAGTCCTTTTGCAGTGCCTGCTTTTGCTTATGTAGCCCTGGGTTGTGATTAAAAAAGTAGTGGAAAACCTGCCTTCACCCTGTTCCGTTTAAGGCTTCCGCACTAGGAAGAAAGCTCTTTATCCTGGCTCAGAGAGAGGGTCCCAACTGGGTCAGTCTTCAGCAGAATTTCCAAATAATTGATTGACTCATGGCTTCATTTGGCAGTGTTCAAACTAGAAAAACACGCAGGATGAGTGTCTTCAGCTTAATCTATTAAACAATGGTCAGCCACTCACACAGGAATGATTACAGGATAGGAAAGCAAGCCTGATAATAATAGATTCAAGGTACTCAGTCTGTTTACCTTAACAAAAGAACGTTAAGGGGCACAGTCTACAAATAAGTCCATGAGGAAAATTTGGACAATGACTCTTCAATCTCACGGACAAAGGAATAACAAGATCTGATGGGTGGAAGCACAAGCTAGACAAATTCAATGTGTAAATAAGGTGTACATTTTAGTACGTGGTAAGAGTAATCAACTATTGAAATAATTTACCAATGGTTGTAGGGGAGTCTCCATCACTGACGGGTGACTTTTTTAAATCAGCATCACGTTTTATTTCTCAGACACTTCAAACAGGGATTCAGGAACATTTTTTGTCCTGTGTCACGTGAAAGATCAAACTAGATGGTTTCTTCTGGCCTTGTAATCTCTGCATCTCCATTTTAAGGAGCCAAAGACCTTTTGAGCAAAGAGGGCATCTGACTTGTCAGGTTATCAGCACTTCCTTTGAAGAGTCTCATGCCTCCTGCTTTAAACTTGGTAGTCTGGCCAAACACTCAAAAAACCTACTGTAGGTAATGATTAGGGTGGCCATATCTCCCCCAGCCAAATATGGGACATGGGTCTGTCCTAGCCAAAACGGGATGGATGGTCACCCTACCTGGGAGACAGGCGGTGGCTGCCCTGTGGGGGCTGCATTCTGCTGGAGGAGCTGCAGGGGGAAAGCTGCGGTTCTTAGCTGCACCATGACATGCTGCCATTCTGCCAGCAAAGCTCCCGACTTCCACCAGGTTAACATGGAATCACAACGTGTCTCCCCTTCAACAATCCATCCCTGGTTTACCGCCTGAAAAAGTGCTTCTTTGATAGATGGTTAATAATACCAAAAGTTGCATATATCAGCTTCTTTCAACTCCAAGGAATTGACCACGTTCCCCAATCAAAATATACTTCAGGAGCTCCCCAAATATCATGCTGAAGCCATACTTTGGTAAACTAACTAAAGAATTATTAATTAAAAAAAGAAGAGTAATTAGATACAAATTGAACCCCTCTAATCCAGAACTCTCATTTAGCAAACTCCATAATCTGGCATGATTTTAGTTATCCAGACAACCACTTCTCATGGGTGTGGCCAAGTTTCCTGTGGTCCTGTAAAGTTTGTTTACAGCCACCAGTCCTGGCTCCCTGTGTTCTGTGCTGTCATTTAGCTGTAATTTATCCCTAAATATCTTTAAGAGCCTAGTAAGCAGTGGAAGTGTTGATAACGTGCTAGGAAGATATTGACCTCCCAGTGCCCGGCAAATTTTGTGTTGGTCAGGCCCTGTGTGTGCCAGACGAGAGGGTCAACCTGTAGTTAAAATGAATCATATACATTAACAGTCAATTTCAGAGTCTGTAGATCAAGGTGACAACAGAGATGTTAACTTCTGCTTGTTTGCAATAAATCTCTCTAGTACCTCCAAAAAATTAGAGCCCTAATGGTGGCGTACATGTAGAGTCTGGTAGTGCTTCCCTGAATGTTTCCAGGGCATCTTGAGCAATTACTTGGGGATCTCAGTCCAGTGGTTCAAATTTTTCCTGTTTAAATTTCAGCAGATCAGAGATGGCAGGATTGTGCCCAAGGTTTTCCTTTTGCTGTTGAAGCAGGCTGTCAAGCGTTTCAAGCACAGAACATGTCCAAAGAATCCTCTACTGTCTGTTTAATAGGAGTTGAGGAAAGGTATGAATAACTGAAAATCGGAGTAGAGAGTTGTCCAATGACCTGGACGTAGGCAGCAGAGCTATTGCTTTCCTTCAGAAAGAAAACAAAACCAATATATTTGATAATCTAGAAGAGTGATTTTCAACCTATTTTCAGTTGCAGGTGTCTAAAAATTTTCAAAAGGAGTTGCAGAGCTCTTTGGAAATTTTAGATGTAGTCTGCTGATCCATGGTTGAAAACCACTGTTCTAGGAACAAGCTGCCTCTATCTTAGCATCACTTGAGATTCAAAAGAAAGATTTAACTGGCTAGTTATTCCCACTACTAATTTTGACTAGTAGAGGTGAAGATGGCATACAGGAATGAAAAAGTTTGTGGTGTTTGTTAAACATAAATCATTGTGCCAGATCCTTACAGGTGTAACCAGAATAGTTCCTGTTGACTGACATTGTGGAGAGATGCCAGTTTCCATCAGCTGAGAATCGGGCTAGCTTGTTTGATTCTCTTGGAGGTTCATGTATTGACCGGGAAGGCACAGGTCAGGCATCTGACTCCCGAGCTTTACAACTGCAATATATTCAGTGTATTATTAGCATTAGTCAGAATGATTTCCAAAGCTAGGAATGATTATTTCCCCAGATACTGTAGAAAAGTACTGTTTCTAAAATGTGCCGGAGGTTGCAAGGTAGGACAGCTGTTGCTAAATTATCTCCCAGTGGTATCAATTTCTCCTTATTCTTTGCAGAGGAAAGAACACTGCATCTCTTGGCAAATGATGAGCTTGTTAAAGCAACCACTGATGGAGTTTCACCCCCTCACACACTTGGTTTTTTTTTTTTTTTAAATTAACTAACCTTACAAGTAATGGCAAATATATGAGCTGTCACTTGGAGGTTTGGGGCCTGGGGTAACACCCCAGCCTCAGCCCCAGCCCCAGTTCTGCCCCCATGCTGGCCCCATTGCACCCTTTTCCCCCAAACACTTTCCCGGCATGATGTGAGCTGGAGGAGTCTGGGCGCAGGGAAGCCGAGCACCGTGGCCCCAGCCTTCAGCCCAAAGCAATAGAGGGCTTAGGGTTGGGGTGCGGCGTGGACTGCAGGCAGGACTAGGGGTCTCTGCTTCTCACTACCACAGTGGAGCAGAGCAGGCTGCCCGATAGGTCCGGCTCCTGCCAGGATGTGGGGGGAGATGGGGGCAATCCCTGTTGTGGACCAGGTCCTCACCTCAGATAATCTATCAGGACATCATGGATGGTTGAGGTTGCTGCCACAGGACCCACCCACTCCCCCCCAAAGCTTGGGACCTGGGGTGGCCACCCTGAACTGTCCAATGGGCAAGATGGCATTGCAAATATACGTGCTGGTTTAGGACAAAGCGTTGAGCAGAGGTGCACTGCTCTAATGTGAGTGAGGTGCCTGGGCTGCTCTAATGGCACTTAATAGGAGGAGTTAAATTCTGATTTGCTGTAGCTGTTGCAAACATGTTTGCATAGGTACCACTTCTATTTTATATTCTAAATACAGGGGGAAATGTGGCATTTCAAATAACCTTGTGCGATAATTACAGGAAAATGGGGGCTGCTGTTTATCCTGATTGAGTCTGTAGGAGTGTTCCGATAAGTGTATTAATCCCATCTATTTCCGGTATTGCATATGATAAAGTGCCTATCCCATTAGGCAATCAGGGCCAAGACATCATCTGGGAATTAAGAGGGATATGTCCTGTGAAAATAAGCAGTTGAATCAACAGGTTGTACACAATGTTGTTTGTGTATAAAGATATGTCAGTAAAATCTTCTAGGAAAGCTTACAGTGTTCCGAATGTAATGGCCATTAGGCAATCTATATATGGATTGTTTGTGAATGAATGCATGTACAGTATGTCTGTGTAGAATATTGTAGCTATAGTGTGGATCATTGCAATGGTGGGGAAGCAATCAGGCAGGCAGGGGCACATCTGAGGGCAGTTGTTACCACAAAACTAACTCCACGCTCCAAACGTCCTACAACCCGGAGAAGAAAAATGATGGACTACTACAGCTAATGGATCGATGTTGAAATGGAAGAGAGAACCTCTGTTTTGGATGCCTAGGGAAGGAGGGAATTTCCCCTGCACTGTGTAACTAAGATTAAACCTAGTCGGAAAGCAAGCAGAGGGAAGGGGGAAGGAGATGGGGGAGAGGATCCCTGCAAACTGAGTTAAAAGGCAAGGGATTTAAGGTGACAGCAACCTCTGGTGTGCAAACCCTTCAGAGCATGTGCCCCAAAATGAACTGGTGACTGGGGGCTGATTTCACCCCTTCAGGAGGTGATAAATCAGACGGGAGCCATCTAGGTGCCCGGTAGTTAAGCGTCTGGGGAGGCTTGGGACCAGAAGGGGATGTTGAGGTGACCTGCAAGGAGTAATTAGGTCAGCAGAAGACGGGTGAAACCTTATGCTTGTAGGCTAACTACTGGTGTCAGTGCTGCAAGCCATAGCAGCATATCATTAAGGTACCAATAGCTACAATGTGGCAACGACAGAATCCCTTACTGATTTGGGTGATGTCCCAAATGTCACCAGCCAATACAAAGGCACTCGATTTTTCTTTTCTTTGCAGTATGCTCTATGTGGCTTATGTGTTGTTTAGCTAAACCGTGGTGAGTTGCTTTCCCATGCCTTGCAATTGCTTAAATGACACTGGAACACCAGAATATTTTATATTACCAGTTTTACTGTAGTTGTTCATCTGTTATGTTCTTTTATTTCCAGCACTGGTAATAACATTGTGAGAGAGTTTTCTATGTGGGAAAAGAGTCATCTCAGCTTGGCATCCATGTTCACAGCCTAATTGGCCTTAATTTGTTCCTTTGCTGACCTTCTTGGCAGAAAGAAGGTTTGGCTTGGCCACTGAGACTGAACTCCACTTACGGGCATAAAAAGAGTATCCCTGCCTAGTCAGGAGGAGGCTACATTGTGGAGGAAGCTGGCACTGCCATTGACCATACTGTGTCCGATAAACAGAAGACTCCAGTCCTCAGGGGCTTTCAGTCCAGCATCTTTCACTAATACTAATGTGATACATGCATTTTAATTAAATATTATTTTCATGAAAGCAGCAGAGAATTTAAAAAGTGTTATAGTAATCTTACAGAATTAGCCATAGAGGAGAAATAGGAACATACAGTAACGTAGTAGTAGGGATTGTAGTTAATGCATAATCTCATGTTTTGTTTTTTGTTCTCCCTAGCAAATGAAAGCTACAGACAGGTAGCCATGTGTGTTCTATATCACATAAGCATGGACGATCGCTTTAAATCTATGTTTGCTTACACGGACTGTATACCACAGGTAGGTGTTCTGTTTCTAGATTGATCTCACTGCAAACATACTGTTGTGTTGAATAGTAACCGAGAGTAAGCTGTGCTAGTCTATAGCTATCAAAACAAAAAGCAGTCAAGTATCACTTTAAAGATTAGCAAAATAGTTTATTAGGTGAGCTTTCGTGGGACAGACCCACTTCTTCAGACCATATCCAGACCAGAACAGACTCAATATTTAAGTCTATTGATATTTAAAATATTTAAATATCAATATTTAAGTCTGTTCTGGTCTGGATATGGTCTGAAGAAGTGGGTCTGTCCCACGAAAGCTCACCTAATAAACTATTTTGCTAGCCTTTAAAGTGCTACTTGACTGCTTTTTGTTTTGATACTGTTTTGTTGCTTTTCTGGTAGCAGAGCTCACAGTGACACCACCAGGTGATAATGGGAACAACAGTGTTTCTTCACAGTCAAATAACTGTGAGCCTTTATTGATATGGCAGCTGAACCATTCACCTTACCTTTAAGCAGCCCTCCCTAGAAAGAATAGGTGACCGACTTTGTCAGTGGGCAAACAAACTGTTTGCCAGAAGCGCATCAAAGCACATCAGTTTATTGCCAAGGGTATATACAACCTGAAAATACCCAATAGAAGATAAACCATCTGGAATGGAGAGAGCACTTGGTTCCCCCTATAATTACTATGTATGGTTTGGAGAGCTTTGCTTTTTGTGGCTTTAAGATATTCCTTTCCAATCCCATTTTGAGTATCAGAACTTCATTGTCTGCTGTGTTACAGGATATGACCTGGAAACCAGCCAAGCAAATGTTACATCACCACATGGACTGACTCTTTCTCCTCTACAGTCCCTGTAAATAAAGGACACCCAAAAACTGTAGTTGAGAAGGAAATACCTTTTACCAGTCTTCTGGACTAAGGATTGTTTTGTGCCTCTCACTGTCTGTAGAGAATAAATGAGCAATTCATCAAAAGAATGCTGAATCTTTTAAACAATGGTGTGAGTCAGTTTCTCAGAGTACGAACTGAAGTTTAGAGTTGAGGATTAGCATGTCCATCTTACAAGTGTAAAAAGCTTTCCAGTTGCTTTTTTTAGAATTGCACCACTCTGTTCTCTCTCCTGCTAAGCATCTTCTTAACATCAAACATACCCATGGGAAGTTGCCAGGGAAAGTTTTCAGAACATTTCTTGTCAGTATTTTATGTCAAAAGTTGTGATGTTCTTCCAAGTCAGGGGGAGGAAGGCAGATCTGATGGGAATAGTAAATGCATGTTGCAAAATACTCTTGTAAACATCCCACTGACTGTGTTTGCCACAGGTTGAAGTTGTATGCTAAGAAGTCCAAATGATACCGAGAGTCCACTTTGGAGCTCAGTTATGAGCTGATTTTGGGGAATATGGGCATGATTTAAAAAACCCTCGTACCAAATCTAAAGACCAAGGAGATTTCAATATTTTAACTAACATGCTTGTCCTCAAAGGTGTTGGCTGCTCATAGTAGCCCTTGTTCCAAAGCCCATTGAAATAAGTAGACTCCCATTAATTTCATTGTACTTTACATCTGGCTCATAAAGCCTAGCAAAACTTTAAGGTCATCAGTGGCCATGATGAACCGTTACTGTGCTCATTAAATCCTATACTAAACTATGACTGAAGACCCTATTCATCCAGAGCTATTCTGCAATTTGCTACTTGGTCCTTTGTGGTTATCTTTACACCTGTCAGCTGGTGGGGAGAGAGGTTGGGATGGGAGGTAAGCAAATGAACATTTTATACTGACTGCCCCCACCTTTGACCTTCCACGTGCTACTCACCCCTCCCTAGGGTGAGCAGTGAGAAGGTATGAAACGTTGGAACAGAAGTGAGGGGTGATAGGTGTCTGTGTAAGGAAAAAACCAAAATATCAGGGCTGTCTGTAGAAAATTGGGACATCTGCTCCCACCCCTTCCCCTGCATTGTGTTTAACTCTGTTTTTATGTGAAACTAGGGCCCTGCTTCCTATCCTTGCCAACTCCCGTCTCTTCTGGGGGTGAGAGGGAAGTCAGGAAGCCACCTGGTCAACCTTGGCTTTTCTGGGGGGATCAGGAGCCATGTGGCCAGCCTTGGCCATCCCAGGACATCTCCCTTCCTCCCCCAGCCATGCTCTGCCAGCCACCTGGAAGGCTTGTGGGAAGGGAAAACGAGCTGGGCTACCTCTGGCCGTGGGTGAGAGGAGGAGCTGGAAGCAGCCTCCTCCACTAGGCTGTGGTGGGCAGGGAAGATGCTACCGAGAGCCAAGCTCCAGATGGCACTACTGACTCCCCTCGCCCCCAGGATGGGCAGCAGGATGTGGCTCCCGTCAGCAGCAGCAGTCAGAGCTTGGCTCTGACTGGCACCTTCCCTTCCCACCCGGGGAGATGTGAGGGTACGCTTAGAGCTGAGCTCCGGCTGCCGTTACTGACACTAACCACGTCTTGCTGCTGTGGCCTGGCGGTAGCTGCTCCCAGCTCCTCCACTCCCAGGTGAGCCCCAGAGCCGGTGGCAAGGGGAGGGGCTGGGTGGAAAGGTGGGTCTCGTGAAGACCTTCCCAGGGTGGTTGGGGAGCCGCATAGTCAGCCCTGGCTTCTCCCCTCCCCTCATTCGGCTGGCTTTCCCTCCATGCCCTGGCCCTCCTCACCCCCTGGCTGGCTGGCTGACACATTTACATGATTACATCATTCTATCACCTGGGAGGAAATTGTGTGTGTGTAATATATATAATATGTATATGGGGAGGGAAGGAGAGAGAGAGAGAACACACACCATTAGCAACAGGCTGTGTGCTGGATGGCTATTGTAGATTTGGGTAGCAGAATATACTCCCTATACACTGGACGATGTGCTCCCCGGCACCCCATTCAGGCTCTAGATCACAGCCCAAGCTAGCTGGTCAGTTAGCTGAATTCTCCCTTGTAGAAGGTTCTCCTCTACTGACTCACTGGGATGGGCTAGGAGAGGCTGGTGAATATGAATGAAAAGGGTGTAACAGCCCTGTCATGCCCCAGTACAAGGCGACATCCCCTGTGCAGAGCTACCAGTGCATCCCATTTACACCAAGGGCTGGAACTTAGTTTTGTTGCCGCTGCAGGCTGCAGCTCTGTTGGGGCTGCTCGCCGCTGCTCCCCTTTGAACATTTTGAATGATCGGAAGGGGGCTGTGTTCTCTCAGGTAAGCCTCTTTGTGGATTTCAGCAGTTAATGGGCGTTCTTCTAGTGCCACTTAAAAGTGATTTTTAACAGTTCATTCTTGTTTAGACCTCAGCAATGCGTGTTTTGTTTCAGTAGGTGCAAATGCCATCCAGATGCTTCTAAAAGCATTTATTGGTAATAGTCTGGCCAATCAAAGAGCATGGTTAGGCAGTGATGTTATGGTGATATTTAATATTTTACCACTGAGCGCTGTACAAGGCTCTCCTCAGTTCCCCACATGTTTTCCACCACGTTTATCCTGCTTGGCTCCTCTTTGATCTACATGCTTCTTTTTAGTTTAATGCTGGTAAACGTCCTTCTTTGACAGCGCCCTTTGCTCCTGTCCGCCATTATCTGCTGAAGTTCAGAAACCAGAGCATCACTTCAAACAGCAGAGTTAGGGAGTAACCGGTCAGAAGAGATTCCTGAGGCATGCAGCTCTGGCATAATCATTCAAAGATGTTTGAGTTGGGCTTGGGGAGGGGGCTGGCCAGAGGTGTATGTGAACAGAGAGCTGTGGGGGTTGGCCTCTGGTCACTGGTAAATAAGTGAAGTCAGGTGCCAGAGAGTCTAGACACAGTGATTTCAGTGCTGGGTTTGTGGTATCTGATACTCAATATGGGACTTGTCTGATTGAACACTACTGCCTCTTCATTGCACATGCTGCAGCTTTTTTACTGCCTTCCTGTTAAATCAGTAAAAGATGACAATGGACATAGTAAAAGCAGAACAAATTTAATTTTAATATTTCCTATTTGGCAGCAATTATGCTCCCTTTTGAAGTGGCACGAGGAGCAATCAAATTAAATGAAGACATAATAGGAAGCATGGAATTCATGCAAAACTATGATTTTAAAATTTGAACTGGTTTAATTGAGATTGAAGCGTATTTTATTTCTTTTTACAGAGAGGTAGCTCACTAATGACAATTTGACCCACTGTGTTCAACTTTTAATTTCCATAGATTCTGATCATAGATTATCTTTCAGTTTTAAAATATATGTAAGTACTTTGAAGGGATTTTAAAATAAGAACTCCAGAGACGAGTTTCTGAATGGTCACATCCAGTGTTCCCTGTAAGCTGAGCGCTTGGGCAACTGTCCAGGGCGATTCAGGTGCCACCCAGCTGATTAGCAAAGCACTCGCAGCCACCCACCCTGGGCAGCAAGTGTTTCTACTGGTGGTGCACATCTGCATGTAAGAATATTTATTCTACACATAGATGGGAGAAAAATTAGAGGGAGCACTGGTCACATACCCTACTTGCTCAACTTTCCATAGGACTTGGCTGGTTAATTTGTGTTTGTAATATGTTAGTAGCAGAGCTATAGATTTAATAAACTAAAAATGTTCTTAGAAATATTTGAAAACAGCTAGGGTAATCTGATTAACCTTTATTTAAGAAAAGAAAATGGCCTTTGCATGACCTTGTGAAAACTGTAATGTAATTTTTTTATATATACACGTGCACACACTCTCTCTCAATATAAATGAGAACATTAATCATATTATGAGGTAAATACATTTTTATTAATTTGACAGCCTCTTTGCAGTGATAACTTGATAATGCATTTATCTATTGCCCAAAAGCTCCCTCCAACAGATTATCTGTGGAGGATTTGCCTGCAGTACTGATGCCTCCTAACTGTCCTTTCATTAGTGTGTACTCCCTCTTTATTACACTTAATCATTCCAAGGTTATTTATCACTCGGGGGCAAAAGTAGAGCTATAGTAAACTCTTTCATATCCAGCATTCTCGTGTAACCAGCATTTTAACCACTAGCAAATTCTAGTTACATTTTCTATAAGTAGAGTATAGTGAAATGAAATACACATAAGTACAGTGTAAGTGTACAGTGTACAATACTACTGTTGTTGGTAAATAATTTACTTAATGAAGAGTTTACTATAGTCTGTTTTTTTTTTTCACAGGACAAATTCATTTAGTACACAAGATTTTAAACTGGTCACAGGAATTTAAGCATTCTCAAGCAACACATTATTTCCCTATCACTGGATTCTATTTAACACACTCAGTTTATTTTAGAAAGGTCCCATGGGATCTCAGTTCTTAAGTGTTAGTAACTCCGGCTGTCCACAAATTATCAAATCCTAGTCCTTCCAGATTAATCACCATTACAAATTGGCAGCAAATATAGAGATCCTGAATATGAAAAGTATTTAGAAAGCAGAGTTTTAAGAATATTGCTCTGTTTTGTTCTCATGCTTTGGAAAGTTTAATGATTGTGTGTGTGTGTGTGTGTTGGTAGTTAATGAAGATGATCTTTGAGTGCCCGGACGAACGCGTTGACCTGGAGCTCATTTCCTTCTGCATTAACCTTGCTGCTAACAAGAGAAATGTGCAACTTATCTGTGAAGGTAAGTGGGCTGAAGTTTGATAGCACTCTGGCAAATGTACTAGTCATACAACTGATGAGAACAGAAAAACATTTAGACCATGTTAGAAATAAACATGTATGTGTGCCACTGGGTCAACTCTTAATGTCACTCCAGTTCTATGAAATTACTGATTAGCATATTGAAAACTTTGCTTATCCTGACCCTTAATATGTGGGATGAATATAACTGTTTATGGGATTCTTCCCATTCACCCCTCTGCTCACCCTGAGTTTTCCTTCATGTAACTGGGGTTCTTTTTCCCGACATTAGTAATTCTGGGCCTTCTTAAGTTTTTAATGGACAGATGCAATTGGGTCTATATTAAGACCATGTCTCTCAAAGCTGATGTTTACAAGCTGACTGGTATGAACAGATTTACTTTTCATGTGGTTGTTCCAAAGCTGCTCTCTCTTTTTCTGAACTCCCTGTGCTGTTTCACAACTTTAAAGTTCAGTTCTTCTCTGAAATCATGCAGTAAAAGTGGCACATTCTCTGTCGGCAACTGTTGCATAGATTTTAACATCAGAAGGAACAATTACTTGTTCTGGTCCTCTTCACAGTGCAAGCCGTGGAATTTACTCAGTGATTTCTGCATCAAGCTCTGTCACTTACGGTTGTATAGATTTTTTTTAAATTGGTTTATATTTCTATTATCATGTCCAAGACAACACCTCCTTATGCCACTAGGAAGGTGGTGAAGCTCTTCAATGGATTATCTAGGGGAGGCGATAGAATTGCTTTCCCTA
Organism: Carettochelys insculpta; assembly: GCF_033958435.1. Taxonomy (NCBI): domain Eukaryota; kingdom Metazoa; phylum Chordata; order Testudines; family Carettochelyidae; genus Carettochelys; species Carettochelys insculpta. Next base: position 62,756,137 of record NC_134145.1, on the reverse strand, counting down.
GAGGTCTTTAAGTCCTGGCTTGACAGAGCCCTGGCTGGGATGAGTTAGTTGGGATTGGTCCTATTTTCAGTGGGCGGTTGGACTCGATGACTTTGAGTTCTCTTCCATCCTTAGGATTCTAAAACAGAGGATTCTATTCCTTTTTGTGTGTTAACCACTCTGTTTTTCTAAATTCCAATCAGCTACACAAGTGCAAACCACCCATGACAGTAGACTTGCACACACAACTGTGAGGGTATAATGTAGTTTTGAGGATGGTTTTTACTGACGAGGCATCGTGAGAAGAAAAAAAAACCAGCTTGACATTCAGAACCCAACCTGAGCTGTCAGTGCTCACAGTTAGAGAACAAACTCTTCTTACTTGCAAACAGAGCCTATTTGCTTTGGAGTTGGCAAAAGATAACCAAGAAGTACAATCATGCCATTTTTTACAGCATTCCCTTTCAGAGGTATAGACGTGAGAAACTTGCAGTTTTTTGCCAGCTTAGACACAACTTCGTCAATGTGTCACATTTTCTCTTTCTGACTGGGGATGTTTTTGATGAAAGTGATTGCTGCTGCTGCATAATTATCTGGCATTATCATGCCTAATCCTTTGTTTTAGTGCCAGTCAGTGTTCCCTCCCATTTTTTTTCTATCCATGGGTGGAATACATTTTGTTATGTGCACCAAAGCATGTATGGATGTGTACCACCAAGAGAACTATATGCTGTCCACTGTGTGTCACTGTGAGTGCTCTGCTCATCAGCTGTGTGGCACCTGAATCTCTTGTGGTCAGCTGCCCAAGTGGTCAGCTTACAGGGAACGCTGGTTCCAGTAGGGGCTATTAATATATTAACTCACTTATGGGCTGCTTCCTTTGTTGGTATTCTGTCACAGAAAAATAATTCATGAAGAAACTTGCATTAAAATAAAAAAGTAACTGTTTATATTAAACAGGCAAGATGGTCCTGAAGAATAACATCAGTAAGGTCATAATCTGGCCCATACAGTCAAGTGGTTGAGTCTGGTTAAAGTACTGTTCCCATAGTGTCCAAAGTGTGGTAAGGGTTGGTTTGCTCCATAGAACGTGTACTATGAGTGTTTTGGTTTATAGCCCTTGCCAGTTCCCTTGGGTAATGTGGCTAACATATATGAGTACCTGCTATTTAAAAGATCTTTGCAAGAAACCTGTTTAGATTTGTACCTTCTCAAGCTACCAGTATGAAGATAGACAGCAATTGTTTGAGAATTTGAAATGAAAATTAAGAGCAGAGGTTTTGGAAGGCTAAATAGAACAGAGGTAATATTAGTGGTGGTGAAGGGGGAGTCTTAGCAGGTGGGTTGCTTTTATTAGAGTTGATAACTGTTATAGCTCAGTTTTCTGCTATGGTGATGAGTCCTAATCAGTGCCCCCTGTCAGCTGAGTGCTTGGGCTACAAGCCAGGATAGGTTCAAATGATTTCCAGCTGATTAGCAGAGCACCCATAGGGACCACAGCCAACAGCATGTGTTTCTATGGGTGGTGCATGTCAACACATGCCTCGGTGCACATAACAAAAATTATTCTGCGCATGGATGGAAAAAATTAGAGGGGACACTTGTCCTGATGTTAAATAATTGAGGTATTGGTGACTGTGTACTTGTACTATACTTGGTCTTGGAGTTTATTTGGGTGAAATTTGCCCCACTAATTATGATCTGTAAGAACAAGAGTTTGTTTTGTCTGGGTTATTCTCCTTTGTCCCTTAATCCTTGTTTATAAGAAAAAAATCTAATTATTTCTTTTTTAACAAAAGACCTGATTCCACCTTTGCCATAGCCTGGGACAGGGCTGTGCAAAGTGGAGGGGTGGGGTCTGAAATTTCATAGCGGGGGCGGAGAGATGCAGCATGTTCAGCTGCTGGGTCTCAGGCTCATCCATCTGATTAAAAATGTTGAAATATGTAACTGTTTTTATGTCTGTGTATCCATATTTATATACCGATTCATAATATTTATATGGTCCCTTTTTCTATATGAGCATAACTGAAATTTCCCTCAGTTTGGATTACATTAGACAGGTTGGCAGGGCCCTACTAATTGAAGGGACAAAAAGTGGGACCAGGCACAAAAAATTTGCTCATCGCTGCCTGATCTGGGAGATTTATATATCCAATTCTTTGCAGGAAATGGACTGAAGCTGTTAATGAAGAGAGCTCTGAAGTTCAAGGATCCATTATTGATGAAGATGATCAGGAACATTTCACAACATGACGAGCCAACCAAAAGCCTGTTTATTGTAAGCACTCACTACGTGTTGTCACTGCCCTCTGTCTCTTTACACTGGAAGGGATTTTGGCAATAGACTTCTGCTGATGCATCTCAAGGGATGGGTTTGCTTTTATCTTTACAATCAGTGTTACACACTTGAGTTTCATGTATTACTGAGCATGTATGTTTTATAAAGCTGGTTCAGTTGATATTTTAAAAGGGCTCCGGATGCTTCAAAGGATTGGTGGATTGTTACAATATAGAACCATTTTTTGTCTAGATCCCTGGTACAAAAGCATGCAGGTATATGCCTCTCAAAAACCATTGCCACAGTTAGCCCAAATCTTAAATCTTGCTCCTCTTGGAGAGCTTGCTCTTGTTGCTTCTCTTGTAGGTGTCTGAGCAATCACTTGCATGGTCATCGGAGAATTTTTTGTCTCAGCAGTATCTCCTCATTGAGTCAGCTGCGTCATCCCTTTGAGTGTTCTGCTCGTGTGTTAGCATGCCGTGTCAGTGCTGTGGTGGTCACTTGGGAGTGCCTTTCCTTGCTCATCAAGGACTTGCAGTTTCTTGTCTTGGACTTCGTGCCTTTAGGCTTGCTTATAGTTTCATTTAATTTTAAGTGTTTAAGTACTAAGTTATTTAGGTATCAGCAGGGACTTTTGTCCCTAGAATATGTCCTGATCGCTGGGCTTCAGGCCCTGTGGTTCAGTCCTAGTGACTAAGTTCGATGACTTCTCAAGGTCCCTTCCAGTTCTAGTGTTCTGTGATTCCTCTAATAGCCCCATGCCTCTAAGTGGCAGCTGCCTCAAGCGCCTGAACCAAGTGCATAGTAGAGAAGTGCTGGATTTGTGAGAACTTTTGTCCTTGCACCCAAAAGGAGGATCGTAAACCTCAGGGCTCTTCATATAGAATCTGCTCAGTGACCAGGCCGGCTCAATGTGAGTCGCTCAGTATAGCACTTCACCTTCAGTGAGAAGTGCACTATTGGCACCCAAGCCAGCCTGGTACCAGTGAACATTGCTGTTACCTAAGAAACATGGCTTCCCAGTGCTGACAAAGAAGTCATCTGCGAAGAAGGAGCCCTGCACTGAGTCACCTACCTACGATGGAGCCTTGCAGCTGGCAGTCTCAGGATTGTGTCATTAGTTAGGCAAAAGGCTGTGCTCTGACTGCAGTGAGCGGTATGGGCTCCGCTCTTCGGCCAGCACCGATGTGCCCTCTGATTTTTTTTCCATCCATGTGCAGTGCCTGAATCTCTTCTGGGTGGCTGCCCGAGCACTCAGCTTACAGAGAGCACTGGCCAGCACCAGCGCCTTCTCAGGGACCAAAGAAGCTCAGGCCTCTGCCTGCTCTGTCAGCACAGCTGAGGCTACAGTCCTCAGTAAAGGTTCCCACACAGGACAAGCCAGTTGATAAGGCTCCCCAGGGAGTAGTGGAGCATCGCCAGTCCCTCGAGACTGTGGCCCACTCTGCACACTGACAGACACAGGTACTATCATTGTGAGCGATCGGCCTCCGGCTCCATGGTCACTGTCACCACAGTTTGTTGAGGGAAAGGTGCCGGTTCATTTATTGTAGATGTTGGTTACAATCGGAGAATGAAAAGTGGGGAAAATCTTTCTCTTGAAAAAGTGAGTTTTATTTTTAAAACTGGTTGAACTAAAATTGGCTTGAAAGTAGTTCTCATTCAGGAGATGAGCCTTTTTTGAATGTTCTGGTGAAAATTAGTTTTGTTTTGAGCCAGGAACCTTTCAAAATCAAATGCTGGTCATGTGCAGTACTTCTGCTAATTCTCTGCCTATATATTTTCTTAGGATTATGTTGGTGACTTAGCAGCTCAGATCTCTAACGACGAAGAGGAAGAATTTGTGATAGAATGCCTGGGAACACTGGCTAATCTGACCCTACCTGACCTGGACTGGGAGCTTGTGCTGAAAGAGTACAAACTGGTTCCATACCTCAAGGATAAACTAAAACCAGGTCTGTAACAGTGGTTAGTCCCCAGTGATGTTCTCTTTTCCAATCATAGTATCTTTTGCTATCATATTGTAGTCCTATTGCAGTATTGTTTTGCTACTCTGGTTTCTTTTGGATGTATTAGTTAGCATAATGTTAGCTTATTGAAAATTAAATTATGTTTAAGTTAGAATAAGAACATTCAAGGATTTGCCAAAGTGCTTTCTTAAATGCCCAGCTCTTTGCTATTCTGTTTCCCAGGTTCTGCAGAAGATGACCTTGTCTTGGAAGTGGTGATCATGATTGGAACTGTATCTATGGATGACTCCTGTGCCGCTATGTTGGCCAAATCAGGAATTATTCCAGCACTCATTGAACTTCTAAATGGTACATTAGTGAATTTATTCCAAGCCTGATTTTCATCTGTTGTTTCAAGTTGACCCAGGTAGCACCATTCACTTTGTTAGCCTGCAGGATAGCAGTAGTCAGTCTGCAATGAAAGCACAGTGATGTCATTCTATTACTAGCAGCCGGGGAGGAGCAGTGGTCTAGTCAACTCGCTTTTCCTGTTCTTGTCACATTCTAGTTAAATCTCACTGAAGTCAGTGGAAATCTTTCTATTGACTCCAATAAGCTTGGATCAGGCCATAAATGTTCCATGTTTGTGGTGGAAGGATGGGTGGGTTTCATTTTATATAAGCCTCTAGAAAAATGCATCCCATGAGAGCCAGCACCACTCTGACACATTAATGTACACTAATGTAAAGTGCTCTGTCTTGGAAACTTGGGGAAATAGTTTTTTTTTTTTCTTTTTGCAGCTCAGCAAGAAGATGACGAGTTTGTGTGCCAAATCATCTATGTCTTTTACCAAATGGTCTTCCACCAAGCCACCAGAGATGTCATCATCAAGGAGACCCGTATCCTCTGAAAGAACTTAACTTGTTGTAATTAGAATTTGTTGTGAGCCAAAGCTTTGCTATGGCTTCATAAATGAGCTTTGCACTGTAATTAGAATTAATTTAACTAGAAGCAGTGGCTGAATGCTATGGACATCAGACTATAGGGACCATAAGGTGGTGCAGTGCATTATGAGGGCTTTACAGGCATGTCTCACATGGCCCGTTCTAAATGAGCATTGATGGATTGTTTTGTACAACACCACTGTATATGCCACATGCTTTACAGGAAAATTATTTAGTAAGTGTTTAAAATATTTCAATGTGACTAATTTCTGCATCTTTCCACTTGGAAAGCCAGGTGCTTTAGTTACCATGATTTCACCTCTAGAGGGTTCATTCAGATGGAGAAGAAAATGGGATTTGTTCTTTCATATGCCTGTTGCTTCCAGTCTCGTCTCCTTCCACCCTCCATTTTTCCTCCTTGGAAGCAAGTGTCCAAATCTTTTACTGTCTTGTCCTTAATTCTGTTATCTGTCACTCCTGGCTCTCTTCCATTATCTCTCTTCTTTGATTTCAGTTCCTGGCTCTCCTGTTTCTCTCCATGCTGATGGCTCCACTACCTCTGCTACCTTTGGCTTTTCACTGAACTCATTCAGCTTGCTTGGTCTTAATTGTGACCCCCTGTTCTCCAGGCCTCACAATCTCTCGCTTTTTTCCCTCTTGTTTTAAGCTGGGGCCTGATCCAACACTGAGGGTCAGGTCTTAATGTCAGATACTTTCTGTTGATAGAGCACTTAGCACACACTAAGTACTGTATAAAAATTAATGGTAGTGCCTCTCTAATGTCCTGCAGGATTTTTCCAGGTATATTTAATATTACAAATTATACTTCTGGCCCTTCCAGATCTAGGTGGGAAGTCTCCTTTCTGTTAAGGCTTTTTCCTTTTTTTTTTTTTTCCTCAAGGGTTGCAGGACACGAGTTCTTGAACTTGGACAGTATTCAGGTGTGGGGCCATCTTGTCCCTCATGCTAGTATAATCCCCTACTTCATTGTGCTTAGGGGAAAGCAGCTTTTGCAACAGATTTCTCTTGCTTTACTCACCCAGTTGACATTCCCTTATACTAGTCATCCTGGAGAATCTGAGGTACCTAGGGACTTATTGGAATGATTGCGTGCTTGGTAACGTTGGACCAAGTCTGCAAATATTTATCTTTACTTGTCTCCCAGAAGCTGTCAGCTCATGCTGAGAGAGAGCAAAATCATTTGTGGAGTTTGAGACTTAGTTGATTTATACATGTGCACAAAATAGATATTTTGGTTTTTCGTACAAAGAATCATTGTTACAAACCCTGCAGAAGTATTGTTATATCATGTATTTTGGGAGAGCTGTCAACATTTCCGTTGCATGTAAATATAGTGGAAGTTGAAAGAAGATCTGGCCTAGCCATTGAAATGTGTACTAATTCATCTCATACATCCATATCTGATAAAAGACAACCCCTCTCTCACAAAATGATTTCACTCTGTTCACTATAACTTGACACCTGTTGCTTGTGTGTTTATGACATCCAGTATAACCATTTGCTTGCAGACATTGCTGAGGTTTAGTCCAAAAATAAATGGCCTTCTCTAAAATTTATTTACATTCAAAAGTAGATAGTTCTTTTATATGATTTACTAGTAGCTGATTTATTATAAATACCTTCCAGAACTATACAACTCAAAATTATTTTCTTAAATCAGAAAATCAAAACAGAGAGATTGTGAAGGAAATGCAGTTGGATTCTTTTGAATCCAAATCTTGAGTTTTTTAAAGGGGCAAAGCTAAAGCTACACGTGTTGGGCAAGGAGAACTGACTTTATTAATTGGTTTCTCTGCTGAAAATTCAAAATAAAGCAGTTGCTGGCTTGTTCCAGAAAAAAAGGTTGATACTGATCTCCAATTATTCTCCTCTCTGCAGTAGCTTCATAAACAATTCATTGTCAGAATATCGATATGCTCCAGTGTCATCACAACAGCCAATCTTTATCCTCCAGCCACCATGGCATTTAGGATGCTTATTCCATCATTTCTCTGATCTGAAATTCACATTGTGTATTCTAATTGATTAGAATACCTCCACCCTTAGCTTTTGTTTTTAAGAAAACATTTTCATATCCAACAGCCACAAAAAAAAAAATATTCCCCAGTGTGATACTCAGTTCCTCATGCCAGTTGGAAGACTCCAAACCTGTGGTAAAACCAGCATTGCATCCTTAACCATTTCTTTGCAGAGGCTCCAGCATATCTGATAGACCTGATGCACGACAAAAATGCAGAGATCCGCAAAGTCTGTGACAACACACTGGATATTATAGCGGTAGGTTGAGTTCCTTTGTCCATTTTTAGAGCCCGTTTCAATGTGACACACCCGTTTTCTGAAGGAATACTACTAAAGGCTGACCCATTCGGTGAAAATGTTTGTTACACCAACCTTCCTTTGTATTGCATGAGGGAGTTGCATTTGCTTGGCAAAACTAAGCTTCTTGTTGTATTAATCTGTATCTAAATTTCCCCATTCAAAAATCACACATTCTTTAAAAATGCATGTTAAAGTATTATAAACATGTTTTAAAATCCTATCACTCTTTTTATAGTCCTCCATTTTAAATTAGTATATAAAAGATTTTAGGTTTTCAAAATGTTATGGTTGCCTAACCTTCTTCACTCTGGCATATTTACTTGTTCAGGGATCTTTTCTCTATCTACTTATCTTACAAAGGTAAGTGCACACGGTAAGATTATAGATATTAAAAAACCACTGTTGGTTCTGTCCTATTCAATAATTAGAGTGGGATTGGGGATAACCTCTTTCATGTCACTTTAGGTTAGTGTGCAGATTGATTTGATCTTAAATATTTAGTGCAAAGGTCTGCAGCCGTTCCACCTCTTTAGCTCTCTTTTGAATCTTGTTGGCGCTGGAATGAAGCACCTCCAGACAAACTAAGCTGGCAGCTCAGGTGGGGCTGTTCCAGCCAAGTTGGTACTGAACAAGAGTTTATTGCCTAATGATGGGCACCGTATTGCTGGAGGGCCTATTTGTGTAGTAATCGTTAAAGCTTCTGTTTCTCAGAAGTTGAGAATCGGCAACGAGGTAGGGTTCACTTGATGATTACTTGCTCTGTTCATTCTGTCTGGGGTACCTGGCATTGGCTACTTACAGGATACTAGAGTAGATGGACTTTTGGTATGGCCAGCTATAGCCGTTCTTTTGTAAAAACTTCTGTGCGTGGGATCAGGAGATTTGACCGTATTCCTTTTCAGGCAATTACTTTTTCCCTTCCTAAAATCTTCTTGTCTAATTCAGATAGATTCTGTAGTTTTCCTCACTTGTAAAATACTGTAATATGGTGCAGTTTCTGGGCACAGCTAGAGAAACCAATCCAGGGTATCTTTGCTTAAAACCAGGCTACTTACAGCCCCAGGCTAGGATTTCTGTCTCACTAAGGCAAATCCAACCAGCCACGAAAGTACCTCTGCCCGCCCCATTGGCCAGTCAGCAACCACACAAGGCAACCCACAGACTTCCCAGCTGCTATACCATCCCAGACCAACAACCCCCAAATTCAGGTGAGCAGTTTTTTTGTTTTTTTTTTTTTGCGGGGGGGGGGGGGGGGGGCGGAACTCAGAGAAAAAATGTTAAAGCGGTATTTTACAATTATAATTACTGCTATTGACGCAGGCCTGTGATGTTATGTGCTGATTCCTGAAAGTCTCTGAAGGTCCATCCAATAAGGAATATAATTCCAGGCTACACAGTTTTAATTACTGGAGAATTGTAGATCTCTGGGGTCAATGTGCTGGAACATGGACCCTTGGAGACAGGCACAGGGACCAAAAATCCAGGATGGATACTGGTAGGTCCACCTTATCGTTCTTCTCTTGTGTCCACAGACACGGCCCTTTCCCCTTTCCATAGGCCCTTGAGGGTTAATGTCATCTGACCCAGGTGAGCCACTGTGGCAAAATGCCATTGGTCCCTGGTTTGGCTAGCATGCACTAACCATTTACACAACAGGTGTAATGGATAGCTGGGTATCAATTCCTTTGCTCAGCCCAGGTCACCTGACCAGTGGGCTGCATTCCATTGACAAGTCTCATTCGAATGTCTGAGCCTCTGGCTTCCATCCCATTGTTTATCCCAGTATCCTGGCTGGCGCTGAGTTCACACCTCCTGTTGTGAAGCTTAGCACTAAGATATTTTCTAGTGCTGTTACAGAGCTAAACTCTGTAACATTACCTACCAGCATGATACAGACAAATGAGTAACATACCCAGATTCAGCTTTCATTAGACACCTCTCACACACCCCCACCCCCGCACAATATTTGGGGCCAATAGATACACTGTGCACATAAAATGGCTTCCATATCCAATATAAAATTCAATCGTGTGACAAATATCATCTGCATTTCTGTGGTGGGTGAAGTAATTCCAATATATACCGAGTTTGGGACCCACTGCATTAATGGTACTGTTTGAATATACCTAGTGATCATGAAAAGTGAATTGTAGCTGAGCTGGACCTAGCTGGTAGGCAATGTGTGAGTTTGGAGAGTGGCATTGAAAATTTGATTAAAATTTGGTGACCCCTAGTTCTTGTGTTAAGTCAAATTTTAATCAAATTTTCAATGCTACTCTCCAGACTCACAGCTAGGTCCAGCTCAGCTACAGCAATTCACTTTTCATGATCACTAGGTATATGTTTAGAACAAAAGCCATTAGGAATAAAATAGACTAGACATGTCTAGTGTAGTGGGTGTTCAACAATCTTCTGTAAGAAGCTTAGCTCCACCTGGATCCCCATGCAGAAGTCCACCAGCCTGAGACATTTAGGTTCTGGCTGGCAGAGTGTTTTATTAACACACAAGCCATTTTTCTCTCCCACACCTAAGGAAGGACTCCTGTGCTGCTTAGTCACTCATGCCCTACCACAAGACCAAGCCATTTTTACTGTTACTGTTTACTGTTTTTACTGGTTTACTGGATATTAGAGGCTCAGGTATCAAGAGATGCAGGAGGAATCCCCCTATCACAGCAAAGTTGTGGTATAAGATGGGCACTATCTTATCTCTGCTGCAGAATGGAAACTTTTCTGAAATCCTGAGCATCCAGGCCAAGTGAAAGAACTGCTCACACTGGTGAAGAAGGACTAGCAGCAAGGAGGCTGCAGGGGCTAAAACATGAGAAGCATTGAAAGGATGCACTACCTAGATCAGGAGCAAGGGTGGAACAGCCCATGAATCTGTCCATCTAGGTCAGCTTCAAGGCACACAAGTTATGTAGGGCTTTTGTTTTGCATTGCCACAGTCTGAGAGATGCTGGTGTAGTGGGTCATAGAAGATTTCAGTCCTCAAGACTGTTGGGCCAACTCTCTTCATGAGTACTACATTCACAACAGCAAAATAATTAAATTTGCAGACTTTTTGTCAAAATGTATTTAACATAAGCAAGTTACTATGACTATGAGGAATCAGAACAGAAATGTGAGGAGAGTTCTTTTTTTATACTTAAAACAAATTTCTTTTTAAAGAGAGCTCATGTTTGTTCTGCTATCAAGAAGCTGCACGTAGTGTGATTGAAACAACACTGAGGAAAATTAGAGGCCTTGCAAGCCTTGGAGGGAGGGAATAAGCTTTCTGCTGTAAAGTAATTGTCACAGAAATTATGGAAAAGCTACGCCGGTGATGACTTGTTTAAAGCAACTTGGCTTGATTCCCCCATTGGTGAATTGAAACAGATGTGTTGCTTTAGTACAGTATGTACCATGGAGTCATTGGAGGACACAAACAGCCTCTTCCAGCAACAAGAATACAAATTTCCGGCAGTGCCTGAATATTTTAGGGATGTGGTGCTGAGTTGTGGTGGGAGAGCACTAAGCTGGACACACATTGGCTGTCTCCGCTCAGGGAGGGAGATGAGCTTCCTGCACAGTGTGTTCTGTCAGATTCAGATGAACAGATCTTAGTTTCTAATGGAATGCTGGCTGCATTAGCTACCCCACTGTTGGGAGCTCATGCACTTTTGACAATGATTGGAAACCTTTGGAAAGTAGTGGCAGTTAACATCACATGTATACTTGCTCATAGCATCATACAGGCCAGGGCTGTTGAAAAGTCACTTGGGCTCAAAGCCACAGCAGTTTCTTTTCCGTGGCTAAAGAGCGAGGTCTCTGAACTGTCAGGCTCCTCCTCCTTTTCTCTTCCTCACTGTATTTGGGCTTGTTATCATTTTCTTACATATTCCTGATTTACCTTTAGTTTTTGTGTAAATCAAAATAATACAATGTTAGGGTATATATTGTGGTCCAGGCAATTCGCTCCCTTTCACATTACCTCCTCATTTTCCCTAACAGCTTTGTTTGAACCCGTGGACCAGTTCACCATGTTGACTCTCGGACTAGTCCAAGGAGCCTCAGAAATGGTTTCAAATTATTTCAGAATTTAAAATTGCAGCTGCATAAGAAGAAGAAAAAGAGGTATTCACACTGTTCCAAGAGACCACTGAGAGTTTGTTAGGAAGCACAGACCATAGGGATCTGGTGAGAGCTTTGCTTACAGTGTGAGTTTAGTCTCAAGGGAGATGAATTTTAGTGCCAGCTATTTTGGGTCTGCCTCCTTTTTCTGTAGAGGTTGTAGTATTGGATCCAGGAGAATTCTTGCCTTTGCTCCTCAACAAGGCAGTCAGCTTTCTCTTCCCCATGTCTCTCTCCCTCCTGCATGCCAGGAAATGTTGAGACAAATGGTTGGACCTCATTACGGAGAAGTGCTTAGAGCTTCACTATTGGCATCAATCTTATCTCTGACACACTGGTGCCTTGTTAGGCTAGCAGCCATCATGATGATCCACTGCTGGTTTGGTGGTAGATGTGGCAAAGGTTTTTGTGACTTGGCTGCGAGGGTGGGTAACAGAGTGGGAAGGGCACAGAAAAAGGGATTGGGATCCCTGGAACCCTCAAATAACAGCCCTCCGTCTCTCTTCTGCAAATGCCACAACTATTTTGCTTGCTGTCTTCAGCAGCTCCTAGTGTTTCTATTTCTCAGGCTACACAATGGCTACGTCTACACTTGCATTCCTCTTTCAAAAGAGGAATGCAAATGAGGGAACTCGAATGCAAATGAGGCACTGATTTACATACCTTGCCCTTCATTTGCATAATCTCTTTTCGGAAGAGATTCTTTCGAAAGAAAAAGAGCAGTGTAGATGGGGCTCCTTTGAAAACAAACCCCATCTTTGAAAGAACCCTTCTTCATATTTTGTTTCAGGAAGAAGTGTTTTTTCGAAGATGGGGTTTATTTTCAAAAGAGCCCCATCTACACTGCTTTTTTCTTTTGAAATAATCTCTTCTGAAAAGAGATTATGCAAATGAAGTGCAAGATATGTAAATCAGTGCCTCATTTGCATTTTTGATTTCCCTTATTTGCATTCCTCTTTTGCAAGAGGAAAGCATGTGTAGATGTAGCCAAAAAGATTCCAAGAATGTCACTCTTTGAGGCAGTATGCACTGATGACAACAGCTCCAAGCACGGTTAGGACCACTCTTTGTTCAGAATGTTCCCAAATTGATTCACGACTGGGTTCCATGATCTGTTGTCCAGTTTTTAAATTCTTAGCCATTTTGGCTGCGTGAATTTCAGCTGTGCGAGGTTATAGTTAAAATAAAGCATGTGTCTATGCTACGCCAACTGTCCGAAACCATTGTGATGTCAGAGGTAGCTCAACCATTCACCCCTGTCTTTACACATAATTTGCATGCAAGTTTCATTGGTTGTAGAGGAAGACTGCACATATGGTAAATAACCTTGCTCAGATTTCACACCAAGTACTGCCTGCATAAATCAACACAAGTGTACCAGCATACCCACAGCCCCATGCACAACATTCCAACCAGCACAGGCGATGACTCCAAACCTCACTCTGAAGCCTAGAATATCTTGGGAGTCATAATGAAGTGTAGGAAACAGTTACATGCATGGTTTGAGAGCTCTTTTTGTTTAGAATATTACCAGGTTCAGTTATCAGCGGGATTTAGTCTATTACTGTCCAGTTTTTAAGTTCTCAACCATTTTTAGTTTTTTTTTAAATACATGTGACTTTACAAACTACACTTGTGCAACAGTATGGGCTTTCAGCAACTTGCGTGAGGATGAGGTTGGCAGGCCAAGCAAACTAGACCCTCAGGTCAACCTTGGTTTCTCTCTTCACATGTGGTCAGTGATTCACATCTGTGTCACCCCTCTGAATTTAGTCTAGGACGTTTCCTAACAGAGACACAATTTTTGATTTTCAGTTTCCTCCTCAGAAAATCATCTTAATCAGTTTTGCTCAAATCCTGTGTGTATATTTATGGAATTAGAAAACATACATTCACCCATCTTGGGGCAGATACCAAGTATGGAAAGCTGTGATGTCTTCAGAAAGTTGTTATGGACTGGAAACAGGAGACTATAATAGAAACTGTTAAACTTGGCTATAGTGGTTATTTCTGCTACCAGCTAAGACCTTTTAATTTTATGGCTTGTGTCTCAACTGCTGATTGCAGTACTTTACCTTGAACACAAGATAAAACAAAATGGGGCAGAAGTTGCTGCACATTTATCCCTTTCTGCTGGTTCCCAAAGCAGTTGGGATATTGATTTCTTGATGCTATTTATTTTTATACACAAGTCCTTTTTATTAACAGGTGATATAGATATATATGACTCTTATCTATTGCTTTGAAAGTGTTTATCATGGTGGTTTTATTCTGCAGCGGAACATTATAATGGAAGGATGGGAGATAGCTTGTGCGCAGACTTAAAACAGATACATTCTTTCCAACAACTAATTTACATTTACTGTCTGTTGCACTGATTGAGGTGTCATTAGAAGACATTTTGGAACAAATTGAAGAATTAAATAGTAATAAATCAACAGGGCCAGATGGTGTTCATCCAAGAGTTCTGAAGGAACTCAAATGTAAAATTGCAGAAGTAACTCTGGTCCATAACTTATTTAAATCAGCTTCTGTACCAAATGACTAGAAAATAGCTAATATAACACCAATTTTTAAAAGAGCTCCAGAGGTGATCCCAGAAATTACAGACCAGTAAGCCTAACTTCTTTACCAGTCAACCTTCGTGAAACCATAGTGAAGAAAAATATTGTCATACATAGAGATTAACATAATTTGTTGGCAAATAGTCAACATGATTTTTTAAATGGAAATCATGCTTCACCGATCTGCTTGAATTCTTTGAGGGGTAAACAGGCACGTGGACAAGGGAGATCCGTGTATTTAGTGTACTTAGATTTCCAGAAAGCCTTTGACAAGGTCCCTCACCAAAGGCTCTTAAGTAAGTGGTCATGGGATAAGAGAGAAGGTCCTTTCAGGGAATGGTAACTGGTTAAAAGATAGGAGGCAAAGGGCAGAAGTAAATGGCCAGTTTTCAGAATGGAAACAGGTAGGTAACTAATGACGTCCCTTAGGTGTTTGTACTGAGACCAGTCCTATTCAGCATATTCATAAGTGATCCGGAGAAAGGGATAATCATTGAAGTGGCAAAATTTGCAGATGATAAAAAATTGCTCAATATAGTTTAGTCCACAGCTGACTGCAAAGGGCTTAAAAGGATCTCACAAAACTGGGTGGGTGGACCACAAAATGGCAAATGAAATTAAATGTTGATAAATGCAAAGTAAGGTACACTGAAAACATAATCCCAACAATGCATACAGAAAGATGGTCTAAATTGGCTGTTATCTCAAGAGAGAGAGATCTTGGAGTCATTGTGGATAGTTCTCTGAAAACATCACTTCAGTGTGCAGCCGGAGTCAAAAAAGCAAACATGTTGGGAATCATTAAGAAAGGGATAGATGGTAAAACAGAAAATATCATTTCTTCTCTATAAATCTATTGTATGCCCATATCTTGAATACTGGGTGTAGATGTGGTTGCCTCATCTCAAAAATTATATCTTGGGATTGGAAAAAGGTTTAGGAATGGGAAACAAAAATAATTAGAGGCATGGCTGCCACATGACTGGAACTTTTCAGCTTGGAAAAGAGGCAACTAAGAAGAGATATGGTAATTGTTTCCTATGGATGTGTAAAATCATGAACGGTGTGGAGAAAGTAAATAAGGAGGTTCTATTTACTCTTTCTCCACCCAGGAACAAGGGGTCATCAAATGAAATTAATAGGCACAAGGTTTATAACAAACAAACGGAAGTATTTTTTCACACAATACACAGTCAACTTGTGGAACTCTTTGCCAGAGGATGTTAAGGCCAAAACTGTAACAGGGTTCAAAAAAGAGCTAGATAAATTCAAGGAAGTTGGATCCATCAATAATCAAAAGGATGGGCAGGTATAATGTCCCTAGCCTCTGTTTGTCAGAAGCTGGAAATTAAGGGCAGGGATTGGATCTGTTGATCCATTCTTTCTAGGATATCTGGCACTTGCCTCTGTCAGAAGACAGGATACTGGACTAGATGGACCAATTTTTTATGATTTTTCATTATTAGCAATGGCAAAAAGCTGGTTTCCATCAGCAGTGAGCCTCATTGTGCTCTGTTATGCCTGTACAATTCTACTGAAGTAATTCAAAGTTACACAATTGTGAATGAGGGTGGGAATTAGATAACTATGTGCTGGAGGCAGCTTATTTTAGGGAATGGGTGGAAACACCACTACAGGCACCGAACCAGAAAAACCCTGTCCTCTTCAGCAACAGCTGATATGCTGTTAATCTAACCATTCCTGTAACTAGGCATTTTGTTGCAGCAGGTGTACATTCAGGTAACAGTCAAAACAATGTATCACTTTACCAACTACAGTCCTAACAAGGATTCAATTTACTTTACAGCAGCTTTAATTTTTAGTACAAGGAATCACATGAAATGAACCCTATTACAGACCTAATTAGAGGGCAGCCACATTAAAGTGAAAAGGAGAATCTGTTTTCCATCAGCTTGATGGAACACAAAACAGATCTGTGTAATTCTATGTTATCCTATAGCGTGTTAATCAGATACAAGGTGTGACGGAAGCCAGTGACAAAGGGGACCCGTGATAGGGAACAGGCATGCTCTGATAATAGGCCAGTTAGCGCTTCATAATGTTTCAATGGTTCAAGTAAGCAAACCTGGATGCAGGACTTCAAAAAGGATGGCACATTCCATGCACAATCAAACCATACATCTTCCATGACACTACAGGATTTATGGAAACTGATTATTTAAGACAGAGAAGTCGGGGGGCGGGTGTCTCAGAGTGGAATAAAATAAACATACAAGCACTCCTCCTGTTATATAAGTGAACCTGCAGTCATTGAGAAACATCAGAGGCAGACTTCACTCAGAACATCCTAGTGGCTGTTGGGGTGTAAAAAGTACCCAAAAAGTTACTTGGCTAAAGTACAGTTAGTTTGCAAAAAATGTATTTAAGTAAAAGTCAAAGTATCTTTCTGGAAAACAACTTTGGTAAAAGTACAAAGTTGTTGCATCTTGATAGTACTCAAGTATCCAGAAGTAAAAAGTCGTCATCCTGCAGAAATCTATGGTTAACCACCTGAGTTATCATAGGGCACCATTATTTTTTCATATATACACACACCATACAGAGTGTGTGTGTGTGTGTGTATACATGTGTATGTGTATTATATACACATACTATGGATTCATATTTCAAATATGGAATTTAAATGTTGTTGTAGCCTTCATTTATAAAGCTAAAGAGTGACCAAATTAAATACAGGAGTCAAATTACAGAAATGTGTTTATTTTGTCCACATTCACAAGTGTGCATTTTAGCATTGTAATGATGAATTACAAAAATGCTTGTTCAACCTTAGAAGCAGTTGATTTTCAAAATTATCGTAGTCAAGCCTTAGGGAGAATGGTGCCCTGGGCAAACCTGCATTTTGGTGCCCCTGCTACCTCCTGCCCCATGTCCCTTGGAAGCTGCTCAGTCCCTTGTTCCTCTGAGTACAGGACTATTATCAATCCCCCTTGCAAAGAGACTTGTCAAAGTCCTTCTTGGCCAAGTCCTTCCTTTAAGAGCTACATGGGGAATGGATTAGTTTAAATCACGGGTGGGGAACGTGAGGCCTGGCGTGCTGGATGCAGCCCCTGGCTTGCCTAGATCTGCCCCCTGCTTTACTCAGCCTTGAGGAGCCCATGATGGAGCTCCAACCTCCTGCCATCCCCTCATGGGGCTGGAGCACACAAGCTACTAGCCTGAGCCCTGCAAGGGGAACGTGTTTCTTCTTCTCAGTTGGGAGCTACATCAGTGAGGGTTTTGTTTGTTTTGGTTTTTGTTTTTGCTTCTCACTTGTATGTGACCCTGGACTTTGCCCCCTGACCCAGGAAAGGTTCCCTACCCCTGAATTAACTATTTCCCTCAGATGTAACACACAGAAGGCAGCTGCTGTGTTTGAATGGCATCAGACTGTGAAATGAAACAGTGGGGAAAAAAACCTGAGGGGGTCACTTGCCCTTCGGTGGGTTCTATCTCCACAGTTTGAGCTGCTCTGAAGAAGCACTGGCAGCTCCCTTGCTGCAGCAAGGCTTGCGTCTTATGCCTGGTGCTTGGCCTGCAGCTCATGGTGAGTTCCATGCTATCGGCTGGGGGGCTGCATCTTGCCCAGAGCTCTCCTGCCGCCCTCTCACTACTCCTCACTCCCCTGTGGTGCCATTTCAGATTGTAGTGGGGCTGGGGAAGGCAAATTGAACTGTCATTCCAGAGGATATTTAGGTACCTGAAATGTTTAGGGTTTTTTGGGGGGGGGGGTGAGGTGGGAGAGGGAGTCCCAAATAACTTAGAAATTAGGTGATTTCACAGTGCACAGCAATCCTAAATATTTCCGTCAGTAATACTTAAATTATCTATAGATAGGGAAAGCAAGAAAAATGCAGCTTGAGAACTTCTTAGATTTAAATTTCAATTATATAAACTTCTGAACTGGGCTTGAAACAAATGGATGAGTGAATGAATAGTTAAATCAATAAATCATGACTGGTATTAGGGTATATCTTGGCATGTGATTTAGTGGATTTTGCTATTTTGTTGTAGTCCTATTGGTGCCTGGATGAGAGCCACAAAGTGAGCCAAGTAATATCTTTAATCAGACCAAATATGGTTGGTGAGAGGCAACACCTTTGGAACTCCTTAGAGCTCTTCTCCTGATCTGTGAAGCGCAAAAGGGGCTAATCTGTCACCAATCAAAGCTGTTTCAATGTAAAAAAGAGATATCACCTCACCCACCTTTTCTCTCTGTGTTTTAACAGTTTTTAAAGCTAGAACTCTGTGCATTTCAACTCCATCTGTCATTAAATATTATCAGACCTCCCTCCATAGTTTCCCACAACTTTGAAAATTATAAAATACAAAAAGCTTAAAACATTTATTACAAAGAAGTTATAAATAAATAAATAGTGCATTCCACCAAGCCTTTATGAGCCAGAACAGCGTGAAACACTGGAGGGGGGAAGGGGCAGAGCCTATATTCCCACTAAGTTTCTCTTGGTTCTCTGTGCCTTAAATATTGAGTCTGTTCTGGTATGGCTATGGTCTGAAGAAGTTGGTCTGTCCCACGAAAGCTCACCTAATAAATTATTTTGCTAGTCTTTTAAAGTGCTACTTGACTGCTTTTTGTTTTGATAGTATATAGACTAGCACAGCTCTCTCTCTGTTAAATTTCTCTTGAGTTTAAGTGCCTCATTGAAACTGCAAGTCACAACAATCACACCTCATCCTTCCAGAGATGAAGAAGGTTTGCAAGTTCAGATGCGAGGAAAAAAAAATCCTTATTCCTAATCTTGATGGAAGGATAACACTATGCTAAAAAAATTTCAGGTCAGGAGGCTTTCAGAAGGCCCCTTGACCTGAGAAATTTCAACATACTGACAAGTACAACTTGTTGTGAGAATTTAAACAAATCCTGAGGGCGTGGCCAGGTCATCAAGAATTGAATGACAGGTAAATGTGCTTTAGCCAGCCAGCCAGCCAGACATCATTCACTGTGATTCATTTCCCCAGGGGGCTCCTGGGAGAGCTAATTTCAGTAACAGTTCTCTCCTCTGCACCCACCCACCTACCTCAAAAATTGGGCGAAACTTCTAAGCCAGCCAAGAAAGAACAAACTGCTGGTGGGGGAGGGGCCCAATTAACAGGTTTCCACCTCAGAATTCAAGTGTCATACCCCAGTCTCCAGTTCCCAGCCAAGTCCTCCTCCTAAATCCCCCAGTAGAGCTTAGGAGGAAACGGAGGTGGACCCAGACCTGCTACACACACAGAGCAACGAAGGGTCATGTGGCACCTTACAGACTAACAGAAAAGTTTTGATGCATCTGATGAAGTGAGTCTGAGCTTTCGTGAGCACATGCTCAAAACTTTTCTGTTAGTCTATAAGGTGCCACAGGACCCTTCTTTGCTGTTACAGTCCAGACTAACACGGCTACCACTCTGATACCGCCCCCCCACTCTCTCTCTCTCTCCCCCCCCAACCCCACCCTGCCAGAACAGAGAGAATACACACGCACTTCTTCAACCCCAAGCAATCTCACCTGAGCCTTTTCCAGCACAGCCTTCCCCACCTCTTCCCATAGGGCTTCTACGGGGGGCCCTCTGTCCCAGGGAGAATGGGGAGCCCCTGCCCTGCGTACACACCTTGCTGCTCCTCCGTCTAGAGCTGAGGAATTACCTGAGACAGAGTATGCTGCAGCTGCTGTCCTCCCTCCTGGATCTTCCCTCCTACCTAGCTGGCTTGCCTGCAGGTAAAGTCACATGAGACTGTTCATGTGCAGCCCCCTCAGCACACCACCTTGGGCAACAGCCTTGGTCACTAGGGTGGTAGATGCCACACAGAATAGATACTGTGTTTGAATGGAAAGGTGTTGATGCAGCTGTTAAACGGCTAGTAAAAAGGTTCTTTGGCAGGGTCATTGTGCTTGGTTTTTTGTTTTGTGTTTTTTTAAATTGTCACTGCATGATGATTGGATAATATGCATGTGCAGCTGTCCTTTAGCAAATTGGAGTACTGGCTTGTGGGATGATGAAAGTAGTGCATTAACTAAATACTTTTGGAAATGGTAGGTGAGTAAAAAGTACAGTATTTTCTTTTAAAAAAACAAAACTTAAGTACAAGTTCCATGGAAATAAGTTGCTTCAATAAAATACAAATTCTGGAAAAATGTACTTGGGTAGCATAACAAAGTATTTCTACTTAGCAATGAAGGGTCCTGTGGCACTTTATAGACTAACAGAAAAGTTTTGAGCATGAGCTTTCGTGAGCACAGACTCATTCACTTTATACCTCTGGTTTGTGCCAAACCTTAGTAGTTTTTGTATTTTGTTTCTGAGGCAATTTGTTTGTAATGAAGATGTCCTTCTAGTAAAGAGAACTTTTAATGGCTCAAAGTGAATACTTGTAAGGGTTTGGCTGCAGGGGTTTGAGATCCAGCCTGGTGACCACGGTAAGGATATGATAGACAGTAGGACTATTGAGGTTGCAGGTCATTGCTTTTCCTTGATTTATTTTTGTTACCCATTTTCTCCTTTAGTTCCAGTTTTATGGTACTGAATTTTCTCCCTTCAGCCAATATTTACACACATGGTTTTTTCCATAATTTTTCACGTGCTGGTATTTTTCAACCATCCTCTGCAGAAGCCAGAGGGTTTAGGAAGGAATATTGATTGAGACTCACTGGCTTGTGCTGTGGAGGAGGTCAGTCTCTAAATATTATAATGATCCTTTCTGGCTCAAAAATCTATGACCACTGTCAAACATGGATCCTTGACTAAATGGATTTTTGCTCTGATCTGGTATGGTAATTTCAAATAAATTTTCAGCTGATTTTGCAAATATTAGGAAAGCAACAAATTAATGGAAGGCAGGTGGGAAAAAATGGGGTTTAGATGATTTAAAAATTACATGTGTATTTCACTCAAGTGAGACAACCAGATCCATGCCAATTTAATTCACCATTTACCAGCTCAGGCCTAAACAAGCCAATTTATGGTAGCAAGTAGTTTGTCTTAGGGAACTTGTTGCAGAACATGTGGAGCATCAAACTTCTGAAAGAAGCAGACCAAGTGTATTCTGTTCTATGGATTTTTTTTTTTTTAAACTACAACCAGAGGGTAGTCAGGATTGGTGGGAATTTAAATTTGTGATGTCTGCAGAATGGTTAATAAAAGTCCACGTCTTCCCTGGTACATCTTTAGAAGTTAGGTCTTTGTACGTACACCCTGCTATATCTGCAGTTGGGAACTTAGCAATTACAGTCGCTCCTATTGGGACCTTTTGGAAGTAGATAAGCCAGTATGAAACATTCAACTTTCCTACAAATTAATCTAATTTGCTATTTGTTTAGCTTTTCCTCTTCTTCTGATCAACATTTCTGGAAATAGTCTTGTTGGGATTTACAGAATGGCCTCTGGCAGTTACAAGGTGTTTCTCTATATCTTGAAAGGAGCTTAAGGCTGCTGAGGGCTGACATAATAGATAGCTCTGGCAGGCACAGCAAAGGAAACGTCTCCAAGATACTGGTTAGATGTCATCACTGGCAGTTGCATTTTTCACAGGCCACATTGTAAATCTTCTCAGAGATGAGCTTACCTTTTCCAAGGCATATGTTTATTTTTCATTGCTCATTCTAGTTTTTCTTTTAAAAGAACTCAGTGAAGCCCAGTTGTCTTTCACTTAAGTATGTGGCATTTTTATGCAGCTATCAGGAGTTTGGGTTGCAGAGTTGGGGGTCTCATGATTGTTGCCATCAGAGACTGCAGAGGTTTGAGATCCAGCCTGGTGACCACCATACTGTGTGCACTATGTGAGTTCAAAAGCCAATCTCTTGCTTGCCAAGCAAAGAGGAATCCCAGTGTGGTTAAGTTTACATGTAGACTCAGATAAAAATCTTAGGTTTATATTTTACAGAATGTAAATTTTTGCTACAAATACATCCATAGAGCCCAATGCAGGTAAGTCTTGTGTTGCAGGTCTTGTACTTATGTTATATCAGAATGGAAATTCCATGTCCAGCCTCATGCCAAGAGAAACAAGCTGCCATTCTTCCAAGTAAAACCAAGCTTTAACCTCTCTGTTTCCAGTGGAATAATGGTTTTGATGTTGCACAGTGCACAGAGGCTCAAGTTAAGTGGACTGGCTTTTTTCAGAGAACCACCTGATGTGGGGATTGACCACATCACTTCTTAGGGTATGTCTATATTGCAAAAACACCTATGGCTGGCCCATGCTAGCGGAAGCGGGGCTTAGGTTGCAGGGTTGTTGCATTGCTATGTCAGATTCAGGACTCAGGCTGGAGCCTGAGTTCTGGGACTCACCCACCTCACAGGCATAGGTCAGCTATTGGTGTCTGGTTGTTGTGTAGTTGTACCCTTAGGGACTGATCCAGCACCTGGTTAAATAAGTGAATCAGGTTCTCAGTATGTGGAGAGGGTACATTAGGACAGGCTTTCTTTCTGAAAAGGAATGTCATGAAATGTTACTCTGATTATCTTTTATTGAGGCATGTGTCTTGCAGTTGGCAGGCCTCTAAGATGAGTGTTAACTACAGTGGCCGTGTCTACACTAGCCCCAAACTTCCAAATGGCCACGCAAATGGCCATTTCGAAGTTTACTAATGAAGCGCTGAATTGCATATTCAGGGCTTCATTAGCATGTGGGCGGCCGCAGCACTTTGAAATTGATGCACCTCGCCGCCGCGTGGCTCGTCCCAACGGGGCTCCTTTTCGAAAGGACCCCGCCTACTTCGAAGTCCCCTTATTCCCATGAGCTGAAGGGAATAAGGGGAGTTCGAAGTAAGTGGGGTCCTTTCGAAAAGGAGCCCCGTCATGATGAGCTGCATCAATTTCGAAGTGCTGCAGCCGCGCGCATGCTAATGAAGCGCTGAATATGCATTTCAGCACTTCATTAGTAAACTTCGAAATGGCCATTTGCGTGGCCATTTGGAAGTTTGGGGCTAGTGTAGACACGGCCACTGTAGTTAACACTCATCTTAGAGGTCTGCCAACTGCAAGACACATGCCTCAATAAAAGATAATCAGAGTAACATTTCATGACATTCCTTTTCAGAAAGAAAGCCTGTCCTAATGTATCCTCTCCACATACTGAGAACCTGATTCACTGATTTAACCAGGTGCTGGATCAGTCCCTAAGGGTACAACTACACAACAACCAGACACCAATAGCTGACCTATGCCTGTGAGGTGGGTGAGTCCCAGAACTCAGGCTCCAGCTCAAAGGAATAAGGGGACTTCGAAGTAGGCGGGGTCCTTTCGAAAAGGAGCCCCGTCGGGACGAGCCGTGCAGTGGTGAGGTGCGTCAATTTCAAAGTGCCTTGGCTGCCCGCATGCTAATGAAGCGCTGAATATGCATTTCAGCGCTTCATTAGTAAACTTCAAAATGGCCATTTGCATGGCCATTTCAAAGTTTGGGGCTAGTGTTGACGTAGCCAGTGTATCTTTTGGGTATCGCTCTGCTGTTAATCTGTGCACAGATGTAGTAGCTGGCTGTGGAAATGGATGCATATGCTTCTTGAGTCTCACATGAGGCCTTTCTTTCCAGTAGAGTTTGCAAGTGTCAGCATGCAGCTTATCCCTGAAGAATGACCACAGATGCTATCTGTCTTACCTTGGATTTAACTCAAAATCTGAACACCTCAAACTTCAAAAAAAGTTTTGAACCAGATCCAAATTTCATAGCTAGCCTTCAGTTCCATAGTGGGCTGCTCCTAAACCTCCAAATTTGGAAGTTCAGTTCAGGCCTCAACTTGGAATCCTGGCTCATCCTCCTAGAACCAGTTTTGCTACTTGTTTTTGTTGGACACCCGGTATTAAACATAGAAAGCAGTTGTACAGTGAGGCTGTGGATTGCATATGAGTCTTGAATTATTGGAATAGACTTGGGGATGACAAACAGAAAATTACAAATTACAAACTGGGGCACAAGAAAATATATATTATGTCTAAAATATGTTTAAAAACTTTCTGGAACAATAATAATACATACCTGAGATGGTCTGGTTTGCAGCTATGAATGTGTCAGTTCTCAGCTGATGCTGACAGACTTTGAAAAGAGCTGGCATCTGGTTTGCTAGAATTTCACACACTTGCAACATGTTTCTTTATATAGCTAATATATCGTCACATTAAACAGGGGTCATTAGTCTGCCAGACTGTCAACTTGTGTCTTTTATTAGCACTTAAGTTTGCTCACATTTACTCACAAAAACCAAAGAGTTTCTCCAGGGCCAGGTTAAAAGCCTGCTTGGCATTTTTCACAGGAATATGATGAGGAGTGGGCTAAGAAGATCCAGAGTGAGAAATTCCGGTGGCACAACTCTCAGTGGCTGGAGATGGTAGAGAGTCGACAGATGGATGAGAATGAACAGTACCTTTATGGAGATGACCGCATTGAGCCCTACATCCATGAAGGGGATATTCTAGAAAGACCTGATCTTTATTACAGTTCAGGTAAGGCGATAGAATACCTTCAGCATCTGTCTGCACCTTCTCCTGTTTTAACATATCCGCACCAGGAGACCACATTCTCAGCTGAAGTGGAGTTGTGCTGACTTACACCCGCTGGGAATTTTTGTTACCTCATAGAATACTAAGAACTAGAAGGGACCTCAGGACATCATCAGGTCCAGTCCGTTTCTCTCAGGACAGGACCAGGCACCATCTAGATCATCACTGACAGATGCTTATCTAGTCCATTCTTAAATATCTCCAATGATGGAGATTCCATGACTTCCCTAGGCAACTCATTCAAGCATTTAACCACTCAGACCATTAGGAAGTTCTCCCTCGTGCATCCGTTCATCCATTTTGTTAGCCACAACTTGGATTTTTATGGTTTCCACTGCTAGTGTTGTTCACTAAAGAAACCTTATGTAGTGTGTAGTTGTTTCAGTAAAGTAATGCTTTTTCTGTTGATAAGGATGAAAAAAATTAGGTATTTAATAATCCAGTTTTGAGATAATTTTGATATAAAGCTGTATATTTACAATATGAAACTACTTGCAGTGCAATGATGCTTATACACCATCTTATTTTCGTTTAACAATTCTGATAGAGAAAAGGAGACATAATATAAATATTAATATAATTAGTTCAATCTGTTGTTCTGTGAAATATTTTACTCCATATAGCACACTCGCCTTTTGCTGCCACCTGAACAATGTGAAAAAACAGGATAACTTATCTGCCAAAATGTTTTCGTCTCAGGGTCTAGTCTCTCTCATGCTGCATACACATGTGTGCAATTAGTAAGACGCTCTTCTGCTGCATTTTACACTTCTAAAAATGCTATCTGATCATGTCTAATATGTTTCATTTACAATCTGTGGTGATGTCTTCAATCACTTTCCCATACATTATTATCTTCAAAATGAATCTTGGTAGCACCTCATCAAATGTCTCTTGGAAATCTCGATGCGTCAGCTCTATTCCTTTTATCATTTGTCACTACATTATCTTTTTCAAAAAAATCAGGTAAATTTGTAATGCAAAGAGAGATTTGTTTGAATACCTGAGTCGTCATCTTTAAGCTCTTGTGTCTGTAAGTAACTTTCCACAGCTTCCTGCTGAGGCAGCTTTAGTAGCTTTGAAACCAGAGGTTAAGCTAAGTGGCCTGTGATTCCCTGCATCTTATCTCTCTTACTTTAAAGTGGAATGGCATTTGTTACTTCCTAGTCATTAGGAATCTCTCTGTCCTATGTTAAACTATTAAAGTATCAGTCAGAATGCATCTGTTTCTTCCATGTTTTTTTTAATTGGAATGCTTTCTGATCTCTGAGGCTGGAGACTCACTTTTCAATGCTGCCTTGAACTTTTATTGTTACTTTATATTTTAATGGAGATAGCTTTGTTTTCTCTAAAGAAGCCTGGCACTTTTTAGCAGGTAATGAACGGCGTCCTTTTTATTAGCAACTAATGTACCTACAATGCAAGAATAATGATAATGCTAAACAGTGCTTTTGTTTAACTAAAATACATCTGGAGCAGTGGATGGCTCTAGATTTACACTGGTGCAGCATTTTCTTATTGGGTTTGAAGCTTGCCAAGTCAGTTGGCAGCAGCCTCTTCTATCACCATCCAGTCTGGTCAGAGGGCAGTCATCAGCAATGTGTTTTACTGTGTTAGGCCATAGCCACATAAGGAGTGAAGGCTGGCTGCATGTTGGGCTCAGCCTATTCAAAACTGATTCACAAGGACCCATGAATGGCATGGCAGATCAAAGCCAGGTTTGTGCATGACTGGATCAGTTAAAAGATTAGTCTGCAGGTGACATTCCTCACACCACATTGACATTGCAGAGAAATCTGGGCAGGGTAGGTTGGCCTACAATGACTGCCTCAACAACAAGCATGTTGTTGGGTCATCAGAAAGGTTTATGCATAGCAGTAGACTTAGGTTTGCCCTGATCTTCTGGTGGATGCATAGAGGAATGATATTGCTTAATGGAAGGAGCCACGGTACCGGTATAGGTTGAATCATCCTAGTTATGGTGCACATGGTTGAGAGTAGTTGTGTGTCAGCCAACTTGACATGGGACGAATGGTGTTAGACCAGAATAAAATATTCTGCTACAGTGTGATATTGGATTAAACTGGATGATTGGAGATTTTGAAAGTTTTCTCCCCATGAAGTGGCAGCCAGGGTTCTTTAGAATATCACTAAGGGTCCTCACCTTAACTGCAGTTTTCTTCAGATGCTTGAGATGTGTGAGAGATCCATCTTGGGGTGCTTTGAGATAGATGTGCTTCAATTCACATTTCAGGAAATGTCCACTGAGAAAGATACTCAATTCTTGATCTGCTCTAATATGGTGAAATGGAACATGCTATCAGATTTCTTGGACATACTTCATTGTAACACCAGTGACTGAAGTATTTGGCCATCTAAATTAAGTCAGCATTTGTCAAGTTCTGGGAATGACCATGCTTGGACACCTAAATGTATTTCATCTGAGTATGTGAACATGTAGGTCTGGGTGAGCACAACGTCATTTGTAAACCAGTTGAAAAGCATTGAGTGCCAGCACAGAGTCATGTGGTAGATGATTGGTTTCTTTTCCACTTGCTAACTCTGTCTCTCATGTACACTTAGAAATGTCTGTTGTAGAAAAGATTGACCATGTTGAATACCCCTGCTGGGAGTGCTCTCCACAATTTGACTAAGAGCCACATGTCTGAACCCTGTGTCTCCGGCTGTGTCATATGTTGCTGTCAGATCTAGAAACATTGGTTCTGTCTTCAGGTTTTTCTGAAAAACATTTTTGATCAACATTGTCAAAGTGGCGCTTGATTGCAGGCACTCCAACCTCTCTGGAAGATTGTTTGCTCAGTACTAAGTATTGGCTCTTTTTTGGGGGAAGGATGAGATGCTCCGGGACTTTGAATGGTGCAGACAATGGTGGTGTAGGTTGATAATTTGTCACTCGTTTCAGGAGAGGAACGATTTTCAGTATTTTTTATTTTTATGACGTCACGTCATTGACTGCACACATGAAAAACTGTGCCAGCCACTGATGAGCACAAGCCTGGAAGCTCTCACATGTTACAGCCAAAACACAGCTGCTCATAGACAAAATTCTGAGTGTTACGAACTTGGTGGCTGTGAGCAGCTGTATTGTCAAGTGGCATTTCTATTATGGAGCTGACACCATTGGTCATGCACTTGTCTGACATGTTTCTCATTTGGGGATTTTGACGCATTCAGCAGATGGTGTAAGTGAAAGTAATTTCCTGCTCTCATCTGTAAACCAGGTTAGGCTCTGATTCCTTTAAGAGATCCTAGTGACTTTAAACACTTGCACCTACTTTTTCTTTAGGCTTATTTTATGAGACATTACATGAATGGGATAGTGGGGGCAATAGGTCATGAAGGTGCCTCCAGGAACTACCTCAGAAAAGGGTAGGGAAGTGTGGTGGTTGAGGAGGTTACCTCCACATTTTTTATTCGCCTGACCTGGAGGATGGTGTTTGGCTCTTAACTAACTTCTCCTCTGGTCCCACTGCTGTGATAGAATGGGAAGGACTGGACCTTGTACATCTCTTCCCGTTCTGCTGGCAATGGTGTGTGGCATATGGCTCTGACCTGTGGCCTCTCACAGTAGCTGTGAATTGGGCTGTGAATGGTGGTGTCTACTTCAGGCTTCAGTGAGTCTCTTTTCTTATTGTGCCAGGAACTGGCCTTGTTCCTTGCTGGCTGTTATTGATCCCTAAATTCACACAGATTGCTGAGTGGCGTGTGTCTCGGATAATGCAGCACTTGCTGTGTGTCCTGATTTTCTGGCATCCTCCACATGCTGCCGTTTCTCAACCTCTTTGTTTCTCATCTCTCCATAGATGGTCTGATAGCCCCTGATGCAGCAGTGAGTCCAGGTTTCTTCAGTGATTATCATCTCCAAAATGGAGACTTAGTTGGGCAACATCCCTTCTCTGGCAGGTAAAGCTCTTTTTGGAAGGAACTTATGTAATCAGAAAATTACTAATTCAGGATTTTTTTCCTTAAATGCTTAATTAACATTTTTTTTGACTTGAGTAACTTTTTATTCGATTCCAAAACATAAGGCTTTAAGAGGGTTATATTTTAAAAGTGTACTTCGGGGGATGATTTACATTGAGAAAGCAGGTTTTTGGAAATCATAGATCAAAATTTCATGAGATTTTTGTCACACTGGAGGATCCAGTTTGCCTTTTGAATTATACATTTCTGTTAACACATTAATGAATGTGTATTATTTCCTGATAGCTTTCCAAAGGCAATAAAAATGGAATAGAAAACTTAAGTGTACAACTCATTATATGTTATGACAATTATTCAAACACTATTCAGGCATCATTGTTTGGAAATGTCTAAGGAGACGCTAGGGGATTTGATTAACTAGCAGAATTGTTACCAGTGTTCTTAAGCTGTTAAAAATAAGTTTCTCAGCTGTCAGGATTGTTTCCTGACTTTACTCAATTTTCCTAGCTAACACTCAACTTGATTACTGATGTCACATGCTTTGAAAATCTTGTGGCTGGTGAAAGACATCTGCTTTTTGGCTCGACTAGTAGGTTCCTAGAGCTTTTGGAGACATTTATCTGAATTGCCCTCCCTTTCTGACCTTTCCTCTCATGTCATCTTTGCAAATTGTTCCAGTTTGGATCTTTGGACTGATTATGCTCACAAGGTCAAGTAGGAAAACTCCCTCTTCAGAGAAGATGACCCTTCCCTATCCCTCATGGCATCTGTAGAGTTTAGGAAGGGCTTTATTTTATGGGATTTGTATGCCAAATCGTGACAGATAGGCAAGTGTGAGAGTGCGTGCCAACAGAAGTATTTCCTGACCTACACTATATAGTAATTCTGTGGAATTCACTTCTGCAAGAAGTTAGAGACCTGATGCCACCCTTTATATACTTGTATTTTTTTTCTCTGCATGTTTCCCCCACCCAGACAGAACTGCTAATAACTTCAGTAGTTATATCTAATGTGTAAACAAATTCCAGCATGTTGTATATAGTGCAAATAAATCCCAACTGTGAACATACTGTGACTACTGTTTCACAACAGATGAGTTTTAGGTAGTAGAGTTGGGCTAGGTAACTGTGCTCCTCTCTAAAAGAGAACGTGTTAGAAAGCATGTAGGCTCTTTTTCCCTTTGTATTCCTATATATCTGGAATTCCAACTGCATGGCTCTTTGATATTACTCTTTAAGGAGCACTCAGTTTCAAACCCTTCAGGATTCTATAACTTTGCCAATGAACTCCGTGGTTGGAGAATGTTTGAGTGTCCTTGGGCAATTAGATTGCTGAACCTTCAGTTTCAACCTTCTATCAGAAAGAGGGGAAGGGCCTCTTTTGTGAGGCTCTGGATCTGATCTCCTTCCAGCTAAAATACATCAAATATATTTCAGAAATAAGATGTATTTCTAGAATGTCTTTGTACCTATCCATAAAGCATTAGAATCTGGGTACCTATTTAAACAAGAGGAATACCAATTGTAAAATTTGATAGCCCTTTGTGTAGGATGCAGGCAAATACATTCTGATTTCCAATTAGGATTCTGTTTCTGGGAGTGCTTTTCATATGATTGTCCCTGGAATCATCCACCATAACATTTCATTCAACAACATAATTGGAAACAGCATGTACGATTACAAATGTTCTGTCCCATTTACAATGCAGAGGGTCAGGATTGTTTGCTATAAGAGACACCAGGAGTTGGGCAGCAAATCCTGGGTTTCAGACATGTGCCATTATCGTTTTGAACTTCTTGGCTCCAGCAGCCAGGATTTCCTGATGCTTACAACTAATGTAAAATGCATTAGTGCTCCAAGGCATGAGCAATAGAATTGCCAGTCCCATGAGTTCGAAGGTTTCAGTCTCCCTAAATTTGAATTGGTGTTGGAAGGTAAAGTCGTATTTGCAAGAGAGCCTAATTAAAAATAATAGCAGCTAGTCAGGGTTCTTTTCATGTATTATATAATGTGCACTTCATCCATACCATAACACAATTCCGGAGTATTTTTATGCTTATGTTTTAAAGCTAACAAGAACCGTATGTTAAGGATTTTTTTTTCTTGGAAATGAGTTCCAGTTTTTAATAAACCAAGGCTGCTTGTTGTAAAAATGGTTCATTTTTCTATTAATTATTGGATAGTTTTCATAAATTAGATTAAAATAGGATGCGAAAATTGCAATGGTCCAATTTTTCTTTTTTTTTAAATCGTCAATATTTAATTGCTAGGAGAAGGAATGGCCAGCTGACAAAATGATGCATATTTTTATGTGCTGAGAGTCTGTTTGCGTCTCATATGTTTGTATTTGTTGTGCTTTGACCGGCATAGATGTTCTGGAATGAATCAGAAGAATTCTGTTCACTTGATGATGGAGGTTGCTGAGGGAAGGATCCAGATCTATCCAAATTAAAACCGTCCTGTGAAATCTGAGACAAGTGATGACATTAAGCTAAAAATGAGTCAATACCACTTGGCTGTGAAAAATCCACATTTTCCTTCTCCTTCTATAGTAATATCACAAAGACTCTTAAAACTCTACATGTCCTATTATCATGAGGCTCTTCTTCCCTGCAATTACAGCATGCGGTGCAGGACATGAAGACAGTCCTTGCCTCAAGGAACTTGTAAACTACACAGAACATACAAATTGGATACAAGGGGTTCATTTTTCCATGACTTTGCTCCTCTGAGTGTTTGCATGTATGAAAACAGGCCTAGCTGGTATTGGTGCCCATGATGTAATTGCAAAGAAAGGCCCAACTAGGATTTAAGTGAGCTGTGGTAGCCAGCAGTTGCACCAAGCCTAAGGGATTTGGTGGCAGCATGGCCAAAGAAATGAGCCCACCATGAGATGTTCAATGGAGTACAACTGCTCACCAGTTGCCAGCATAAGCTGTTTCTGATGACTGCACAAAGTGACCCAGTCTACACTGGCTGTCTGTATCAAATCATTAGACCAGCCTTGTTACAGAGAACAACCAGAGGCAAGGAGGCATTCATTAGCCAACAGTTTGAGGCTGTAGCCTACTTCCAGTTGATGGTCATAGGCAGCCTCTTCCTCCGGAGTATCATCCGTAAATTTCCATGCATGAGCAAACGCTGGACGAAACCCCTTAGTCATGGCTGCTTCAGCCACATAGGATGAGCACAGCCAAACAAATAGCCACTATAAAACAAGTGACTTCCTCTCAGTTACTGTGGTCTGGGCTCTGTTCCAGTAAACGCTGGAGCTGCAGCCCTACAGCTGTTAAGGGCACTTATGCAAATGGGGCAGGTGTTGAGCCAAGAGCTTAACTGGAATCCAGACTGGATTAGATATAGTAAAGCCTCAATTTAACGGACTCACAGAGGGGAGGGGTGCCTATTAAATTGGACAGTCCACCCCTGCCAGGCCCCCCCAGCCCTCCCGACCCCCAAAAACGACGGCCACTCACCAAAGCTGCCACCATTGGAGAAGCTGCCAGAGCCCGCTGCTGCTGTTGGAGGAGCCGCTGTGGCCCACTGCTGCACGGGGCTGGAGCCGTTGGCCCCCCCACTGGAGGAGCCACCGCACGTGCCTCCCACTAGTGGTGGGGTGCTTGCAGGAGTGCTGTCTGCCTGCGTATGTGCCCCATCCCTGTTGGGAGGAGCACATGGCAGCAGTTGAGGACACAGTGGAGGGTTCAGCAGCAGTGGCTCAGGTAAGTCACCTTGTTTGGGGGGAGGGGGGATTAGAGGCAGGATTTAAGATTTTATGGGCCCTAATTAAGTGGACTTGAAACAATGCGGGGGGTGGGGGAGGGCTGCAGGCATCTGTTGTTCCTGAAGTCTGCTAAATTGGGGACCATAAAATCGAGGGTTTTCTATACTTTCAGGACCCTGGCCTGTATGCCTTATAGCTTAGGAACAGGCGTGTCTCATTCTAATGTAAGTCCAAGAAATAGATATGAATAATGACAATCGCAGATTCATTAGATGAAAAATGTGTAGGGCATAAACTGTCTGTCGTTGGGGTTTTTGTACTTTCTTCAGAAGCATCTCATATTGATCACTGTCAGACATGAATAGTGGGCTAGATGGATTGATTCCTAGGTCCGAGTATTATACCTTCTTGAAGAGATCTAGGTAAATGCTTGTAGGCTAAAGCTGGATCGCCACCTCTGCTGTATTTTGGTTACTTGGTGCTCTGTCTGCCTCTCTCTCTCCATCCAGTACCTTTAGCAAGCAGACTCTGTCAATTTCTGTGCCTGTCTGGTATGGGGCTCTGGGAAGAACCTTGTCAACAGTACAACAGGTATTTACAATGGTGACAAAAGTGAAGAAACTTTCACTCCACATTAACATGTGGCAGGTCACACAGCTAAGACTTCGGCATTTAAGTGATGAGCAGCCCTGATTGTAGGGATCCAGTACATTTTGGAAGAGCAGCCTAGAACTAAAAATGGTCCATTTCAGGTGAGTTAGTTTGTGGGCTTATTGACTTCTGTTTGAAAGACCTGTTTTCTCAGTCATTCAGGTCAAGTCTAGAAGGAACCTCCAGATTATCTAATCTGACCTCCTGCATGTAACAGGCCACTAGCACCACACCACACCACACCAAGCTAACAATCAGAATGTGATCTAAGGCTAGAGCTGCAGTACAGCGAAAAATCGACCTGCTTCTGGGGTTTCATTTCATACACACACACGAAGTGATGCTCCCAGGGGTCAATATTGACCCTGTACTCCTCATGAGAGGCAAGGAATAAGGAAGGTTGACTTTTTGCTATGTGGACAGACATGGAAGTCGACCGTGGATAAGTCAGTTTTAGTTATGCAATTTTAGGTGCACCAATTGCATAACAGCGGTTGACTTCTGTCTCTAGTGTAAGACAAAACCTTTGTGTTATGCTCCTCGGGAGACTTAAGTATGGTGAGCTGCAGGCAGAGATCAGGAGGAGCTGAGCTGCATGGAAAAAAGAGGACTTTGAAATGGCAGGGACTCGATTAAATAAGATATAGCCAGTTACGCAAGCTTTTTAATGGAAGTATGTGTCTCTGTGTGGTGCATACTTTTAAGTAATATTTTTAGTATAACAACATAAAATAATTTCAAACCTAAAGGAGTAGCATGCACATTTTCACTTCAAGCTTCACTGGGCCAGAATGCAAGCAGATATGTTTTCCATTCAACTGAGAAGGCATGGCTGAAGGAAGTTGTTTTAACCATTTATATCCAGGTTTTTTCATTTGATGGGAACAGATTCTTCTTCAGGTGCTGCTCCCTATGGTGGTTGTATTCCACTGGGTTATGCGCATGCACCATGTGTCTGGAGATGGAGAATTGAAAATAGCATCTCATGGTTTTAATGTACACCATTGGTCTCACCTTGTGTCTGTGCCCAAAGGGATAAAGGGTAGTTTGGACTGACCATCTCTTCAGTTACTTCTCACCACCATGCGACTCAGGTCGGAACTTCTTTGTGTCTGTGGCTTTAATTTCATGCCCTAGCTTTCCTAAAGAGTTTAATATCTTGCGCAGCTTATTGATACAGTGTTTTATTAGATTTTTAGTGTTAGATTAATCTTTTGGGGGA
Organism: Carettochelys insculpta; assembly: GCF_033958435.1. Classification (NCBI taxonomy): domain Eukaryota; kingdom Metazoa; phylum Chordata; order Testudines; family Carettochelyidae; genus Carettochelys; species Carettochelys insculpta. The sequence goes on along the minus strand of NC_134145.1, from coordinate 62,721,931 downwards.
ACATTTTCCCCTCTATCCCGTACGGGTACTGGACTATGTCCAGGACTCTGGGCTTCAAACTTTGTATTTCTTGCCCTCCATTGTTCTCAGTCAGTGAGAACAGCCAATGCTCACATTGCAAAAGGAGAGGTGTCTGTTGCTTGTTTCCCAGCTGCCCCTGAAAAGACTGGAAACTGACTTTGAAAGCACATCATGGAAAGAGCCATGAGGCCTTAGTCAGACCTGATCAGAGAACGATTCTCCCCTCAACTCATACGTGGGCCTGATTCAGCAATGTCTCCCCTATGAGGAGGCACTCTTAGTCTCACACAAACATACCCTGGATCCTTCAAAAGCAATATGTACCGGATCTGGCAGTTCTTCAAGAGCCGGCAAGACTGCCATCTTCATCTTCAAATAAATCGGTAACCTCTGTTTCCTTTCCCCTTGATGAATTCAGGCAGTCCCAGGATCATCTTTGTAGAGTTGGTGGTGAATTACATATTCCTCTTGAAAAGGATCAAGAATTCCAGCACAGACTCCTTGACATCCTCCACCCTGCTGGATCAAACAAAATAGTACTCCCTGTTAATGAAGCTATAATGTAGCCAGCGAGGACTGTTTGACATACCCTTGCCACCTGTGCTCTCATGCCCAAGAGATTTGAAAAACACTATTATCTGGAGGTCAAAGGGAATAAATTGGTGGGTGTGAGTGTGTGTTTTTCATCTCTTCTCCCAACTCTTTGCCATTTTGGAAGCTGCTTATACTACCAAAGACTGCTCTCCAATCCACAGTTGATGCTGCTGATGCTTCATGTAGAGCCATGGTTATGGCCATTGTTATATGCAGTGTGTCAAGGTACCCTAGAGAGATCCAGAACACTGTGGAGGACCTCCCCTTCTATGAACCACAAGTCTTAAGTCAGGAGACGGACAATTTCCTTCATACTTGTAAGTACTCTGGGGCTACACTTTTCTTTATGGGAATACATATGTCTGTAAATTCTGTTGATGATCGCCATCCTCTACACCTATGATTCAACAATGTTTTTCATTAGAAGACCTATGACCCATCACACAAAAAGTGGAAGGTTCAAAGAACCCATTTTGCTGCACTTTTGGCAACTGGCTTGGCATCCTATTCTCAGCCCCCGGAGACATAAATTTTTATGAGAGCATGAGAGCTGCAAGCCACTGAGCCCAACATTGTGTCCTTCACATGCCATTTTGAGGTCATCTAGCATTCTTTCATGGTACCTGGAGTGCAAGAACAATAAACTAACAGGTGGAGAATATTATTCCTTCTGCCAATACAGTTGTGTAACCCAGACCTAGGTGTGGTTCACTGTTCCATGTAGTGGCACTGACACCAGTTACACAGAAGAGGAATATCTCCTCTACAGCCTTAGTTGAGAGCCACATGGCTTTTAGCTTAAACTTTTGAGGCTCCTGCACTAAGCTCCAGAGTTTGCAGGTTCAAGTCCACCTGTGGGCAGTTACATTTGCATTCTGCTCTTTCACAAACCCCTTCAGCGATCCCTCTGAAGAGACTGTTCTCAAGCAAGAAGTGGACCTCAGATTAGAGCAGGAAGCAATAGAACATGTTCCCCCTCTATACTAAGTGAGTAGCTTTTTCTTGACATTTCTTTATACCCAAAAGAAGAGCAGACAGGCAGACCACTTTGTGACGTCAACCACATCACCCTCCTCATTCACAAACTCAAGTTGCATATGGTCGGGCAGGTCTCTATAATACCATCTCTAGAAAAGGACACATGGTTTATAGCTCTGGATTCTTTCAAGTAGATATTCATCCTGCTCACAGATGCCTCATTAGATGCCTGGTGGGCTCCAATGATTTTCAGTACAGAGTGCTCTCTCTCAGCATAGCAATCACCTCCAGAGTTTTCATCAAAGTGTTCTCAGTAGTGGTGGCTCCTGCCAGACACCTCAATCTCATTGTTGTCATCTGCCTTGACAACTGGCTCCTTGTTGCTAAGTCATGTCAAAAGTATGCATGCTATACCTGCTCTCTTCCCCGGGGGTCATTGTGAATTCCCTGCAAAATCTATCCTTGCCCCCACAGTCATCTGATGAAGTGGTCTTACCCATGAAAGCTCATGATCTAATAAATTTGTTAGCCTCTCAAGTGCTGCAGGACTGTATGTTTTTAGGACTGCTATCCTATAAGTCATGTTTTAAAGTTTGCTAAATACCCTGGAAAAAATGAATTGTACACTGGAGTGAAGACACGCTCTACGTTCTCACCCATCTTCAAACGCTGTAAAACCCAGCCTGTAAATGTCTGCAGGGTGGTTTATACATCATGGACCATGTTGCAAAACTAGCCGCTACACTCAGCTACCCTTGCCCATGTCCCAAGTCATTTTATGGTTTGCTTTGGATCAGAAGTACCTGAGCCATCCAGTTTAAACTCAAATCTGCATCCAAATCTGAACTCCCCAAAGTCTATACAATTTGAATAGGATATTGTGGTTCAGGTTCGTCTTTGGGACCATCCTTTGAACCTCTGGCTCCCTGCTCCATGTCTTTTTCTGTCCAGGAAGCCATCACCTCAGTGATTGTGAGCTATGATGGCAGATTCTCTTTACACTGCTGGTGTCTTCGTACTACACACCCCTTTGGACTCTGCCTCCATTTTTAAAGGTGTGTGGTAAAGAGTCACTTATTAAATGTTTGCAAAAGTGTTTTGAAAGTTGTTATAACTAAATATTACATCCATACATGTGCATACACTAATATCCCCCATATTAAATTCCTTTTTGCTGTGGTAATTGTAGCTATATTCTTTTATGTTTGTTAGACTTACACGAGACCAACTGCATTGTCCTAGTACCACATATTTACACAGCACTCTAGCTTGAATTTGGCTTCTTAGGAGGAGACCTGCTTCATTCTCTGTCCTGCAGAATCAGTTTCTGAAGTAGGGGAGTGCACATTCACTGAGGCTGGAAGTAGGGGGAGGTCATTCTAAAAATGTTTGTCTTTTGTGTTTAAAGCCCTTGCTGTCAAGGCCAGTTGTCATATACTGGGTTTGGAGAATGGTTAATATTTTTTTTCCCTTTGGGTCTTCAATTCCTATCAACTCAGCAGCTGAGCAGAAGGTTAGTTTATTTCTGAAAGCCATCGGTTTAGTATTGACCGGCAAAGCCAGCTGCCACAGAGCATAGCCCATGCCCTTGCAGGCAGGGCTAGCTGTCTTTCTAAGTAGAGGCTGCCT